>NW_005054360.1:3050397-3053474 GCF_000277835.1 Geospiza fortis | reverse complement strand
TTCTGAAAATTAATTCATTTGGGTTAAGTTTGGGTATTTTATAGACAATTAAGATAAGTTTGTTCTTTAATAGAAGCACAGAAGATATCAGAATATCAGTCAGGTGTATTAATGATGTATTTTCTTTATTTTATTTTAAAATCATATCTCCTACTGACATATGCAACTAGAATTTCATATTAGAAATATCATGGGAATGTCCATTTCCATTCAATGCTGTCCAGGTCAATATTGATTGATGGGAAATAACAATGACTGAAACTGAATTTTTGGTTCCTTATATCATGCACTTGTATTATCAGATACATAACTAAGAGATTTCAAGATCAATACATTGCAAACATGTTTCACCTGAATCCTGCAAGTGTCAGACTATACTGTCAAAAGAGTATAAGGTCATGTCACCTAACAGAGATGATACACAAGTCTCTATGTATACATGAAGCTCTCTACAAACAGCTTTATAGAGCAGCAAGAGCCATAAGCTATAAAACAAGAATCACTTTTATGCATCTCAATAGTGCTCACTGAGGTTAAACTGTAACTAAATAGCACTCCAGCCCTTCTCACAAAGACATTTAAAGAGTAATTTAAAACATTTATTATCTACTGTATTTTTTACAGAATTCTGTTTTCAGTCTTTCTTATTCACACGCATTTAGTAATTTCCTTTGGTTTCCTCATGCCATGAGGCAAAATGTGAAAGGATTACTCGCATCCTAAGAGTGAAACCAAAACAACCCTACTCAAATCTTAAGCAATCTTAAGTAAAATTGACAATAAAATTAAAGACATTCACAGCCAAGTCTTGACATTCATTATACATTAAAGGTAATAAATATATAAATATTTTGACAGGATATCTTGAAGCTGAAGAAACTCTGAATTTTACATTTTCAAACATTCTGAATCAAGGCTTGAATACTGAAGTCTCAGGTAAAGATTTTCAGTAGCTGTTTGAATGCAGAAATATGAAGAACTAGAATGTATTCATTAAACCTCATAATCCGTATCAGAACTACTATTCATCAATCCATTTTAGCAGCAAGAAATGTTTATCATGCAGAAAACTCCAATATAATTTCCAGATTAAGGAAAAATGCTCTCTCAATTGCCTGGTAAACAAGTTAGGAAAACATTATTCTATGAGATTTTCCAAGCTGCCTTGGTAGCACCAAGGTGCACTGCTATTTTCCCTCCCACTTCTGAAATGTGCATTTTCACTTGGAGTATTTCTAAATTTCTTACTTATTAAAAGAAAATTCCATTATATCTAAAGCTAGGTCACTGAATAAGCAAGCCAATTCACTCGATGATAAACACTGGTAATTATATCAGCATATCAGTTTCAATAGAAATTATAGATGGTCTCCAGCCAAGAAAATTAGAGAGTAGCTTTAGAGACCAAAAACAGCGTTAAAAAAAGATGTTTGAAAGTTGACCAAAGTACACCTATTCTGTTGAATGTCTTTAATTGCATTGCTGTAGAAGAAACTCACCACTAATGGATCTTTTTCTTTTCCTAACAGGATACAGATTTTTTTCTATTTTTGACAAATGCCTTAACCTAAGTTTAGCATGCCTTTTTCAAACACAACAGGCAAATGTTCATCAGCTACTGCAAGAAACAGAGGCTGCCAAAGCTGGTTCAGTAGAAATTACCAGGCATTAGCAGGGATAAAGCAGTTGCAGAGCACAGAGCAGTGGGTGCCCCGTTCTGCACACCAAAGCAGTACCACACCAAGAACACAGCAGACACCCTTTGGCCACATCCAAGGTCTTGACACAAGTCCCACACAAAATCATCCTGTGGTCTTCCTGCACAAGTAATAGCAAGATCCCAGCTCTGAGGTTTTGAATGGAGGCCATGGGACATTTGATATGGAACTAAGAATAGGTGAAACTATTTATTACACACACCTTCAAAAACCAAACCACAAAAAACACAGACCCAAAAAAACGACAAGATTGTACCTACTCATGAACACAAGAGGGTTATTAGAGCCTGTAGGTCAGGACAGAAGACTGAAAGTATGTTGTTAATTTATGATGGTCTCAAGTCTAGAATTTAGCACAATTATAAAATTGACAAGAATACAAAATGAATTTTCACAGACAGGAGTAAACACTATAGGCAGCTTATGACAACTTCACTCTCTTTCAGGGGCCAAGTAACCAGGACACAATGGAGATGTAGGACAAAAGTTAAAATTTTTCTATTGACAAGAAGCCGGAAGAATGCCTCTCACTCACAGATAGGCAATGAATAAGAATTTTGAACAATTACTTCTGAGTAAGATAGCATGATGATTCTGTAGTACCTTTCTTTTTTAATATAAAATATCCTAACTAGTTTGGTACTAAACCTTTGCTCATGCAGAGTTTCTTACTCAAAGATGTTTCAAACATCTCTATGAAGTTTTTGTCTCCAAATTCAGAGTAACAAGTCAGTTGTTTAAATTCTAACTTTTTTAAAACTTAAATATGACTTTACTATCTATTCTTCCTCCCCATTTACATTTCACTTTCATTTACTAGTTGTAATAATTGCATACAGTCATGTCATCAGAAAATTAATGCAGTGTATGCCTCAGCTGTATTGTACTGTTCTTTACCATTCATTATAGTGCATGCTTTGATACCTCCATTTAACTATTTAAATAGAGACACATATTTAGTAATGCTTCTTTACCTACTGCCATGGACACATATTATATCTGATAGTGGTTTCTTGAGTGATGTTGGTTCCTATCTAAAAATCTGGAAGTCCTCAATTGGACATAGCTTTGCAAAACTACTTTCCATCTCTAAGATGAAAGCATGAAAGAAATAAAAACAATGGGGTTGGAATCTAAGTGTTTTGTTCCCAGTGTTTCCTCTAAATTAATTCAAAGGAGGAAGAGGAGGAGAAAGCATGATCCTTTTTCAGGGGCTGGGAGTTTTCCCTTTCAACTTGCATAGGAGGAATACAGACACCTCAGAGTATCAAAAACAGTAACTGGACATCTTAAAAAACCATTTTATAAAGATTTAAAAATAAGTTAATAGTAGAACTGCATTTTGCAACCAGAGGTCAG
>NW_005054360.1:3049950-3050337 GCF_000277835.1 Geospiza fortis | reverse complement strand
CTAACAGGATTTTGGAAAAGCTCGCATTCTTTACCTACAAAGTATGTTAAGTGCCTTCTTCTACCTGACCTTTCTGATTTCTATTGAAATGCCTTATTTAACTTTCTATAGCCCCTGCACAAGTGTCCATGTTGGGGAAGTATGTAGGTCACAGAACACACTGATGTTTATGGTTAAATGTGTGTGACCAACTAATTACATAAAACCTACATAGTGCAGCCTGCATCAGTACAAACAGCAATTCACAAGTTCTGTATTTCCTAACACACCTCACAAGAGACAAGCTTTTACAGCAGTCTGCCTCAAAGGCTAATGGCAGGGAGAATGAATTCTGCATGCATCAGTTCAGTTGTTGGGTTTTAAATATAGATTTTTCATTTTATTTTG
>NW_005054360.1:3036679-3049940 GCF_000277835.1 Geospiza fortis | reverse complement strand
ACACTACAAACATCTTGTTTTCAACTTATGCAAACAAGATGCTCACAAGACTCAGAGATCTGGTAACTCATATATTAAAACCCCACACACAGTTTGCATAAACTTCTTCACAAGGAAGTTGTGTCCTGAAAGACAGGGCAGAAAAAGAATACTGTACTGCTCCTTTTCAGCCTGTGCATTATGAAGTAGTGTCTAGTGAAAACTGGTATTCCCTCATGAGACTTTACAGATGAAGCGACCAAAAGAAAGAAACAAGAATTAAAAAAAAATAAATTCACTGACAGCTGGGAGCAAAAAGATCTCTTCTGACTCTGACAAGTTTACAATCTCTGAGAAGCCAATCCAACCAAAACCAGAGCACTCTCAGTCAGAAAAGAGGGAAGAAAGGTATTTACACTGCTTGCTCACAGTCCTATCCCATGCTGTTCCCCCACGTTCTAGCTAATTGACACATACAGCCTTCTGGCAATTCTGTTTATTACATTTGAACATAAGCTTCATAAATTTAAAAGCTTCTTGTGTTCAGTAATATCACTCTATCCATGCCCCAAAACAGAATGCTTATCTGGGCTTTTTTACCTCTTCAGTGTAGCAGCAGAAAACTAGGGGACAAAAGAGAAAGTGAGCCCATCATTTGGAAGTTACACATATTCTCCAAAACAGAACCTGTGCTAAAACAGCTCTATCACTCCTCCTCAGGAGTGATTTACGAAATAACTGTTTCTTATCTAAGCAGTCAGAGCACACTGAATGTTAAATGCTTTTAAAGAAAGCTTCATGGCTTAATGTAACATAGGAGAAGATCCATGGAGCTCATGGCCTAGGGCACTGCAGCCACTGACACGCTGTCCCTAGAACAGAAACATTCATTTGTAGTGGGAAGATGTAGCATGAAAACCACAAATAGAAGGAAAGAGGAGGAAGAAAGTTCAGAACTTGTTTCATCTAACAAAAAATTCGGTCTTCTTTTGGATTATGTTCCCTAGCTAATCATCCCAAATTTTAATCTGAAATTACCTTGGTTCCAAGCCTTTTAGAAACACACAAAATTATTAATTTACGATGTCAGAGGTGGGAGGAAAGTCCTTAACAGCAATGTGAACATGAAAAAACCTTGTGGAATTACGGTTTTAAATATAGCCTGTTCAGTTTACTTTTTGGTTTCAAGTGTTTAATATGTAGTATGAAGAGCCATTAGGACCACAGAACATGAAGTTATCTTTCTGACCCACTCTTGTGTAACTTTGCATTACATAACAGCACAAGAGCAACAAAAGAAGTCAAGCCCTCTCTTTGACAAGGACTCTGGCTCATTTTGTATTTGTTAACAGGCTCAATAAATATTTAAAATGGGAATAGAAAACTATGCTAACAGTCTGACATTGTTCCCCACCCTTTTGTCCCTCCCATACAGAGGAGATTGGCAGGAGTTATTGTTGCAGTGCACAGCAGAGTAGTAGGAATTAATGCCATCATCATGCTGGACATGGAACAACTTTATTTTCACACTTTTTAACATCAGTGTAACGCCAGCATTGCAGAGTCTCTTTCGTTAGCACACAAAACTTAGAGCCAAATATTCTCATTTATTACCATTTATTTTCAACTATGAACCATTAAAGCCACAGATACACAACGTAAACTTTTGCCTCTCCCCTAACAATAAATTTAGAATATACTTAACTTTCCAACAGATTACACATGTTAAATATTTCCATATACCAATCATGAATACAACAACTGCATCCAAGCGTGTTCCATAGAAGAATGAGTGGTTTGCTACAAAGGTACACAAGCTCAACTGGAAATGTGTAAAAACCCACTGTGTTGGTGGGTCTGAAATCATCTAGAGCAACAGGTGTTCAACCTGTACATTCAATCCATTCCCAACCAGTGACAACCAATTATAAACAAAATTCCACAAGCAGAAATGCATCAACCTTCTCCTGCAGAAGTCCCACAGCAACAGGCAGATTACAAAGCAAAACCCATGAGCTGCTATGCCAGGTTGCGCAGGGCAGGAATGGATGCAGCAATTTCCATTAACACCAACACTTGCACACATCTTGCAAGAGCAGGGCCCCTCTCAATAGCTTGCAAGGACATTCTAGAACTTCTTCATCAACTGAAATTTGTCCAGCTTCCATTCCTTGTTCCTGCTGCTGTTCTACACAATGTCAAGGAAGATGAAAGCAAAAAACCAGGGAGCTAGTACAAGGGATGGTAGTTTACACTGAGAAATGCAATGCATACTGAAAGGATGTTTTAAAAACCCTCACAGTACCAAACTGACAGTGACATAGTGCAGATTCTACATCAGTAATCCAGAGCACTATTCAGCCATAGTGTGTTTCATAAGGAAGGAGATGTTTATGGAAGTCAGAATACAATGCTTTAATCTGGCCCAGTAGCTTTACATTTTACACACTATGGGTACTAGCAGTAGACTGAAGAGAAAAACATTCAACACTTAAACCTACACTGGACTAGTACAATGTATTATCTGCTTGCACCCTTAAACTGAAGCATGGGAAGTTACCTGCAAGGAAAACTGGCTTTCTCTAGCTTTCTCTCAATTTCTTTAAAACTTTTTAATTGCAAGCACCTTTTTCTTCTTTAAATGTAACCTCTTACGTGTTCTTCTAAATCTGTTTTGTTTTGTACAGCTGCTAAGTTGTAAGTAGACAGTATCTGGAAACATTGCAAGTGAGCAATAATTCAGTTGAAAGAAGCACAAACATATGGGTGGGTAATTACTAGAGAGACAGCTGAAGAGTAAAGAGGGAAAAATACTTAAAATTTGTAAGAACAAAAACTCCCACCAAAACCAACACCCCTCAATCTTACCACAGGAGTACCTTCACAAGGTATGGGACTGCAAACTATCATACTAATATGAAATATTTGCAAAGCTTGAGTATCTACTCCATGCTGTGTTTTATCACCTATCCATCTTGTCCATTGAAAACCAAACATTTGGAATCTAGGGCTTGGTCAAACTGCAACTGTTTATGTTTTCCTATTACAGTGGGAGTTAGTCATGCTTTTTTACAAATAATTTTGAATAACTTCAACTTGTTCTCCAGTCAAGTAAGAGAAGTGCAACAGCACTTACTTGGGTGCAATAAGTACAAGTGCTCAGGAGGGATACTGAAATACCAGTTCTGCATTTCTTTTCAAGTTTTTCCTTGAAACATAAACAGTTAAGTTGTAGCTCATGATACTTTCTTCAGGAACTGTTTGCAACTGCTATGAGATGAAGCACACATATATATGTTTCTACACTTCTCTCTGCATGGACAACTGCCTTTTTAAGAGATAAATTTTCTACAGCAGGCTACAGGAGACACTGTTCTCATCATGATGCTCTTAACTTTAAAAGACTGCAAGAAGACACTTAAGAGTAGACCTCTTCAGGAGGATAAATGGAAAGACCCAAATACTTAGAGATACAAGTGTAGGTTACCTAAACCAAGAAGATGCCCAGGTAGATGATGAAAGACAACAAGCAATACATATAGAAGCCTGTACTTAAATACAAGCCCCCTGCCTCCCAAACATGAACAGCTTTCCAAATAATTGTGGAGCATCCAGCATTGAAAGGGACCTGCAAAGTCACTAAAACCAACACTTATAAAATGTATATTTAGCAATTCAACAAATTCAGAAGTTTAGTCACTAACTGCCAATAAATACCCTCACTTGAAGATCAAAATCACATCCTGAATTGATTAGATATTGGAATAATCACATTTTATTCTGTTAATCTCCAACTTCCCATGAACAATGCAACTCAGTTAAATACAGAAGTGGGCACAGCAGGTTAATTACTAATGCCAATGCATACTAACAGAAGTTTCACAAATGGCATTTGACAAATATTAACTGACATGAAAATATTTTTACAGAAATGCTCTCCTTTTCCAATCTCCAAAACCACCGAAACATCATCACAAAACTAACATAAAAATTGAAATAAATATATTTCAGCTTTGAAGAGAGACAAATAGAATGTTGCAGTTTAAAAAAAGGGGGAAAATAGAAAGGCCAAATATCAGTCTGAATTTCAGTATCTAAATTTAAGTGCTAACCTTCATCCTGCCCTCTCATTCCTGCATCTCATCTAAATTAGGAGTCACCAATCATCACTATTTAAAATGGAGCTATCCAGTCCAAAACAAGTTAATTATTTCATCCTGCAGAACACATGCTCTTCTGTGCTTATTAAACCCTGTAAGGACCCTTGCTGGCATTTACACACAATCATATTAGTTACCACACCTCTCAGCTGAGAGCCCAGGACAACACAGATCAAGGCTGTCTCCACAACCCTAACAGTGTCCCAACACCACTACACTACCACACCTTACATTTGAAACTTCTCTCACTTTCAACGTGGTGTAAACACACACCACCTGTCAACAAATTTGTAAGGTCACTATATAAACAAAACAATTTCAGCAAATTAATGCTCTTGGACCACTGGAAGGACAAGCCAAACTAAGTGGAGGCAGCATGAGTTTTGCTGGGAAGCTTTCTCCTCAACAGAATGACAGTCATGTCAATATTGCTTAAAGTCAGGTTTGTCCTCTCTTCAAACTTTCCTTAAGGAATGTCACAACATACAGGTCTGTATCAGGTTTGCATTGCAAGCTGTTGGTGGTGGGGGGCTACAGGGGTGGCTTCTAGAAAAAGATGCCAGAAGTTTCCCCTATGTCCAACAGAGCCAACGCCAACCAGCTCAGGCTGAACCCTTGCAGCAGCACCTCTGGAATAAAACATTTAAGAAGGGGGAAACTGCTTGGAATTAAAACAGTGGAGAGAAGAGTGAATATGCAAGAGAAACAACTCTGCAGAGACCAGGATCAGAAGAAGGGGGAGAAGGTGCTCCATGTGCCAGAGCTGAGGTTCCCCTGCAGCCCACGGCGAAGACCATGGTGAGGTGGCTGTGCCCCTGCAGGTCCACCGTGGAGCAAATACCTCCTGCAGCCCATGGAAGACCCTGCATCAGATGGACAAGGAAGACAGACCCAGTGAGAAGCCCATGCTGGAGCAGACTCCTAGCAGGACCTGTGGATAGAGGAGCCCATACTGGAGCAGGTATGCTGGCAGGACCTGAGACCCCACAGGAGACCCACCATAAGGGAAATTATTTTAACTTCAGTAGGAAACCTATCTTCCCAGAACACACAGATCCTCTAAAGCATCAGGACATGGACTAATATAATTAACAGACTTGTGTAATTAGTTCAGCAACCTCCCTACCCTCTCAGAATAGGGAACTTGTCTAATTTGTCCTGCTTCCCAGTCCCACTCCCATTCTAGGTGGATAATCACTTACTCTTTCTGCTTCTTGAGTCAATAAGACAATCCCTTATGTTGTAGAAACTACTGCTTTGGCTGCTTTACATGCCAGAGTGCAAAAGCAAATTCCCAAGCACAACTGTGAGTTTAGTGAACAGAAGACAGGCTAGTAGGAAAAAACCATGAATTACAGTTTCAAACCATCCTTGAGAACTGTTAGCATTAACTTCATTCATGAGCTGAAGTCTTAAGGACAAGCAGAAACGGGTGGTAGCAGTACATCAAGGGGACACAGTTCTGCTGTGAGACTACACAGTCTCCTGCAGAAGCATTTTTCTTCCATGTACTGAAGTGCTTTAAGATGGTACTTGAAAGCTTGACAAACACAAACTATTACAGCTTGAAGAACTTGGATAATCTGAGTATTTCTTTTAAGTTTCTGAACAACTTCACTGCCTAACTTTCCATGACCTTTACACATACTAAAAGCTTTATAGCTAACAGATTTCACAGAACAAGCATCTAAGGTTATTCATCATTATTATTCCAATAATTTTTCTGTTTCGGTATGCTGTCACTATTTGTCATCCTGAACAGTGTGAGAAGAGGTTATTAGCACAAACAGACACAGAAAGAGGTTCACACATTTCTGCATGTGCTATTTTCATGCTACTATAGCCAGAGCATTTCTGAGTGAGGTCTCACTAAGAAGGTCTAGTTTTAAAGCCTTGACAGGTATGAATTATAAATATTAATGCCACAAAAGCCTTAATTATACTGACAAAAGCTGCCTTTCAAATTTACTTTGTTCAGGAAATACTGTAACGTGTACCTTTGTAAATTATCATTTTCCTAATGTGGATTAATTTAGAAGCATCCTCAGTTATTAAAAACACTACTTCTGGTTGTGTCCTCAGTCTACAGCTGCTCACCATGAAGAGCATTACTCTGAGTTATACAGTACACCACAAAACATCTGTAAAACCCAGAGGAACTCACTTCAACTCAGGATTTACTCAAATGATAAGTTGTTTTTACTTCTCTTCTGAAACTGCTCTCATGGAGTTAGCCAATATATTCTGATAATTTGTGTTCTTGTTGTATCAGGCATCTCTAGTATCACAGTTGGATTTAATACTAGTAAAATTATCATTCAAATTCTAATTGTTTAATTTGGTAAATAACCTGGTTCAAGTACTTTAGAGAGCTTTTAAGTAGACAAAATAAACAAAGAATAGCCTTGGCAAAAGCCTAAAATAATTATGATCAATTTTCACAACAGCTATGCTTGAGGGATTGTTCTCAACAGCTCCAGTCCATCATAACCCTTAAAAAAACAAAAAAAAAAGTTTCATTTCCCCATCACTTTATAGCATGTTGAGTTGAACTTAAAAGTGCAATTACAGTATGGAGTTAGCATTTTTTCTACTGTCTGGGAATGTCTTTTGCATATGTTTCCTCAAGTAGATTTAAGTTCTTACATGTCCTACAGCTTTTCTCTAAATTTTCAATGATATCCATACACTGAGAAGCAATCAGAGTAGCCTACAAAACACAGTTCACCAAACCCCAGTTCTAATTTCTGGTCATGTTATTTGCCTAAAGGGAACCTGAAGTTGGAAATTTAAAAAGACATCAGGTGCTAAATTCTGCTAAGAAGTTTCTGACAATTTCAAAGACTCTTGAAATTACATCATTTGGTCCATACTACTTAAAAAGATCATATTAACTTTCATTAACTCATGGAACAAGCAGTATATCCAAAATAGTGAGTTATTTATGATGACAATAACTTCAATGTGAAGACTCTAAAAACAGATAAAACTCCTTAGGATCAAGCCTTTGAAAAGCTCTCCATCTAATTCTAGGGAAAATCTTTAAAGTTGGCCTAAAACAGACACATGGAACTTCCCCAATCATGTAACCCACAGCAAGAAGGTGGTGACTGCCCTTGATTACTAACAAAACAAACAAGTGATTCCACATTAACCTACAAAGTTCTTTAAAAGACTATATAAAAATGGCCCAAAAATGCATGAAAGGCAGCAGGTAATATCCTAAACATCAGATGAGTATGTTCTTGATAAATACAGAAAGCAGCTTATCATTATTGTACAGAATTTGCCATAGTAACCTAATGCCTAACAGCCATCTGCTGTAAGGGGTTGCGTGTTGCTGACATTATTAAGGGGCTTCAAATGACCTACACTTGCTCTAAATGAGAGTTATATTCAAAGGCACAGCAAGTGGGAGATACTCTGCATAAAGCATTAGTGAAATTAAAAAAACAAAACAAAACAAAAAACCCCACAAACAAACAAATACCCACAAAAATGAGAACCCAAACAAAGCAAACAAACCAAAACCAAACACATGCCGTTCATTCACCATGAAGCAATCTTAAAGCCAGTGCCTATTATTGATTCAGAAAAATGAGACTGATTACCAGAGCTAGACAGCACCAAGAACTGAACATAACTACTCCATTTGAAGCTGATCACAGCATAGGAGTCAAAGACAGTAGGAAAAAATGGAGATGAGATCTACTCTTTCTTCATAAGGTGGATGTATTCTTTCTCATCACTAATTTTTCAGGGTAGCAAGGAAGAGCAAGCATGTAATTTGTGGGAAAACAAACATTGTTTATTACAAGGACACATGCCAAACCTCCAAATCCTTCAAAGAAGACAGTTCCAGCAAGCTTAAAAGCAGTCACCTGTTTCACTTTATCAATAAGTTCCTTACCCATATTTGCACATTAGCGCAGAAAGAAAAAGAAAGGTAGAAAAATGACTAATAAAACAGTAGTGAGATTCAGTGTAGAAATACTGGTGGTTAGGTAGAAAAGGCCAGATTTTCTCACAACTAGCTTTGTTGAGCTCAACTTCTGCACCAGGTGAAGCTTCTTGAAGAGGAGTGCAACAAAAGACAGGCATTCATTTCTTCAACCACATCCAGGCAAGTAAAGCTAGGCTGGTTAAGCTCACATAAAAAAAGGCTTATTTTTCAGTACCACATCTCCTTCCATACTCTGAGAGAGGATTATATAAGAAAAGAAACCCCCCAATCCTCCTCATGCTTTGACCATGCTTTCATGAAACTGATACATTTCATTCTTCAGCATACCAGTTTTGGTTGTTCAATATTAGACACACCATGAATTAACATTTTTTAACACCAAAAACATAACTTCTACTTCATTCAATGTAATAACAATGTAACTTAATCAAGGATTTCCTGAGACATAGTGACTATTTTCATATATCCACACAACATAAAACTCCCTTAGCCTACAATTACTCAGTCCCTGAAGCACCTGATGGACACAGCAGCATGTGAGGATCACCACCAAGAACTCTGGCAAAAAAATACAAAGTCTCATTTTATACTGCCATAGAAGATGAAGCTCTTTAATACATCTGGAACCAACTCACCTAAAAAGGCTCAAAGGTGCTTTGCAAGTATTGAATCACTCTACATCCAATGAAAGACATACATAGAAAGTGTATTACAATTATTCATTGAAAACATCTTTAATCCAAAGACTCAGTTAAACCATATTGCATGGGCAGCTTGCCTCCTAACCACTTAAAATGTTTTACACCTTCCACAGCCAGGCAGAAGTTCTGACAGAAGCAATGCACCTGCATGCCTTTAATTGCCCAGCAAAACCTATTCAACACATACACAGAATTCCCATCCTTAATACACATTACTGTATCTGTTCAACATACATGCACATCCTACCTCATACTGCGCAGAAAACAGGTGAAAGAAAAACCTCTGTTCTACTTTTCTAACTTGTCCTAGAAAGTACAGATCCAGAATCCCAAATGCAACATATTAAGTAAAGAGCAAAAATTTCAATCAGATTACATTCTGCAGAGAAAGAGAAAAGTAGATATAAACAAACAAAACCTCAACCAAAAGAAAAAAAAAATCAAAAAACCTCACCAACTAAAAACCACTAAAAACCTTCCATTGTCCAAAGATGCTGTTCTCTGTCCACCAGACAAAAGTTCCTAAGCTTCAATGAGATTTTCGATATATTCAATGAGATGAAGATGCAGTTAGCAGGAAAAAAGAAAAAGGTTAATTGTTCCTAGATTGCCTATCCATGACCAGCTGAGAAACTCTAAAGAAGGACATTTCTTTACAAAAATTGTTTAACAAGCCAACATACATGAAAGTAGTCTGAGCACATCCCATGTCCTTCAGGGGCATCACTATTCTCAAGTACAAAAGCTTTCAGCAAGGAGTGAGTAGTCATTGACCTCACTAAAAGTTTTTAACAGAAAATGGAGAGAACAGTGGCAGCCAAAGAAAACATACCAAACACCCTCACAAATCTCATTTTTATATAAAGTCAGAAATACTCTGGGATTTTTTTCTCTATTACAGTCAGAAAACACTCTCTAATTCTTGTAAATCTGTGTCAGTTTCTAGGTCTTAAGTAATAAAAATATATGCTAAAGACCATTAATTAAAGGAAAAATCTCACCCTCCTCAAGATATAATGTGATCTTCATTTTACCTTTTTAATGTGAGGATATCAGTCTTCAGGGTTTCAAACACACTGAAGGCAAGGGAAAAAAACCCTACACTTTGTAAGTTTCCTTCTATTCTTTGGGGCAACCAAAATACCTGGTTAATTAGCAGAAATAACCTCTCTCTAGTAATATTAAAACAGTCTCACAAACAGTTTCCTCCAGCACCCCTTGCAGTTTGGTTCACAGTGATATAAAAAGAACACATGAAGAAGCCACAGTCTGGATTTTCAGGATTCTAGATCCTGTGCAGTTCACTCTTAGACACAAGCTGAGGCCTTGCACTATTTCCTAGGAGAAAACAAAGGCTTCAACGTGAAGTTTATCACAAGTTGAACACAGGAGGATTACAACAGTGAAGAGTCACAAGGGATACAAATATCCCATATACTTAATTTTCCCATCATGATTTGTTTTGCTCTACAAGGATCCTCAGTGTAACAGAAAATACAAAAGTCCTTTGTGCAGAAGGCAAGTGTAGCTGAAATAGTGCCAAAAAGACTGACATGCTTTTTGCTCCATCTGCCTGCTAATAACCATAGGAGCAATCAGCCAGCTGTCTCTGCTGTTGATCTCCAGTACCCAGAAGTTCCCAAAAGAAGTCCCCAAACCCACACCCACAAGCAAAACCACAGCAAAGAAAATGTAAAACCATTTTCCAGAATAGACTGGAAGTCAGAGGAATCAACAGAAGATTACAAGAAATTCCAAGCAATTTTTTTTGTTTGCTTAGGGAGGATGAGAGGGAGATTTACCTCGTGTTACAGCAAGTAGCTACCCCAGCAGTAACTCAGTGTTTGGCTAGCAGGGGCAGTACTCTTACAGTGAACATTCAGCATGACTGTCACAACATTAAGAAAACAATACATGCAAATCACTGTTTTAAGAAGCAATTATCTAATGGGCTTTTGGTAAGTGCTGCCTCGTTATCTGCGAACCCTAAACCAAACAAAAACAAATACAAAGGGTTTGGGAAGGAGGGAGATGCCCGCAACAAAAACTACTGCCACCTTTCTCTTTTGCAATACAACAGTGCATTAAGCAGGATAAAGCCTAAACAGACATAAATGTAAAGGAGATCATACAAATGTATTTAGTACCACCTCTATAAAACAATATTAGTCTTTACTGTTTTCATCTGCATAAATGAAAGATATACTTAGCCACTGGAGGGCTCTTAAATCTGAAGATGTACATATTGGGGCCCTACTCCAAGAGTTTACCTTTTCAGGACTATGAAGCACAAACTGTGACCCTTCACCATTTACTTAGAGGTACAATTACACTTTGATTTCGAACCTATATTCACACTTTGCTTTTAAATCCCATAATCCCCACAAAATTTCACATAGTTGTATAACGGTATAAGCATAGGTGGAGCTTTTTTGTAATAAAGCAATAGAAGAGTGATCCCAGGTGCCTGATGTTAATGAAACTGGAATTACATCTCCAGATTTGGGAGGGGAAAAAAACCAGTATCAATTTTTTCCAAACTTACACTTTTTGTCAGAAGAATATTTAAAAGCTAACACCAAGACAAAACTCTGTTTTCTCCATCCCTCAGGTTCCTTGTTTTTTAACTGTAATGGCTTCAGACTCTTTGCCACCCAGCTACTGGAAATGGGATTTCTTCTTGGCAGCGCGTGCCACAATTGCATGTTCTAATACAGGGCGGCTCAGGCTTGCAGACTGAACTGCCAGAGATTAGAACTGCCTCTCCAGTGTTTAATACACACAGATAGCTTGGGAAAGCCTCAGAAGCAGATCTAGTTTAAATTGTATGTTCTAAACAGCCACCAAGACAGGGGAAAGAAGATACACACTATCCCTGCCATTGATACTGAAAGTAATTTGCAGGCATTCTTTAGGCAAAGGATTGCCTAAAAGGAAAGAGCAACATTTTTAGGTAAAGAAACTGAAGGTACATATTTTGATACTGCTCCTGAAATGTTATGCATGACTTGTAAAACTGATCAGTATAAGAAACAAAAACACAACATACAAGTTAAAAATATAAACAAAACCACCAAAGCAAACAAAACTAAATGCTACCAACTGTGATTTCAAGCATGGTAGTAATAATTTGTTTACTTCCTGCTACAAAGTACATTTCTCTATACCACCATATGTGATGAAAATCTCTCAGATAAAGAACTGCCAACCTCAACCAGCAGCATTATTGAAAATACTTTATACCTCTGCTCTTGCTCTAAGTTCTGTTTAATGATAGGGTTGGTTTGGGTTTGGTTTTCTTTTTGTGTATGTTCTTGGTGCATGTTGTTTGGTTTGCGATTCTTTTTTGCAGAGATGGTGTGTCAGGCATTTTATATGCTTGTGACCTGAAACTCAGAATCATGGAACAGTTTGGGTTGGAAAGAACCTTTAAATGTCAAACTTCCACATGTGCTGCTATTGCCATCCCTCCCATGGTAGAATATAATGAAGTATTTTACTGCAACTGGTTGTAGTTGAGAGAAAAAACATGCATAGGATAAGAGAAAAGTAAAGTGTGTTAGTTTTATACTTCTGGTTCAGGGGAAATTTTTTCAAATGGACTGAAGTCTCACTGAAGGAGCTTAGCAGTTGCTCAAGCTTGGTTTTTTGTTGTTCAAAGTCAAAGTTGCTTCAAGTAAGCATGGTGTGTTAATTAGTTTAAACAGGTCATAAAAGAGTCATAGTTCACATACAAAGTAATTTAACCATTCACTAAACTCCTATTCAATAGGCAATGAAGCCTAACAAACTGCTTCTTCCAGAGGTCTAGCAAAGACGAGTTCCAAGCACTTCTGAAGTGAAAATGTAAGCATTGACCTTTGTTAGCAAAACACATCCAACATGGAATTCACAGCCAAACTGATTTACCCCCTTTGGCTGCCCCCCCAGCAAATGGAGCATTAAAAATCACTATTAGAAAACTTAAGTGAATTTTTCCACAACTTGCCCAACCATAAAATGTATTTTCAGTAGGAGGAGAAAGCCATCATCAACAGTTAACAATTACAGAAAGTTACTGCCAAGTTGTGTGCATTAAGCCAGTCTCAAATCCATAAAAGCCATCTAACATTTCTCTCCCCCAATAGAGGGAAATCAAATAAATGGAAGATGGGAGTACAGAAGGCACACAGGGAAAGACTCCCTTGAACATAACAGACAGTTCTTAGATTTCTGAATCATACAAATCCAGTGGCTTTAATATAGCTGACTATGACAAGTGTTAAATCTTAAATTCATCTCCTTGCTAAAAATCTCATATTAATATTTTATTTTGTTACATAATGCTTCCTTCATGCAAAGCTAAGTTCCAGAATCTTATACCTTTATGTAATACAGAGCTCACAATCCCCATCCTCAGCCTTCCCCCACATTTCACATTAAATTAAAATGAAACTAGTGTACCTCATCCCTTATCC
>NW_005054360.1:3022221-3036645 GCF_000277835.1 Geospiza fortis | reverse complement strand
GCTCTCCTTTCACTGCAGCACAACTGCCTGCTTTGGAAGACAACCCAAGGCCATCCCTGGCTGAGTCTACTCCAAACACTGGAAATTTTATCTTCTTTTCTTCTTCATTCACAGTATGAGACAGAAGCAAATAAGCAGTTGAGGAGAAGGCCCAGTGGGAACAACAAGGGATGAACTTACAAAAAAACAGTGGTTACACAGAAACATCTTCAGCCCATGTAAAAGCAGGGAAAATGGTTGCAAAATGCACAGAATAAATGTTTTTGAGAATGTGGCTCCTTCTTCCATTCCTTTTCTGGTCCCCCCCTAATAACGTCACTTCCTTTGCTGCTCTTTGTCTAGAATGATGGCAAATGAGGCTGTCATAGGATGTAGTCATAATGCTTAGTATTATTTCTTCAATGCATCACAGAGATGGGAGGTCCTTACAAGAGACTTAGGAACATGGATCTGCTTGTCTTGAGAATGGTTTACTATTAGCTGCAAAAAAAAAAGATAGTACTCAAATACTAAACTGTGAGGTTTACAAGAGAAAAATACAAAGCCAAAGTGAGCCAAGAAGTAGAAGAGATCTTTTTCCAAAGCTTTTCATTCTTGCTTAGGGTTGCTCTTTCATACTGAGGCATTATATTGTATCTTCAAACATGTTATGGGTCTCTACATTTGTATAGGTATCTTTTCATTCTGCTTTTGTACTATTTCCACAAAAAAAGCACTGCACCAACCACCTGTACTTGAAGTAGAATTTCTGCTACTTTTTTTCCTGTTTGTCTTATTCTCCTTTTATTAAAACCCCCAAAATTTAGAACCAGCAAGTAGGCTGGTTCCCAGAAGCCTGAAGCTTCAGGCCTGGGACATCTCAACTCCATGAACTCCCCTGTATTAGCTATGTCTGCCAGCTGCTCTTCTCTTTTCATATATAGAATAATCTTTAGGCAGCATATGGCCTTGACTATGTGTGTATGTTCTGGCAGGTTCAGGCTAAAAGGGTTACAGGCCATTTGTCAAGCTGTATCACATTTCCTCCACGCCCTTCCTCTCGTGAGTAACCCAATGCCGGAGCACGGCCATGACCGAGGGAAGGCTTTGACTTGAACTCAGCATTTCACACTGGTGCCCATACAGTGAGTCACGGCTGTTAAAATAAAGGGCATGACACAGCAGAAGTTAAATTGATAAGGAATTAACAGTTCATCAGGCTTGAGGAGAAAAGCCTGGTTCTCCAAAATCACAAGAGGTTAAGCCTTCAGTTCTTGTGTTAGACAACCACTGGAGCCACCATGCACCAACACTGAAGTGAGGTCATGCTACACCACCCTTCAGATTCATGGGTGAGGAAGCCCACATTCCATGGGTCTCAAGAATTCCATTCCACTCTGCAGCATAAGATCTGTAATTGAAGGGCTTTGCCAGTTCCATACAGTCAGCCAAGTGATGATTTGCACTGTCTGCCTAGGAAAAGGACAGATCTAACAACATATACTGGCTTATCTGAATATCTCCAAGTGTGTTACAGGAAAATCAGAGTTTGTCAATATAAACTCCTAAGTGACTCAGGGAAGTTTTACTGCCATAGTTATATCAGTCAAGGCACCCGGCTGTGCCTCTTGCCAACACCTCTGAAACCAATGCAGTCAGGATGAGTTTCCAATACACTACTGTCTCACCTTTGGTTCCTACTTCCTCTGAAGTGCAGTAGTGTTTTGGGATGAGGTATCGATGGATGGCTGGAACAGCAACTTCATTTCCCTCATCCACAGCTTCACAGACAAGTTTTCTGTACTTCACAATTAAATCTTTTTACTGAGCCAAACTCTTTCCCTTCTAAACAGTGCCTTTAAAGTGAGTCAATTGCATAGAGCAGCAGACATCTCTTATTCAAAACAAAGAAAATTAAAGATTTATATTAACAGAGCAGGTGTGACAATCACAAGAGATCGTGCTAAAAGCTTTTCCATGGGAATCATCTTGTTTCACACAGGTCAATGAACAGGTGATTTACAAGACATGTTTCAGTATCAGGATAAGAACTTTTCCCACATCTTGGCCAGACACCTTTGAAGAAAAACAATAAATTACTTCTCAGTACATTCAATGATGATTGAGAAAAGTCTAAAAAAAGTGGATGCTTTCATACCAGGGAACAGGCCATTAAGTTTCAGAACTTGAAATGCACAGGAATTGCACACTATGAGAATGATCAAATTTAGAGGCATTAACAAGGTGGATTTCCTCATTCATAGATGACTTACAGAAAGAGTGACTAAAGCCATAACAATATGTAGTTCATAGCACAGGAATATGCTGTAGTATCTGCTTCAATATCTACTTGGGGAAATATGAAATAACTGGTTTCACAAAGCAACTTTGAACAGGTGGCTGGGTTTCAAAGGTTTTTGTCCAAATACAATGGCAGGCTAATACTCAAAAAACAGCATAAACCCTTCTGTTTTGTAAACCTTCAGAACACCCTTATCTGAGGCAAAGAGCATAAGGAAACAGAACTGCAGTACAATGAGATGTACCAGCATGCAGCAACAGATTCAGGATGTTCAACTTACTCTACCAGCTCCATCCTGATCCCAAGGGACTACACAGCACTACTTGGGTAATACCAATAAACCACAGTGCCTTCCTGACCTTGCTGCAAGTTAGTTCTGAGATGCCCCAAAAGAGATGTTCCTCTCCTGACACAAGACCAAGCAGTTATCTGTAGAAAATACTCTTGCCTTGGGATATGCTATGCTTGGAATTGCATACCCTTTTTCTAATGGAAAGCTAAGAGCTTCAGTAATAGTAGTAAATTACAAAATTTGGCTTCTGAAGACATTTCTGTGCAGAAAGGTTGTCTGAATTGTTAAGTATACCACTAAAAGCATTTAGAGCACAACAGAAGAACCAACCACAGGCATGCCCACTTACAATAGAAAAATCAACCACAGGAATGTCCACTCAAGATAAGCCTAAGTACCATTCTTACAGCTCAAAACGTTAGGAGCTCACCAGCTGAAGCACACAACCTTCATTTACCTTCGGTCTGCTCTCTCCCTGTCCCCACTAGCATTCATTTAAGTGGAGCAAGTTGGAGGAAGAGCTGAAAACATCAAGGAGGCCACCCATGTCCACATTTGTATTGTCTGAAAAACCGTTCTTTGGTGCTTCTTGTGATGCTGAACAAGCATCCATGCAAAAACCACAGAAGTGCCAAAACATAACCAGATCAGTTTGTCAGGATTGCAGCTGGAACTCTGGTGGACCTCTCTACTGAGGTTTTTTGTGACATAGCATCATAGAAGACAATTACTGATATTGATTGTCTCACTCCATGGTTAGGCTGGAAGGAAGGGATGAAGGCAGCACAACATGTTTATGCAGTTCTTATTGCAACATTTCAAGAAGCCTGGTCCTTTTAAACAGAATTTAACAGCCAGTTGCTTGACGATCCCCAAATAGGTGCTAACTCAACAATGTAACAACTTTCAGGTTTGGATAGGTAAAAGTACAGCAGCAAAGTTGTGTTCTCATCTTCAAAATAAGCCGAGCTCTTCATTCTCATCTCAGCTCCATGGGAGCAGTGGAAGCTAAGCTGTTAACAATGCCTCTAGCCATATCTAATACATTTTATTGGTTGAGCTATTTATTAATGTAACAATAGTACGTGGGACCTGGAATCAGAAGCAGTGAAACTAATACCAGTGAAATTTATTTCTACATGTGAATACCTAGATTCTGAAACCTCATAACAATGGACTCAGAACAGCTTAGAACCAGCTAATTGTCACACATCTTACTTTGAAATAAGTTGCAAAACAGACTGTCAGACATCTTTGCATTAGTTTGCTTTGTGGTTTGTTTCATCTATTCTAACCACATTTAAAATTGGGGGGGAGGGAGGAGGGGATTGGGTTTTGTTTGGTTTTGGGACTCAATGCTCCAAATAGACTCTTCTTGGGACTTTTCCCAAACTCCTATATACTGGGACAAAAACTGCATTTCTTCCATGCTTCTCATGGTGGTGACACAGAGGGCTGGATCTATGGTAGTGCTAACTGCTTTAGGAAAGGAAAATCTTATGCAAGGAAAACTTCTGTTTCTTTTTTTCTTTTCTCTTAACAAACTGTAACTTTCCAAACCATGCCTGACAGCTGCCTGCTTTCTACACAGAAAATCTGTTACAGTTCATGGTATCAAAAACATTGCTAAGCATTTAAAAGAAATTCCTTATGGGTAACTTTCAGAAGTTAAACCTTAGGGAATTCTTCCAACCTACCTAAAAAAATGCTGAATTTATTTACAGCTGCTTCACTTGACTTAACAGCTCTACTAAAGCAAGTGCAAACCATACCGGTGTGAAATGGTCCAATATCATGTAAGTGCTGCTTTGGTGGTTCAAAACAACCACTGGAAAATGGTGATCAGCTGTCCAGATTCCAACAGACATTATAGCAGGACTCTTTCTTTACCAAAAGTTGGTTGATATACCTCAAAGGAAATCACTGGCAGGTATGATAATGTTGTTAGCAGTTAATTCAGTCACAGGACAAGAGACGATTTTAAGTTACCAAGACTTGTATTTAAACTTTTATCTTGATGGCAGGAGGAACTTGCTGCTGTTACTCAGTAGCAAAAAAACCCTACTGAAATGTTGAAGTTGTAAGCAACAGGTTTGCTTCTTACAATAAAAGAAACATTTTTATGACCAGTTAAAACTAATGAGATGGTACTCAATTAGTTGAAACAAATCCCATTACAAAAAAAATATTACTTAATACAGATGTCCCTGTCCCTAGTCCTTCACATACAAATACTACACAACTGTACATGATCAGCACAGGACTGTTTTAGGTCATTACTGACCTCACCAAAAACATAAGTTTAACTTCAGAGCACCATCCTAAAAGAAAACCAAGGCTGAGTTTCATGTTTGTGTAATTGTTATATTCATCACATTTAGCAATTTACACAGATCTTCTACACTTGCATGGTGAGCAGAAGCTTTGTTCCTATTTCACCAGAAACTGGGTCCAGAGCACTGCTAGAGATAAACACCCCAGTTAGGTTGGGGACTGGAGCAAAGGGAAGGAGGTTTAAGTGGGCAGGGAGAAGGGGAAAGAAATGGGAAAAACCTCACACAGGTCCACAAGCAGAAAGGGTGGACCCCAAACCCAAAAAACATCCATCTTTTATTATCTTTGCAATATAAATAAAAAAAAAAAACTGTGAAAAAGCAGAGCGGGAATGCAAAAACTAGAAAAAAAAAGACAAAACCACAAAGAACTAGTAAGTTGACTCAGAAGAATGTTTGGGATGACACAGATGCAGCCTGTTCTAAACTTGAGTTTTTCTAGCATAGATCACGGATTTTTGCCCCTGTACCTGACCAACATCTCAGTGCTGTAATTATACCAACAGAGACTGGTGGCCTTGCTTCAGTTCAACTATACGTGCTACTGCATTTAGAATACACCAGAACAATCCCATCCTTCAAAAGAAGAAATAACACTAACCAACTTACAAAACCCAAAACAATTTCATGCCACTTATGTCCTTACACTTGGGACAAAACAAATACTTAAAATCCCTACAATACCCAGCATCTGAATATATTTTTGGTTTATACTGTTGAAAGAATAATTTTTTAGCGCAGAACACCACTTTCCCCAAAGTAAAAAAATTAAAACATTAAAGTAGCATACAGTTCCTGTAGAGATTCCAACTTGAGCAAGATGCAGTTGTGGAAAGTCTATGATGCATGTTGGTTGTGCTAGACTTGACTAGGAAAATCTACTCCTTTCACTACTTTAGGAAAGAATTTCTGAACCATAGTAACGATGTTGCTTGCAGCAAAGTGATTTGTAGAGGCTGATTGTAACTTTTCACTTCTGCAAAGAGCTACATTCAACATTGAAAGAATTGCACTGCATATGGATATTCCTCCCCGGGTAATTCTTCCACCTCAACCCCCCTTGTTGTTTAATTTACAGGAGGATGCTATTACGTGACGTTATCAAACATTTCTTGCCCCTATGCAATAAAACTGGTTGACCCATGGGGTGCAATCTCCTGGAGTTCACCAAGCAGAGTCCTCCAGACAACTCCTGCGCAACAGAGAAAGCAGACAGGATCCTGCGGCTGCCAGCATTTCAAAACTGATCCTGGCCAACACTAGTGCCCTTTGCCAGCTGTGCAATTATGGCTCATGTTAGGCTGCGCTTCCAGAAGGCCAAGCACCCTAGATATGCTGAAGCACAGGGTAGATAATCAAAGAGCACACATATTCAGCAGAAAACCACCTCAGAGAAAAAGCAAACATTGGAACTGCAGCACTGTAGGTTAGAACCATTATTTACTGGCTTACAATGCACTAGCAAGAGCCTACAGAAGAGTGCATCCAAGAGAAGAATGGGAAAAAGATGACAATTTCATATCATCATCATTGCTTTGCAATATAGCTGGCAATTAGAGTTGCAGTTATGCTGATGACCAGCAGAGTTCCTGTCTCCTTACTGATCCACTTGAAACACCACAACTACTTTTCTTCCCTTCTGGAAGATAAATCAAAATTACTGCATAAACACAGTGCTATAAAAAATGCAATCAAAGCCTTTCCAGTGGCAATATCAGAGATTTAAGGTGCCTCAGCACAAGAGCAAGAATCAAAACAGTCACTTTTGTCAGTTACTCCATTCAATAATCAGCAGAAATGATCATTGACAGTTTCAGCAACGCATGTTTTCCCCTTCCACTCCAGTCAACAGCATCCCATGTTTAAAGCTGACTTTAAAAAATGCTCAAATATCTTGAGGGGTAAACAATAAAATACATCTTGTAACAGAAGGATGTTAACAGTACACTCACTCCTTGCTGAGCTTTTAGAAGCCAACAGCAGCCAATACATTGTAGAGTGTAACTATGTTTCTTCTCAATACAACAATCTAGTTGAAAGAAATTTGGGATATCAGGTGTAGACCAAGAGCATCTCCAGCTTATTGTGAGCAGCTGCTGCACATGTGACCAATAAAGAGAACCTAGCATCACCCAGCCCCCAAAGTATGGCCAGGTGCATGGTTCAAGAACTCAGAAGTCTGATATTTCAAAATATAAGTAGTGCAAATAACCTACCATTCTACCTGAGAGTGAGTTTTACCTGTTGTTCTTGTGTTATAAGCCCAAGAACATCCTTCTTCAACTGTTCAGATTACACACAGAACTCAATAGTGGAAGTGGTGTAAGAATTAGCTATTAATTAATTTTACAATTTACCTCTTGGGGCAAATAACCCAGAGGAGCCTTATCTGCAGAAAGCTCTCACAGACACTAATGCTGCCCACCAGCTCTTTCACTGCAATGTACTTTTACCAGGAGAGAGGGATGCAGGCATATTCATTATAAACCAAGTGTAGAAGACATACAGTCAAATTATCACATAAAATAATATTTCTGAAAAAGGTTGCATATATTCTCCAAACTTAGAGATGTGTTGCATGCATGTAATCTTAACTAAACTGCATCTGAGGAAGCTTTTCCCAACTTTTCTTAAGCAATCAGTATTTGGGAACATTTCTCAGAACACAAATACAGAAATTTTATATCTAGCCTGTAATTAATTTCCAAATGTGCAAAGAATTGTATGTGTGCCTCCCTGTCCCTGGGTTAAAAACAGATACCAGCATGATGATCTAGTCTGCCACCTTGAGCAGCACAGAACACAAGTTTCAGCCATCAGCTCAAGAAGTCCATGATTCCTGGTTAACCCAGAAACTACTATTTTAAAAGGCTTATTAAGCCCATTTTAAAAATTCATTTATGATCATCACAAACTAATGTTTGGTAAATTCCCCAAATTTAACTGTCTTTAAGATCTGACATGAGGAAGAAGCTATGATAGAAGTAACTGCTGAGAAGCAACAGACATCTACCTTTATCTGCTGGAACTGCCCAACTTCAGCTTCACATCTTCCTCTGAGCTTCCTTCCTCTGTGACTTATCAAAATATTTCCTACTCTTTGTCCAGATAAACTCAAAGTAGGCTTCATTATTCTCAGCACTGTTTTGCTAAAATTTTAATATAAGTTTGTTGTTCTGGTTTTGGGGGTTGTTTCTTGTTTGCGATGGTGGTAGTTTTGGTTGGGTTTTTTTATATTTGTTTGACTCTGGTTTGTTTTTTAATTTGAACACAGATACAATCTTTCCTGTATATCATGCTGGCAACAATTCTGAAGAGCTGGTACAAGAAGCAGGCATGATACTCTAGCTTTGGTCTTCTCTAGTGACATATACAATTGCAACACCACCTCCTCAGCATTTTCCTGTCAACAGGGAGACATTTCAGAGTCCTAGAAACTCACAATCAGCTGGCAACCATGAACTTCAGTGTCTTCCAGGACCATCCTCTCAAAGGAATGCACACATTAGCAGCAGTGAGCAACTACAGCCTGAAAGACTTTCTAGTGTTTGATGTAATTACATTCTACCAGAAGCTATTCAAAATTGAAATCCCCAAAAGGTCAATATGAAAAGGTAGCATGTGAACATTCCTTCTGAGTAGATAATCTCACTTACTGCTACATATAGGACAAATTATTTTCAGATCACCAGTTTCTTTCATATTACTTTTCATAAGTTTAACTACCAATCACATGGATTTGAATTCTTCAAAAGGGTATTTGGAACAGCTAAAAATATGTTGCTTTAATATGGTTTTGGGTTTTTTTTTTAAGTATTTCCTAAAGACTTCTTAAAATTCACACTAACATGAAAGAATCAGAAGAAAACACTGCATAGGTCATTTTCACCCAATATCACATTTCCAGATCATTGAAGGAATATGGTGACTTTCCACAGAGCTTCTTGTATAACTTCGAGAGATTTTGATTTCTACAGAAATAGATTAATATATTGATTAGTCCATGAAATTTAATTATTTATTTTCAATTGAAATTTGGAAAAATTAATGCAAAACTTTTAATATAGTTATGCATATAGACTTATCTCCTCTGTAATTTTTAATAGGAATTTTTAACTCTCAAGTAAAAGCTATGACACAAAAAAAGCCCAGATACAAAGTTATGTTTCAAAGCAGATGGATACTACATTGATACAGTTATGGGAGAGAAGAAAAGGAAGAAAAGATACTTGTCAGGCTGCCTCTATTTCTATTTGCAAAACAAGACACTGTAGAAAAAAATCAGCATTAAGTTTGAGATACCAACCCTCTTGATCTCCTCTTAAGAAATCTACACCTGTAGGAATGGTTCAAACAATCCTATCACTTCATCTCAGAATCAGATTTTAGAAAACTCAGTTACAGACTGAATTCCTACAGGATGTCTACTCTGCTTTCCAACGGTCCCCTAGTTTATTGCAATGGTGCAAACCTACTTATTTTCTAACATAAATCTATTCATTTCTATAAATGAAGTCAAAAGGACTGTAAAACAACACTGTACAACATGAACACTAAAAGATGGAACTATTTCAGCTATAACTTTGTACACTATGGGAGATTTAACTAAAAGTATCTATTTGTTTAAGCACCATTCTTCAGTTCTTGCCTGTGCTGCCCCCCCCCTCCAGCCACTTCACTCTTTAAGTACTGAGTGCATCCCGGGGTTACTGAGCACTCTGAATACTGAGGACATAGCAAAATCCAAGATGTGCACTCTGGCTATGGAGAGACCTTCAAGAAGGCAACTACTACTATACAGGAAGAAGGGGGTAAGAAAAGATATTTTTGTGTCTCAGTTGCTCAGCTACACAACAGATTCTTCCTTGATCTGAAACAACTAGTAATTACTCTAATCACATTGAACTCAAGGCCCTGGAAACTTCACTGCTATTTAAAAAAAAAATAGTCCTTCACAGATACATCTCAATTCAAAGCTTCAAAGCAGCTTTTCCCACTATTAAACCTCCCCACTCCAATGCCTCAGTCTCATTTATGATCACAATTTCAGTACAAAAGCACAACTTAAGTAATCAACAGAAATTAACGTTTTAAGTTAAAAGCTAGTTGTGGCCATCTATGACAGCACATGCAACTGAACAAGAGAAAACAGCAGAGCCTCACTGCTGTTTCCTCACAACACTCTGAGATAGCATATAGATTGCAAGAAGCTCATTCCTTTCCCAGCAGGAGACACAAGAAACCTGACTTGAGTGAGACGGGTTGATACCAAGGTCTTCTGAAGGAAAGTACATGGGGCAGGGCAGGTAGCCTGGTTCCCAGCTGAACTAACATACCAGTCTGTGAGTGCCACAGAACTGAAAACTAGATTGTTAGAGAAAGCTCCAGACAGCTAACATCACAATGTAGCTTTTAGTGCTCAAAAATTTCAACCACTATTATTATTTTCAAAAGAAAATAATAAAGGAGAGAACTCACTAAGGGAGTTTTAACAGTGAAAGAGCATAAAATAGTTTTTTGACTGGTAGAGATAAAAAGAGCATTAAGGTGAGATACAGCTCACAGATAGTAAAACCTAGATTCAGGCATTTTTGCATCAACTAGCTGCTTATGTTCCCACTAAAAACAATGGTATATTCTGCTCATCCTAAAGCAGATACCTGTGTTCAGTCAGTGAACTGTGAACAGTTCTTCAGGTCCACTGGCTAGGTCTCTGCAGACTCTAATGGGAACACAGGCAATGAGCTCACACCCTGGCATCTAAATTTAGGTGCCCAAGACTGCAAGCCAACCCTACAATTTATACAGCCAAAATACATAGGCATGCTGTAAGCAACCCCTGGGACAACAGTCCTTTAAAAAACCTTTTCTGAAGAAGGATGTAGGGGTAAAGAGAAGTCAATAAGAAAGCTGCTAACAGAATGAGTTGAAGTCTGACTACATTCCATACAAGTTTCAGTCTGCATGAAAAGAAAATAGTTTGTAGATATACATAAGGAGGCAGAGATTCTGTCTTACAAAAGTTGTCTTTAAAAATAGCAACACATCTGAATGACTTCCAGCACACAACTGCTGAGGGAAACCATCCTTCATTCATGAACTGTGTGAGTAGGGAAGGGCTGACATGGATGTATCTTTTTATTAGAATTGTGTCACATTTTTCCCAGTTGCCACATGTATGTAGGTAGCACTGGACTTACAAACTAGAAAATGAAATAAATTATGGTCGAGTGAAAGAAAAGAATGTATTCTAAATGAAACAAAACCCCCCAAAAAAATCCCACACCAGAAAACTCCTACAACACAGAAGCCAGATTTTGAGTTAGGGCATGCTCAGACACTGCAATAAGACAACAAAGCACCACTTCCCTGAATTGCCCTAAATTGACCACTTGTTCTTAATCTCTCCCAATTGTGAGATAACAGATCCACTTGTTGACAGAGCCACAGATTGCATCAATTGGTTGCCCATAGAATAACACTGGGACCACTTGTTTGACAATTATGCAGGCTAACGTCCCTCTCTCTCAGTTCCTCAGTATCACAGTCAGAGGAAAGGACTGAAGAGTGAAAGCAGCTAAAGCACAGGCTACATTCTTAACCCTTGAGATGACAACAGTTGGCCTACTGAGGTGTTTGTGTACACCCGGCTTTCTTGGCAAACAGGATTCTCCAGGGTAGAGTGTGAGTGAAAACTCTATCTACAATTCATTACTTCTTTTTCTCCTTTGGGCTTGCCTGCCACTTTGACCAGGAATGATTTTCAGTCACGAAATCAAGATATTGAAGCACAGATTCAAGCAGCAGTCACAGGAAGACTGGAGCAAAATATTGCTGTAAATAACATGACAGTGATTCTGCATTATTCTGCTGTCTTGAAGTCTGACAAAAGCTGTTCTTTCCTCACTTTTACTTTTTCAACATGACCACCAGACTTCTCCTAAACCTTTACTTGACAGGGTATTTCCTCCATCTAATATTTTGTCAAGTAATCCCAAGTAGCAGCCTCTCTGTTATTTTGCCCAAGGACCTAAATTGGTAACTATTTCGATTGTCCTGCATTCTCTTAGCTACTAGGACAGGACTAGCTTCAAGAAATAAATCACACCAACCAATAAATAAAAAATCTGGAAAACAATTCCACAGTACTAGCAGTGTAGAGCTGTTGGTTTGTTTCAGTCTTTAGTAGTTGCTACTTAAACAGGACCAGAGCCATTTTTAAATGAACAGGTGAGGTAACTTTTAATTTTCCTTTTGGAATGAAGCATTCCAAAACATAACCAAGTGATAATAGTTAGCTAAAGCTCAACACAAAAATAAAAGCCTTGGAGCTATCAGTAGCCAGACATTCAAGAGGACTCAACTGTTCCCAGACAGAGAGAAACCTGGGGACAAACCCGCCAGTTTCCATTCTGAGGTAAGGCCATTCACATGTTGAACACATTACATTGTTTAAGAGCTCAAGACTAGAGCAGGAAGGTGTAACATAGATTTCAGTCCAGTTTGAAGGAATGCTTTATGCCAATGAGCTCCAGGCCTCAGAAGGAAGACTTCCCAAATTAGCACAAAGACTCTGCAGCAGCACAGCAAGCTGCAGGGGCAGATGAGCTGAAGGACCCTCACATGGCAGGCTTCTAGTCAGCGATTCTGCCAGGAACTGTGGCTATGAATGCACATCTGTTTGTGCCTTTATGGTCTCAACTATTCAAACTAGCCTTTAAGGCACATTAGAGTTCATTTATTCTCCCAGGCACTTGCACTTGGGACAGTAAGAGAAATGTAAAATCCAACAAGTTTACATTCCTGAATTGTCAGCTGTGGGTATTACTGAGGTCTATAGCTGACTCCTTGAACTAGACTGCATTTGGGATCAACTGTGAAATCAGATCAGCTTCCCAACTAGGTACAAAACAGCGGGTTTGTTTCCTCCAGCACTGCTTCTCCAGTTCAGCCTTTTCACTTCACAGCTGGTAGAGATGCTTCTCCAAATCCCAGCCTCACACCACTAGACCCAAAAGAACCCCAAGAGAACATCCTAGGCTTGGAAACCAATGGAGAAGCTGTGGGAGCATTAGTTATTAGAAAAGCTCCCTTAACATTTCAAGTTTAAAACAGCCTGGAAACAGAGAACATAAAGAAAATAGCAGCTCTTCCACACCATGCAGTTTTCATAGCCTGAGAGAATAGGAGGGAGGCAGAAATAAAAGCTGTTAGTACATAACATATAAGTAGCATTTTAAGAACAGAAGGTTTGATTTACCAATTAAAACACTTGAAACTGTAAAAGTGAACATTTGACTCCTGCCTTTTCATTCTGATTAATACAAGCAAAGGATTTTCTGGTATTATTTACAAGTACCTAAGACTAGTTAGATGAGAGCTCATAACAGCTCTGAAAAACACATATCAGTTTCACTCAACTACGGTGGAACTGTGCAGAGTTTTCTTATACTGAGAAACAGTAAGCATTGTGGCATATTTTGTAACTTACTAGTTTACAGCCTGCAACAGTAAGGGGTTTTAAAATGCAAGTTCTTACTCTCATTAATATTATACAATTGAACTAAGCATGCCACAAAGAACATTACAGACTAAATGCAGGCTAGTGAACTCAGGTATGTAAGTGTAACATCCAAACCAAGGCAGGTTGTGATAGGGAGAGGGTACACAGGTCCCAAAAAAGCACACCATGCTGCTCAGCCTGAGATTCTGAGCAAAATTATGTTGGTAGTGTCAAACAAAGGCACTAAACATATTCCTTAAAGCAGCAAGAGATGATTAAATACCTCTTCTCCTCCCCTGCCAGTGGCTGCTGCCTCCATAACCCACATAGCTAACACAGATACAGGTCCAGGCCTCAACTACTTTTAAAAATTATTTTACTGGGCTGAAGTCTTTTAGTTCCAACTCATGTGCAGGGCTGTGACCTGTGGGGCTGAGTACACCTTCCAGTGCTTCTGGGAGGAAAGCAGGAGCCAGCTCTGGGTGTTCATGTCCAGAGAGAGTGTGAGGCAGCTGCTTGTCTTCAGCCATCCCCTGCTTGCCTGTGTCAGACAAGAGAAGCAGTGTCCTGCTCTCCTCAGAGCATCTCTTTGAATATGGACTGAAGTAACACAATTCTCCTTTCAAAAAAATTCAAACCCCCAAAACATCCAGCTCAAGAGCAATTCTTTGTGCAAAAGTGTTTTAAATCTGAAAATTGGGTGCTGAGTGAAGCATATTTGTTTTCAAGCAGAATGAACAGGGTTTTAATTACTTTTCCTTTAAGTTATGAAAAGAGAAAGTAAACAATGAAAAAACACAGAATAAGAGAACTGCTAAGGACATCAAGCTTCAAAGTTTAGTTTAAAAACTAAAGAAGTACACTCAGGATTTCACAACTACTCTTAACAGGTTTAGTTATATATATATATAAAAAAGACAGATCTCCTTGATGTTTAATGTGCTTTAAATCTCTGAAGTTAATGAGAGTGAGTTATTTCCTAATTTGGAAGCCTTTAAAAAAACAAGGGAACACA
>NW_005054360.1:3004654-3022211 GCF_000277835.1 Geospiza fortis | reverse complement strand
ACTCTTTCCTTAAAAATAAATGTTTCAAAATTTAATTAAAAATCCAACAGAAAAAAACCCCAATCAAGTGCATGTGTTAAGGTGGAAAACACTGGCCAAAGCACCAGACTTGGAAGCGCTCACCCCATGAGGCGCTCAGGGCTCAGAGACACATTAAGTTGTTTCAGGGAAAGCCTCAGAAGGTGCAGGGTACACAAGCTGAAAACCCCCAAGTCAGAGAGAAATTTCCCATAAGCCTCGTGTGAAAGGCTGCCTCCTTATCCTCCAGTCGCTGAATAGTGCTTTTCTTCTGAAACAAAGTGCATGAGGTACAGCGAACAAACTGTAAAGGTAACTAGGCCTTTTGTCATGTAGTTCCTCCACCCACTTGTACTTTACCGCACAATAGCTCGTTTACAGATTCAGACCACTCCAGCTCCACACAGAAACAATCCTGTATTGTGAAGTGAATCTACCAGAGGAGTAAAATCTAAAAATACTGCAAAAAGTCTATAGCAATCATTTTGTGGAACTCTCCGGTTCTTCCCTTAGAGACAAAGGCTTTCCCAATTTGAATGGCTAATAACAGACTTAGTCACTCCTTACTTGAGTGTGACTAATAGCCTGCAAAACCAAAAAATGCATATGTACCATATGAAGCTGTTTATCTCTTAAAATAAAAAAAATTTATTTGTACTGAAGCAAAAGTAGTTGCAATGTGAAAACCCATATTACCTCCTCTCCCATGTCCAGTGGGGAGAACAAAGCACTTTGTAGCACAGAGCCATCCCTGCATGTGCTACCCAGGACAAGCCAGAGGTGCTTGTTTACAGCAGTGGGCAGGCACAGCAGCTACAGAATAGTGATGGGTAGAATAAACTAGCAAAGCACATGGCTCAACCAGCAATCTGCCTAGTCAGCCATACATTAACACAAGTAAATCATGGGAGACCAGTCAGGCTGCTGGGAAAGTCTGGAAGAAAAGACAGATAGCCTACCTACACTCTACTTGCACTTTCACCTCACAGAAAATAGTAACTCCATCCCCCACAAGCCGCTATAATAGAATAAAGATAAACGCAGGGATTATGCCAAGTTGACCCCAGGCTTTGTTCTTTCCCTCCAAGCATATTCAGTGAAAAGGTCTAAACACACATCTGATTTGACAAGCATTCAGATTCACAAAGAACGTGGTGAAAGTGAAATCATACTTGGGGCATTCACGGGTCCCTATGTCAAAGGTCATTCAGCAGTGTTTCAGCTGCTGCTTGCTAGGATTTGAAATGAACTAGTTTAAACCCCCATCACCACAAACACTGACATACAGTTTATGCCAGCCAAATATGCCATAGCATGTTTAGCAACATTTAGCTCAGAGATAATATAATTTTTGCATGAACATTTAATTCTCACAATTGGCACTACCTCATCTGGAAAAATGGATAATTTTCCTTTTTAGCCAGATTCATGTCAACTCACATAACTCATCTGCAGAATATTGAATTATTATTATAAAGAAGGTCTGACCAAATCATTTATATCCTTCTCTCTTTACATAAAAAAACCAAACCCACAGTTTTTTCTACCTAACTAGAAGTTAATTAGTTGATTCAAACCAGAAAAAAAGTCACATTTAAATCAGTTAGCCACCCCAGAGAGCTCAAAAAGGTTTATCAAATAACTTATCATTGATTTTCTTAGTTTCTCAAATATTATTTGAGTCTTCCAGCTGCCATTCAGGATATTTAAAGAATGCACACAAGAAACTAACCTGAAACAGTAGTGGGCTGGGAAGCTTCAGGGCTACTAAAAGTGGGGGAACAACGTGCAAACTGAAAACCTGCTGAGAAATAACAACAGGGAAGGAAAACAAATGTATTCTTCCAAAGCCTTTGTGAAGCTGCTCTCAGCTCCGGGCAGCACAGTGGCAAGCCCAGCTGTCGATTCAGCAAGCTGCAAGACTGTCACTCCAAAACAGGTCACAGTTCAGCAAGCAAGTTGTTATTTGTTTTCATTGCAGAAGAAGAGGTCTACACCCTAAAAAGCAGCATTTTTGAGGCAGTGCTTTCCTAGGAACAACTTTATTTCTTTATGTCTTACAAATAATACAGCATTTTGCCACCAGTAGACATCAGCAGATGTCTTAACTGGAGAGAATCTCAAACCTCCCTTTATTATAGGAGGTGGTTTTCCATAAGGATGCTGGCTCACCATAGCTGGCAATCAGACACATTTCTGTCACTTTGTCAGCAACCCAGACTCCCCCAAGCCAAAGAGTAAGGCACCAATATCTCCTACTGCTACCACCTCTAGCTCCTATGCCAGAGCACTGCCAGTGCATCTGCCAAAAAGCAGCCTCTATTCCTCATGGTTTCCACCAAAGGCATAAAACCAGGTAACAGCAGACACAGGACTGCCCCACTGACTGCTTCTCAAGGCAGCAGCAAGAGGGCTGTGTTTAGTGGGACACACACCATTGACTGACAGGAATTAGTTGCATTACATGTTCTCATCTCAAACACTAGGGCATCAATTTAAATAACCTTTAGGCAGGAGACAGTCTTTATTCTTTTGACAAATGGGAAAAAAATACCTCTCAAGGAAGCACAAAATATGCTTGTTCTTTTTGGCTAAGGAAATAGGCCCCCTGAATCCTGCAGATGCTCAGTAGGACTTCTTCATCTGCACCTTTCCCACATGAATAACTAAGATTCCATTAAAAGTAGAAGATTGACATGATCTCAAAGACTGAATATTTTGTTCCAGAGCCCCCAGGCCTAAATGGAAACCTACATGTAGGCTTTCCATGAGTGTCCTGCTTGCAGAAATGGAGAAAAACAACAAAAATAACACTTCTAGAGGGTTTGAGACAGGAGAGATGACTAAAGAGCCCTTACTCTTTCTCACATGAAGATGACAACACAAGCAGCACAAGGAAATGCAGGCCTCAGTTCTCTCCAAATCCCTTCCGTCCCCTGCTGTGAACAAAGCACATTGCTTTCCTAATGCCTGGCAGGTTGTGTTCAAGATGGTACAGAAATCCCTCCTATTCTATCATGCTGTGTAAGCAAACAGATTTGTCATGTTGGTGCAGTTGCTTACTAGTTTCAGAATATTCTGAGTTTTGTAGATAGCTGTGATGGCTACCAGATACTTTGGGAATCTGAGAGGTACAGAGAAATAATATTCAGTTAACAAAACCTTAAAAAACAAAACAAAAAGAAATAGAATCAGAGGTATTGCTTAGTCTCATCAATAACACCCAAGGCAGTAATATCAACTTTTTTTTTGGCTGCATGGTTTTCCAGAACTCCATTGTGAGTCAACATCAAAAGGAAATCTAAGGGCAAGCACATGTGAATGAACCTGAATGATTTTGAATACTCATTTCCTCTAAAACAGAACTTGACACTCCTTGTTCACATATGCTACAGGCTGACCAGCTTAGGATTGCATTTCAGTCTCTGCAAGTTACCTAAATTAAAGAGTTCCCAACTGTATCAGAGACTGTCCACTGAAGTACTCTGTAATAATCACATAGGTTTTCCAGAACTGCATGATTTGCTCCAAGAAACCTAAACCACCTATTATTACAGCAGAGATAATCATATGCCTTATTTAAGCTGAAAAACATAGATTTGGCTTTTTTTGGTAGCATTTTTTCCCATCTCTAAAAGAGTCTTGCTTGGAAGAGGGGGAAGAATGGAGGTGAAAATACACTGTAGCTCTGCACATCTTAAAATCTTGAAGCTTTTGGACAGCTAGATAAGCATGACAGGATTCACTACTTCATCCAGGAGTGAGAACATTGCACTGACTCATTTAACTTCTTTTAAGAGCTACTCAGTTCCAGAATAAGGAGAAAAACATGAGGCTTTATAACGTTTGTCTATACAGCGCATCTAAAAGACTCTTCTTCATATTTGCTGGAGTCACCAGGATTCACACAGGCCTACAACACATAAAAAAGATGGCAACAAACATTTCACATACTCTAAACTGTCTACTGCAGAAACCAATCTGTTCTACCTAAGAAAAACAGACAAGATAGGTAAACTGCATGGTTCTAGGCTGAAGTAGGGAGCAAATCAGTGTGAACCTGTGAGCTTCCACATCTCCATAGCACCATGTTTGTCAAAGCTTAAGGCTAGGGCTGGCCACTAGGACTCACAACAGGAAAACTGGAGAGAGGACACAAGGTGAAGGATAAAGAAGGCAACTTCCAGGCTTGTATTTTCTAAGCATCTCATTTGTGACATGCATTGCATTTCTGTTTGCACAAGACCTTCTGTAAATTCATAGTTTGTTTGCTAGACGCTTTAGAGAGGAGACACTAAGCTCTTTCCACATCCTCCTCACTCCAACCAGCAAAAGACAACCTGTTTGGCATAGCTTTAGAGTATGTTGTAATTTGAGTTAAATCTAGCAATAAATATTCTGAACTGGTTACCTTTTAAACCTGGAAAACATGGATTTACAACTTTCTGCCCCACGCTATTTCATAGCTCTGCAGTGTGCTCTTATCACATCCTAAACTCAGGATTCCAATCCGGCTGTACTAGTATTTGCCAACAAGAAATTACCAAGAGATCTTAAGCATCAACCCAAAGGCTGTTATAACTGAGGGCTAATCCTGTTTCTTAGTACTAGGACTATATTTCACTAGTGTATTTTTAAATAGAGAACTTCAAACATACTAGTTAACCAAATGCTGACTTCTAAACTAACAGGTACTAGCAGGACCCAGAAAGTGGTCAAAAACTCCTGGTTTTAGTGAATTTGTCTGAAAGGGACATTTGGAAAGTGTACTGCTTGGTCAGACAGACTGACATACCATATCACTTGCTACTAATGACAAGCAATCATTCAACTCTAGGAAGCAAGGACACTGGGTTCTACACACCCCACCCCTCAATGGTATAGGAAGAGTACCCCATCACAAGACTTCTTTTATGGATATTTGGAATATATTAGCACAGATCCTTTCACATCTGCAAACTTTCCTCATAATATGGTGTTTGAGTCAGCTGTGCCACCATTATACCTTAAACAAAACAGAAAACCGCAAGTAAAACTGTCCACCAAAAGAATACTTTTTCTGTACCTAAATACTTTTAAGATATTGAAACCCCCATTTTCCACATTTTCTTCTGGCTAAGTGAAGATGATCTTTCAACTGTTCTACTCTTCTGCAATTTCCCATATCTGCCCTGAAAACCAGCCACAGCAAAACACTCTAGCCATGCCAGCCAGATCAGTCAAAGGCAATATCCTTCTGAGTCCCATATGTAACTATAAAAACCCTATAAAGGACAGGTCTAGATCTTTTTATTCATATTCATAAATGCAACTTTCCTAAGCTGCAATAATGTTCCTAAGCTGCAACATACTGCTTTCAGGAGTGCTAATTAAGTCACAGATGTTGAAAGATTTGTAAAATATGTAGCTAACTCCTTCCCCCCAAGAGAGTTCACTTTCTTATTCTTACTCAGATGTCTTTACATCACCTACCAGTGAATATACCTCCCTTTCCATCTGTGACTGCAGAAACTAGTGGCTTCCTACTGTAAACCACAGCAATCACATGGGGCAAAGAGAGAGGAGACAAGAAAAACCCCACAGATCTCTCTTAAACTAGTCTGGAGTGTATTTTATTTGTCACCACATACAGACTACCCACTGTTAGAGATAGCAAGGAAGCTGGTGATAAAACTGAAGCTTAGTTAACTAAGTAGCTACAGTCTTCAGCACCATAAAAAGATCATATTATTACAGAAACAATTTTGAATGCAAAATAAAAATGTATGTAAAGAGAATTAATACTGCTGTCAAGGGAGCAGCATTTGTGGAGCTCTACGGTATTACCAGTTTTGGTTATTTCCTTTTTCGTTGGGAGAGGGGGGAGGAGGCAATGGGCAGCAGACTTTATTGGAAGAGAGGAAGGGAGCAGAAATTTTGGGGAAGGGTTTTTGCTTAAGGCGAATCAATCCAAGGGACTGGGGAAAGTTGGTGTGTAACATGCAGCTAAAAGATGATCTTTGAAGGACACAGTCCTTACAACAAACAGTATCCACACATCCACAACAGTCACAAGGAGACCTGACAGCAGCTAACAGAATGAGAAAAATAAAGCTTGTTCAAACAGTATTCCCATTTTATTTATTAAAAGTTGCAATTCATACATTTTGCTGCTAAAGCATAGATTTCCAGAGCCCATTTCAGTTGTAACCACAGCAACATATTGAACATATGAACAGCAACATATTGAACAGACCACAACAAGCAAGACAAACTACACCAAATGTGAGTTAAGAGTTTTTTTTAATTAAGTACTTTAATACAAGTTTTCCATGTTTTAACAATATGTCTGTATTCTATATACCAAGTTGTTTTTATCCTGACTTGCCAGTTAGTTTGGAAGCTCATATATATCAGAAGGTGTCTTAATTTCCTGAGCAGATGCAAACCAGGAAGATCTTCCATTTAGCATAAATTATTGTACTGCACCTGTTTGGTTTTTTTTTTATGGGGGACAGCACCTTTTAGAGCTTGAATTCCATAAAAACAAACAAACAAAAAATCTTCTAGAAAGCTGTAACTGGACATTACAAGTGCACAAGCAGCCACTACTGCTTACTGACACAGTAAACTGTAGACAATTGGAAGGACTTTTTAAACACTGGATTCTTACAATGGGTAAGTATTCCTGTCAAAATAAACTTGATAAGATTCCTCATTAGTTTTCCTGCTACTATGCTTCTGCACACAGCCTCATTTGTCTGCTTGAGCCAACTCTCTACAGCTTTATATTTCATGTCGTCCTCCAGCATCTGGACTCCCTGTGTCTCAGCCACGCTCCTGGCCCAATTTCCTTCAAATCTGTATTAGCACATCTTCCAAAAGACTTAATAAACCTAACACACTTCTGCAGGGCAGATTATGTAATCCTGTAACTAAGCAAAACATTAGAGATAGAAAACAAAATTAAAAGAAAGGAAAAAACCACACACACCTGCATGATGAAAATGAAACTGAGCCATCATGCTGTTACTCCCTTCCTTCCCCCACACATATACAGCAATCAGGAATAGCAAGTAGTACATCACCAATTTAGCTCATAAGTATTTTCCTGCCAGAAGAACTGTCAGCACTGCTTTGTAAAGCACCTAGGAATACTTTTGACAGTTGAAAAAAATTAAGTTTATTTTATACCCAATAACATGATATAAACCAAAGGCTACTCTCCCCATCTCCAGTACAGACATCCTCTACAGGCAGGCTTGTCATTTTTTTGCTTTATAATGGAGTCATTTTATTGTATGCAAGAAGCCCCAGGCATTCTGTACAGCCCATTACTCTTTGCTGCCCACATTCAGATGGCTAATCTGCTATCAGCCAGAAGCTTGACAGACAAAAGGAAAAGGCAGGAAAACAGCTCATGCAGCTGCACATGCGCACACACACTTCAGCTACAAAGTGTTCCAACAGTAGACCCAAGAATGAACAAGACACACATTGGATTGACAGTCCTACTTAAAACTGTGGCTGAAGGAAGACACACAAATTCTTTAAAGGTGGACAGGTTGGGGAAATATTTAAGGGATAAAAAGCTTCATTAGGATGCCTATTAAGATACTTTAAGGCACAAACCCAGAAGATTTTACTCAGTAAGCGAGCACCTTGGAATCTTTCAAAAGTCAAACATTTTTATTCTGAGAATTTGCTATACAAGACCTTCAAAATGCTTAAAAATAATGTCAAAAGTCAGGAAGACAATTAAATATAGGCAACTGTAAACTATTAGAACAAGACATTTGACAAGCTTTAGATTTCAGTACTTCTGTTTTATTTCTGGCTCAGAAAATAACTCACTCTTTTCTAAAGAGTTGTGTATATTTTCTATATGCCAAATTATTGCAACACCATACATATGAAAAAGCAAATACAATTAAATGATTTGCATACAGTAGTGCATAACAAGGAGCTTTTTAATTACTTTTTCCAGGCATGTGACATAAATAAATGGAGGAGGCTTGCAACTTCATACTAAAACAAAGAAAATGCCTATATTTGCTGGAGTTCTTAACCACCTTATTTTATTTCACTTCTGAAGGAAAGCATCTTAGCACCATCACAAGCAGTACTTCCAAAAACATTTTTCAAGCATCAGATCCACAGACAACAGTTTGCATCAAACATCTTGTAAGAACTTCTGTCAGGATCATAAACCTCTGCTATGTGTCATGATTTTTATTCAACTAAATCTATTTGTATCCTTTACAGTTGGAAAGCTAAAATTCTCCTTGTGTGAACTGGCTTAGTTCACAGAAACAGAAAGTCTGCCACTAGTTTTATTCACTCACATGCTGAGGTAAAAGCCAGGCTCATCTTTTTAAGCCAGGCTCATCATCATGTAACCACCATATGAACTATGCAGGCGTGATTAATCACGTGGTGAAACAGAGAGAACTATGGCACGTTATACTGTGTGATGTGTCACTGGAACTATTTCCCTTTTCCTATGCCACAGCTATCAGTTAAATTCTGCTTCTCATTTCTAGGGTATTATTTCACTATTGTGCAGAAAGTCTCCCAGCATTTTGATTGCACTATAGAACCAATTCTATCTTCCAATATTTGCTCAAAATCATATTCAGTGTTCCAGGAATACAGTACATCTGTCAATTCCAAATCTGGAAAATGTACAAGGTAAGCCTTACCATGAAGGGCAGAAGTTGTCAGAATAGCTTGTTCCATAGAATTAGTCTCTGTGGTTTCACTATCATTACAACACTTATGACGTCTACCTTGTGTTAATACTGGGAGCATTCAGACCAGTCTAATAAATGAAATTATTGGATATAACTACAGATATATAGATACAGATAGATATAGATATATATATGTCTACAAAACAAATCTGTACTGCAAATGCAAATTTACTTTCAGCACCCAGTAGCTAGAATGTATCAAAATAGGTTGTTACACCAAGCCATCCTACAATCTGCTCTTATCTAAAGTTTAAAGTTGGCGAGAATACTGTTTTCTTGTTGCCTTTCAGACTTAGAAGTTCTGAAATCCCCTGCTGAGCCTTGTCCTGCAGGTCAAGTACTTGTCTCCTTCTGCAGCCATCTGCAGCATCTCCTCAACAGCAGCACATCCCCAACGGTACTCTGCAACCTTATCTTCCTCTCCCACATGTGCAAGGTAAGAAGGGGGAAAAAAATACTACATTTGCATATGTAATTATGGTGCAGCTCAGTAGTGAGCAAAAAATTACTGGAAGTTGAGAACAGATATGCCCATGACCACACCTTAGTATTTCAAATGAAAATGCTTAGCAAGGAAGGGGAAGGGACAGCACCAGGGAAGGAAGCCAGTCATTACAGCTCCAAATCTGCTTCAAAGCCCTTATTCACCACCTCATGCTCTTTACCAGGCAAACTGTACCTAGGTCCTTCCTGTGAACAATAGCATAAGAATGAATCCAGTAGTGTGTGACTGGTTCTATTTTGCTTGACTTAACCAAGTAGCTGTGCCAGGAACACTCTGAAGAAAAGGAAAGGCTTTGGAAAGACATAAACAAAACAGGATGGAAGATTAAACAGGTTACAGACTCTGAACAGTATCTCCTTTTCCAGCCTAAGACTTAACATGACTTATAGTGGATAGCTTACAGGAACTTAAGAGAAATTACAAAATGGACTAGAAGGTGCGAAGGAGGAAAATCTGATACATATCTGGAAGCACACAAGGCAAAAATACCTCAAGGCATTAAGAAAAACTGCTTAAAGACAAGTGCATCTTAGGAAAGGGACAACTCATCTCCCTGACGCTTCTAGGCATTAATAAAAATTATGTTAGCTTACATGAGGAGGAAGGTGTTAGGAAAACAAACAAATAAAAAGCCCAACCTACTTCTTTAGGGACCTACCAGTTCAACAAAAATCAACTTAAGTCTTGCAGTTAAGGCCTGATTTTTCTGTTCTTTAGTTTGTCCTTTTTCAGATAAAATAGATTTCCCCAGGCTTTTTTCAAATCATGCCACATTTGTGATGTTTTGTAATATCATTTTGCTTTCTTCCATATACACATCTGTGGATGGATGCCTACAAAATAGAAAGAAAATTGCCCTCACTGTCTGTCAGCTGCCTATCAAAGAGAACTGGGAAAAGGATATTTGCTGAAATAATGAAAACACTTTATATCACAATAACTGAAGGTGTTCTCTAGCATCACTGGCCCAACTAGCATTTGATCCTAACAAGGACAGGCACAGTAGTTCGTAGGTAAAAATACTCTCTACCACATCAGACTTTTAACCCCTTCTAGTGCTGTCCATGAAAATCACTCTCAGAATCATGGTGAATGGCAAGGCTTATAACTAATTTATCTCCAATGATCTTGCCAGCTCCTCCAGTGTTCCTGACTTGTGAGAAGCTAAAGAACAGAGGAGTTGCAGAAAGAGAGGACATCTGCATTGGAAGAAGTACAGAATACTATGCAGTTAGTTAAGGAACAGTTGTTTCTTTTCCTTTCGATACACTCCCATATCATAGAGAGCTCTTGGTGTTTAAATAACTAATTTTACATGTCCTTTCACTGAAGAACAACTGCTACTCATATTCACAGACCCTAACTGAACAGTATGCAATGTCATCACAGCAAACAATTTTTTTTGCTCTCTTTTCCAGTTACAATTAAGAATACGTTCATCATTAGACATGCTCATTTCCTTTACACTGTTCTCCAAAAATAGGATCAAGGAACACATTGAAGGGAGAGCAACAAGAAAGATGCTACCAAACAGAAAGCAAATATTTGTAAAGAAACCAATAAAGGATGCCCATTTTCAGGTTTTAACCTTTGGGTGACAGCAGCTGTTAATCAAACTGCTTTGAAACAACAGGGGTAAAGTCCTCACATCACGGAGATTGTGACAGCTGGGAATGACAGCTGAAAAGGAGAGAACTGAAACAGGCTGCTTTCAAACAGTACTGACTTTCAAAAATGAGAAAGCATATTTTTAGTTAACTTCTGCTGCTCTGAAAAGGCATATTAAAATAAAATATATTACATTACAGTAATGGCATCTGAGACAATCACAGTGAGGCAAAGTAAAAAAGGCTCCTTTCTTCTCTATTGTCCTTTCTGGGGATAAATGTACAAGTCTAAAGAAACATGGTTAATATGTTCAGCATTACCCAACTGAAACATCTGAATCCTGCCTCGCTGCTCCACATCCAGATAAAAATTTAACAAGTTTCTTCTTTCTACTATACCATCACCTACTCTGCTAACACATGAATGCAAGCTGCCAGGTACTCACACAAGGAATTGGATGTATAGGCCAAGATACAGAAAGACTCAGTACATACATTTTTACTGCCTGAAAGGTGCTTACATTCTGTGTGATGGAAGTACTATTCTTTCTCAGGAGTACTGAAATAGATTTATAAAGCTATACTGCATTTAACTGGAGTCAGTATTTTATCCATCAAGTCTCACAGCTCTTGACTGGGATTCCCATTCTTCTTGACTGTCACTCAGGAACACTACTTATCTACACAAAAAAGAGATAAATAGATTATTAAATAAACAAACTGTAGCTCAATAGGAAAAATGAAAGCAACTCTGGTCTTTCCTTGAAAGAAATGGTCACAAAGATTAGAAAGTTGCAACTGTGAACAGTTTTTTAAAATATCAAACTTTTGTTACTCTTTCCAACAATAATAAAATAAGATGCAAGGAGCTGGAGAACCAGAAAAGCAAACCAAGACTGAGAAATACATGAGCTCATAATAATTAGCTGAAAAATCAACTGAGAGTATTAGAGGCAATGGCTTATAAAAGGTTGAAAAAAACTTGCCAACATAACATGGAAATAGAAAGTATTACAAAACAATACACTCATGAAACCCCCTACACTCAACAACAATTCCAGTATTTCAAGGCATCACCCTGCCAACTGAGGTCAAAGTTATTTACCACTGTGATCTTCTCATGCAGCAGCCAAATACATTGCTCCCTGGAAGGCCAGCAAGGTACATCAGAAATCAGGAATCAGACTTCAGTGAGAAGCAGACTACACCCCTGCCTACTCCGCTCTTCTTCCCTCATCCACGCTTTGCCTCGCCCATGCAGCCCGCATGCACACAACCCTCTGCTCTCCAGACTTTGCTTGGGCATTTGTCCATATTTTTTTTTTAACTACTAAAGACTTCCAACAGCATTTCCCTGAGCAGGAAAGAATCCCTGTCCTAACTGATGTATTGCAGTGTCTCATGAGCCCAGCTAACCACACATCTTCACAAACAAAGATATGACAACACTCTGCATTACCCACCTTTGGCTCGTGCTGCCCAGGCAGGAGCAGCACCCACCTGCACCCACAGCTGCTTCCCACACAGCTCCACCTGTGACAAGCAGCTGTGCTGGTCAAACCTACACTTGCATGTATTTGTCCCAGTCTAGTCAACTTTTCAGGCCTGGCACTTATTTAGGCATTCCTGGGAAAGTTTTGTTTTAACAAGGACTTGTGCTTTTTTATTTACTTACCATTTTCAAATATTAGAAATACCAGTAATACACTGAGACTCTTCTCTAGTCATTACTGTCACAACAAAACCAACATCTGATGAAATAATTTCTGCCCAGATGTTAAACTCCAACACAGTCCCCTTAAAACCCTCCACATCCCAGCATGGGTGTTGATGTTAACAGTGTAGTCTTTAACTAATTCCTTCCTGATGTGATTTATTTTTGTCTACCCTTGCATCACTGAACATAAGATTTGGAAGTACAAAACACACCAGAAGACAACATTCTACTTTTCTGGCACATCACTACATAGACTATGAAGACAGGAAATATCACCAGCAAAAATATTATCTTAATACCATCTAAAAATGGCTAAAGACAAAATTGAATTTTGTGTCTTGCCACTTGTTTGGTGGAAGCAAAAATATTCCAATAAATATGAAAGAACTTAAACAATCAAGCTGAAAGGAATAGTAACCACCAAATGACAAAACTATTCTTTCCCTTTAAGGCTCTAGATCAAGCCAAATGCAAGAGTAGTCCTGAGGATTAAAAATGGATTGGGACTCAGTCTTGCTATGGACTTCCTGTGTGACCTTGGGTAAGTCACTTGAGAATTTAGTTCTCAAAAATAACAGGCCTATTATAGCTGCCAAAATGAAGCACCAATGTTTCTGAGACCACAAATGAAAGACAGGGTTCTGCTTACTTGCCCAAAACAGAAAAGATCCTAGGTGCGACTCCTCTTGAAAAACGTAGGTAACAACCACCAAAAACTCAGGAATATTGATGTTAATCAGCTGAAAGTTAATCTGGAACTGTATTTTGCAATATGGGAGGAAAGCCTACATAAAAACAAAGTAATTTTTGGGTTTCAACCTCTAGTTTTGGATATTTGAAACCTATTCTGAGTAGAACCCTTATGATTTTCAGAGACTCAGAATGTACTGTTTACAGTTGATAAAGCACACCTACTCCAATCAGCTTGCAATATCAATTAGTTAAATGTTTTTGAAGTGACTACAAACAGCTAATGACTTCAGCAATAAGCTTATATTTTTGGTAAATAATAATGACTGAATTTAGAAGCAGGGATGGTTAAGAGGCATTTGGCCAGATAATGTAATTTCAGCAGTTTCTCTGCAATAGAGAGCAGTTGATCAAAAATCAATTAAAAAACCTACAACCCAAGTTTCACAGTAGTTAATTTTATTTCTTTACCATAGTAATACAGAGTCCCACACATGTTAAAAGTGTCTGCCATCCCTCACTGGCATTTTAAACTCTATTAAAACAGATGTTTCCACATGAGGAAAGGCATTACAGTGATATTTTGACTTCAGAGTACTTCAGTACTTCTCCCCCCAGCACTGGAAAACGTCTATAAGAAAAAATTACAGGCTAATACCACAACTGGAGTCTCAGTGGGGAAGGAAGGAGGGAACAGCTATAGAACCTCTTCCTCCTGCTCTGTCCACAGAGCTGCTTACAGAAAGCAAGAGCCCAACCAAAATCAGTAACACCAGGTAACAGGACCAGTCATAAAGCCCAAGGTCCTCAGAAACCCCTCCCCATTGAGTCTACCTGATGTAACTAAAAATATTCAGCAGAAAATGTGGACTGAATTCAAAGACATCAAATCCTCAGACTTCTAACTAAAAACACTGAGTGATTTCTATGAGTGGGAAGCCCATGTCAGAAGGAAAGTTTCATCTTCTTGCTACTTTTCATTAACCATTTCAGCAGCACATGTATGGAGCCCTACAAGCAAAGCAAACTGTTTCAGGAAACAAATTACCTTATAAATACCCAACTGCCTCAGGTAATTAATTACTGTAAGACAACCTGCTTCACAACTGTTAAAATAACAAGCACTGACTGCTGATAGAAAAATGAAGAAATAGTGACCTTTTTAAGAGAATTCACACTATATTTCAGTAGCTAACACTAAAACAGAAGTACCACTTGTTTATAAGAGAGAAGGTTTCCTTGGTCTCAAACAGTTAATTCACTTGTCTATGTAGACCTGTTCACAGTGCCTGGAATTTTAACTCAGGCTACATACCACAAATCCCAAATTGCAAATTCAAATTAACATTAGAGTGAAAACATGATACCTAGCAAAAAAGAAAGGCAAAGGGGCAAGAGAAGACAGGCACAACCAGGAATGTTGTATCCCAAGTGTCACTAACATCCGACATCCTGCCAGTAGCCAACACCTTGGAGCTAGAAGAAATATGCTTTTGCCTTACTCAAAGGGACTTACAGTCTTCTTACAGTTCTTAGCCTGGTAACAAAACTTTATATGAAAGTGTCACCTAATAGAAATAAAAAGAACCAACTGTAAAGCAACTGAAATAGCACTCTAACAAGTCAATCGACATAACCTTTTAGTAATGAACTCGCTGTGACCAAGGCTGGCTTATATCTTCTCCTCACATGTACCTGCCAGCATGCAGAATTTACCCAGATTCATACATTCCTCTTTTCACCATCAAATATGTATCTGAAAACCTGAAGGCATGCTTGTATTATTTTCAGAAGATCTATACTTTACGTTGATAACTTTTCTCACTCTAGGAAGGAAAGTTTTAAATATACTGTTTTACTTATCTTACAGCATTGCTGAAGATCCAGTAATGTCACTTTTAGTTTTACTGTTTAATAAAAACTAAGACAATCCCATAACATACATGAGAGAAGCTAAGAAAGCAACTAATCCTGCCTGCAAACCAACTCAGAATAAGAAAACCTTTGCTGATATTGAATCTATTTGAAGTCTACTCAGGAGTCTCACAAGAGTGTGGCTATGCAGATGACTGGCAAAAAATACCCAAACCATGTCTCTCTTTCCTCCTCTTCATTTTTCTACCAAAAAAGAGGGAGAAGGGAAAGAAGTAGATAGGATGTAGTAGATAGACTCCCAACCAGCGCTGTGTTTCTGCTGTATCACATTATCTCAACACTTTGTTAACTCTCCTGCAGCAGCAGAAATTGTTTGTGTATTGGCCAGAACTAAGGACAATGACACAGGGTAGTTTTCCTCAGGTAAGAAGTGCCAGATTTCCTTGTAAGTGGAGGCCTTAATGGCAGCACCAATGGGCTCTTTGCTGACCTCCTGTAGGGACCAATAAACAAGGTAGAAAAGGAACCAGCTCGAGTTAAGATGATAAGACTGTCTTTCCAACTAGGGTTAATGCACCAGGATGGCTCCCAAACACAGAGAGAAAGCAGGGGAAAGAAAGAAAAAACAAAAGTTTACAGTGTAAGATTAGCTGTATTAAGTTTAACAAGAGATAAAAAGAAGAAAAGCTACAATACTCAATGCCGTAGCCCAGTATTATTAACTAGCATACTGGATGTCTAGTGCAATCTCTCTGTAATAATTTCATATTCTGTGGGAACATGGATAGGAAACAACATAAAAATGCTTTTATTTTTTATACTACAAACAAGCCAGTTGCTTATGCATCTCCCCTATGCCCATTCCTCATTAACAGAAGATACCTATAAGAACCAAGTGCCTTCTGTGACTTTGGGAAAAAAAAGCCTCATACTTATTTATTTTAAAGGTTAAAGGGTTAACATTTTTTCTATGCATTTTCTTCAGTAAATATTTGCAAGTCAAACATAAACCCACTGCTGAGAGATCTCTATTATCCAGATTCTATTATCTAACTGATCCTGATGCTCCAATGCACAATGACTTAAGTTGGTTTTAATTCCTCAATAAAAGGAATCAAAACCAGCCTATACCAAGACACACTACATTTTACATTACAGAACTAGTTGATAAAGACTCAGAGGCTTTATATAATAAAGTGGGTGCAGGAATGAGGAAAGTGATGAAGATGAAAGATACCTGGAATGATACCAGACCTTATACACCTTTTGTTTTCTGCAAGTGATACATGCTGCAGACAAAACGGTTTGTGCTAAACAGCCTTAAATCTGGTTTTCTAATATTAAGCACAAAGGAAAAACACTGACAGCAAGCGTGGTAAATAAATCCCTCCCTTGAGAATGAAAGCAGCAGACAGGAGGGGGCTGACATGCATGCAGGGGAAAACTAAACACCATCTTTTTTTTCTACCTGCACAAGTTGCCATTTGCTGCAGCAATCAAGGATCTTTTTTCCCCGTCGATTTCAAAAGCCAGGTTTTCAGAAAATTTCTCTCTCAAGTCATCTGTTGATATGCTTTAAGAGTATGGTATTCATATCACTGGATCTTTAAGAGAAAAATCCATTTTCTTTCCTGTTCAGGTAAACATGTTTACAGCTCCTGCACAGACGCTGGGTGGTTCAGACTCACATGTCACACATGTTGTCGTCAGCAACAAGAAAAGCCCCTTTCTCTGATCATCCACATTTTTAATAAGGTAAAGAGAAAAGCACTTTCCAAACTTACCTTTAACACAGCCAAATCATGAGCTAAATATAAATATTTACACTAGGACAAGGAATTAATAACATGAGCGTGCAGACAAGAACACTTGCTAGAAAACGCACAGAGCAAAAATAAGAAAACCCTTTTAAGTTCAACGCAATCAAACCAACCCGTTAGCCCCTGGAAAGGCCGTCATTTATCACCACGTTATGCCCCGAACAGGGAGGATTAGAGAGGCGAAGCACCGATCGTGACTCCGATCTATTTCGGAGACCGTTCACTGCATATGAAAACATCTCAGATCGCAGGCAAAGCCTTCCTATCTGTGACCCTGCACAGGAAATGCCACATAAAACCTAAAATTGCCAAGGAGGGTTACAAAATCGCCTACTCTACATCCTATTCCGAAGAGTCGTGCTACGAGGACCGAACTACTTCTCCATTTTCCAGAAAATAAGTGGAGAGTGGGTGTTACGAGCCTTTATTCCCCCTGCCGTGTAGCTTCCCATTGCATCTTAAAGTAACACACGTACCAAAGGGGAAAAAAACACCACCCCACAGCAGCCCTTATGCCTGAAATGTAAATGTAATTCCTTATATAGACTGCAGCAGCTGGTCACACACGCACGGAGAGCGGAGCGGGGGCCCCC
>NW_005054360.1:2983670-3003101 GCF_000277835.1 Geospiza fortis | reverse complement strand
AGGGCTGAGCGGGAACCAACAGCTGCAGCGCAGGGACGCCGTTCCCACCGTGCGCCAAGTCTGCCGCGCTCGGGCTTTCCGTGGTCGTACTTCCCGGTTCTACAGAGAGGAGGAGAGGTATAAAATTCTGTGCCTTAACGAATAAAAACAAGAGAGCAATTTTTCACGGATAGTTAATAAGCAAGCTCTGTTGTGCTTAATAAACTTATTTAATGTATATAAAAATTAAAACCATCAAACACTTGTGCTATTTATTTACTCTTGCTTTTCACTTCAGGCAATAAAATAATTTACTACGTTTGCTTCTAGGCTTCCTTATTTCTCTTTTTTTCTTCTTTATCTTGGCATGATTCTGTAGAATTTATAGTCCTGTGCTTCTGGGGAACTCTTTTATCTAAAGAAATTAAATGTAATTAAATTAAATTTCAGTGAAAGCATTTCTATTAATGGGATACTTTCAATAAGAAATTGATACACTACAGAACTTGAGGCCTTCAGCTGTTCTACATTGTCCTATTCCACATGCTATATATTCACGTTCTGTAGCAAGTCACCTCATTTCATGGAAGCAGCATAACACGTCTATAGGAAATGAACTATTGAACACTGCCAGTTTATGAACATACCTTGCATCTGAAGCTCCCACAAAAGTCTGGACCATCAGAAGTGCTTAGTAAAGAAGTATTGGGCTGAAACGGGTGCAGATTTAGGTAAAGATCCAAAGGGATATTTTCCTAATCAATTGTACCCTCAAAAACCCCCAAGCCTTGGCTTTGAATACTTGCATGAAAGCAGTGGTTGCAGGTGCCAATCATTTGATAGTTCTCAAAAAATCCTTAAGTTTAGGTGTATTGTTTTTACGTACACCTAAACTTAGTGATGGTTGGCTGCTGACCTCAGCATTTTAATAAGGATCTACCTAAGAGTGATGAAAGAAGTAAATCAAACGGTACCAAGTGCTTGATGGACTAACAGGAGTTGTTCAAAAGCATTAGATTTGGCATCAGCTGGGTGTACTGAACCCCAAATATGAGGATAGCTAAGAACTGCAACACAAAACCAACTATAAGATAAAAGTGAAACTTGTCAGCTCAAATTTCAAGTGAGCAAATTACAAATTTTAAGGCAGAGTTTTGTTTTTAGTTCAACATCCTTTCTCGTAAAGTTTCTGTGCAGAAGATAACCTGTGGCTGTGAAACTGCTTGCAAATAAGTGCTTAAGGTGTTTTGGAATTGTTAGATGCTTTTTATCATTCCATGGATGAATTTGAGGATGAACCAAAATATGATGTACAATTTTTCATGCAAAGTTTTTACTTCCTTAAATTTAGTCATGTTCTTAGAAAGTAATTGCAAATAATAAATAATATCTGTAAACATATTTGCAGGTTTGTAAGAATATTCTCCTGCATGCCCACACAAAGGTCCAGGCCCTCTTTAAGCAACTTTGAAGAGCTTATTTTCATTGAGTCTTGTCATTTTTCACCTCTGGATAAGAATTCTTGTCTCTTCCTTTTGAGCAATTTATGTTTCCTAACAGAATGAGAAGAGAAACAGTCTCCTGGTGTTTGTTGTGCTCATTTTCCAAGAGCCATAGTGTCTGTTTGAACTTGAATCTCCTGAGGTTTCCAAGCAGCTGGGAGAAACTGGTGACAACTCCTGCTGCCCATTAGTTCCTGAAGAGCAGAACTGAAAGTGGCAGGAACATTGGTAGCTCTACGCTGCTATAGTTTGGATAAATGAGAAGAGAAAACCACAGCAACCTTGGTATATGTTATCTTTGAGACCAGGGAGGTCTAGAAAATAAAAAAACCCCAGAGCTTAATGTTTTGCATCAAGTTATTGATGACTCCAATCACTATTCATTGTGAAAAGTGTCTCATTCACAACTTGTAAACAGATATGTAGACAGGTTGGGTTTTGGGTGTTTGATTTTTAAACTTCGTTGTATTTAATCCAAGCAACTGAGCACTTCACATCTTTGTATACAAAGTTCCCATTATTTACTGTGGTAAATTAAGGGTGCAACCACTGTAAAAGGATTTTTACCTAATACATCCTTCTAATCCTGGATGCAAAGCAACTAGTTAAAATTCCGATTACCTTTGTCATGTTCTGCAGGACATGAGCATGTTGTAAATGTAAATTAAACTGGTTTGTGCTTCAAGAATGGAAAATCTGGTTTTCCATTATGGTGCACAGCTTTCAGTCTGACTTGTCAGTCAAGGATGCAGGAATTAATTAAGATGCTCCTTTGCAAAATCTTGGTGAAGAGGTATATTTCTGCATCTTCCTAAATGTGGCAGTCTTGAGAAGATATCTCTTTAAAGGAGGAATTCTAAGACAGTGGTCATCCATAACAATTTCTAGTAATATAATTTGGATGGGAATTTAGGCAACCTAAATAGGTTATTGTAGTTAAAACATGAGATTGCACAGCTGCTGTACTTCACCTTTTTTGAAATTTCTTTCCATTGTCTGAAGACAAGAATTAAAATACTTCCATAGTCACACTATGATAACGTTGTATGGGTGTGCAAAAACCAGGTAAAGATTCTTACAGACACTTTTATTCAATTTTAAAAATGTTCCTGTATGTTGTGTTTTGATTTATGATCTCTTAAGTATGTATCATTAAATAAAAGCAATCAGTCCTTCGTTTGTATTATTACTCCTTATTGATGCTTATGAAGTGAAGTTTTACATTGTATCTTGATTATTCTAGATTTAAGGGTGTTCATTTAGTTTAATGAATTGAGAATTACAATGGAAAACAACTCAGTGTTGTTTCTTGTGTATTGTTTCTTGTTTTATTTCTGATTTGGGGAGGTTCTTATTTCTTTTTTTTTCTGATTTCCATTAGTGAAGCTTTGTTTTCAATTCTACGTATTTCTTGGAATCTCAGTTCCTAAAATTTATTTTTCAGTTAATGATTTTTTCTTTCTGATTTTTTGTTAAATGCACTTTTACTCCTCTATAGGAATTGTAGTTGAAAGATTTGTTAGGAGAACAGTGACGCAGAAATACACAGTTTGCTGCAGCTGAGGAACTAATCTTGAATAAAGTGTTAATTGTTGAGGTAACAACATAGAAGCGTAGTGCCTTTCAGATGGTCTTCGAATTTCTATTTATGCTTCCAAATGAATCTAATAAGTTTTGAAGGTATACCCTGGGATGCTGTACAGTCTCAAAAAATTGAGATTTCCCCATTCATTTAGAGCAGACTGTAAATATTTATCATGGGAAATTACCTTTTTTTCACTTTCCTCATTTCATAATTTTGCTTTCTGTTTTCATACTTTACCATGAATTTACTTGTACATTTAAAGCTTCGAGCTTATGAGGTCTAATAAATTGTCATGTCTTTGCACAACTTGAGGAGATTGGACCTGCTTGAAAGATGTAAGTGTGAGGGTATAACTCTGCCATAAATCATCAAAAAGTACATAGCATAGATAGCTATAATGACTTGCACATATGCAACTGACTTTTCTAACATCTTCCTTATTAAGAGAAAGTGTTTGTGAAGGTCACAAAGGCTTTCAAACCCATTTTGTTTCTCTTGCTCTCCCTTTGCCCTACTTGTTGCATATTGTTTTTCCCTTGAAAGCAATTAACCTATGCTGATACCTATGTCACATTAGTATGCTGTAAAAAATGAATGTACTAGAATATAACAAGGACCTACTCTTCCATTCTTATACTAATTTTAACTTTCATTGTGATCTCTGTTTCAGAGTCTTCACACAGCAAAAATGATTTGAGAAAAAACTTGAAAAGGTCATTCCACATTCTTCATCCAAAAGGCAAATCTCATGTATTCAAAATGGAATGGAATTGGAATGAAAATTTGGATATAAGTGGTGGATAGTGAACAGTTGTGGGGTTTTTTTGTTTGTTTTCAAAATACCTTGAACTTCAGATGAGAATGTCTGCTTCAACGCTTTATTTTCTACCACTAGATGCAGTACCAAAGCGCTGCTTCAAAATACTGTTTTTTAAAAATTGCATCTGAAATTGTGACTGATCAACTTACACTTGTAGTGAAGTTAGATTGCCTGCTTTTAATAGCAGCACATTTCCCATTCATCTTTGTTTATGATGACTCTGCTAAGTGTTCTTATCCTTATACTAATTAAACACTAATATGTTGTAAATATTTTCACATATGGATCATGTTTGCTTCTGTAATTTCCCCTCTATTTCTGATTTAGTTCTGCTCCCCAGCCCTCTTGCTGTTTGCTGTCTCACAGTTTTGTGCAGTTGCTCATTTGGCTCTCATTTGGGGTTATTCCCTTTGTTATGATGTCTGTACAGCTCTTTAAATCCCAACTTAAAATAATTTCTTAATTATTTCATTGCATAGTCTTCTCATTTTATCTGGGGGTTTTAGTAGTTGAAACACATTCTGATGTTAGGCGTTAGTCATTTGTTATCGCTCATTTCTTGGTTTTCCTCACTTTAAGTGCATAATGTTTCTCCAGGGAATGTTTGTTAATACATAAAAGAAAAGCTGTTGTTTTGGAGCTCGCAGTGTGTCTTCTGAATATACAGAATTAACATAAAGAAAAACAGAAAAAAAGTATGAGAGTCTAACAAAACAAGCAAATAAATACAGTTGAAATCTCATTTTGCTTAAGAGACCTCAACAAATGATCAGCCAACACCATAAGGAGAAACAGATATTGCAATGGTTAATTTCTGGAATGTGAAGTGAAGCTTTGGTGCACTCAGCATAGTTTGTCTGATTCTCAGGGTTGGCAAGGTCTGTCTGATAGTTACAAACATATGGTGTTAAAATGCAATATGTTTGAAACTCAGATGCATAGACCAAACTTATTGGAACTACAGAGCTATGTAAATTTCAGGTGTGATTATATCTGAGTTGAGTTATTTGCAGCAGGGAACAGCAGTTCAGTGCAAGAACAATCATGTTTTGATACAGAATTGGAAAGGGATTGTGATTCTCACGTAAGGCTATGCATATCAAGAATTTTGGGTTGCACTGTCAAAAAGAAAAGCCTAGTATGGATCCATCCAAATAACAGGGTTTTCTGTTTTCCATTGTGGAAAAAAAATTCCAAGAAGATTTTATGTGAGATCATCTAGAAAATGTCTTTTTTCACCCAAGTATTAAAAGCCTGCATTAGAGTAATTATTAAGGGAGAGCAGGTGGTCCACAGGTTTCTATGAACTAAATGATTTGAAAATTCACTTTATTAGGTTCCCTGTTGTTCCTGGGGGGTTTTGAACAGAGATGTCTATGGTGGGCAATATCTTAAATCCCTGGGCTTTAGATATTATGAAGAGCTTTCATTTTCTCTTATTGATGACTAAGTACTGTAAAACGACAAGGGCTCCTGTGTCATCTTAAGAGAAGAACTTTAAAACACTCTCCACACCATTTAGATAAATGTTATGGCCATTAGATTATAATATTTCTCTAGTTCCATTATTATTTTAAGTATTTTAAACCAAAAACATCCATCAGTACATGTGAAGACCATCTGAATTTTCTTTAGTAAGGTGAATTTCCATCATTGCTGAATGACAATGGTTCAGATTTTTATTAGAAGAGAATATAATTGAACCTTGGTTTTTAATATCCTGCAGGAACTCAGTGACTACTAGGATTTCATATTAAAGATTGATCATACCCAATGTTTCATGCATGCTGGGCTTGTTCTGAAAAGCCCAAATTTGTTGCTGAAGAGCAGTTAGGTAGAGAAAAACCAAGTTTAAAGATCTGCAGGTGGTTAGGTAGAGTGAAGAATTAGGCAGATTAGGGAATACCAGAAGCAGATCTTCACATGCCCAGAGAATTTACCTGAAAAATCCTGAAGAATAGAATTCTACCTAGAATTATGTAGAAGCTGAAAATAGTAATTCAGAGCTTTGTAGGTGTCTGACCATGGTTTTGCAAATACAAAAAAGCTATTGATGCCTCAGGTTTTAGCTTTTATATTTTTCAGATTCTGTGCTGCTTTAGTGTGTAGTTCTGAGCTTCATATTAAGGAATGCTAAGCTCTCTTCACAGAGTAGGTAGACAAAAAAATTCCTTCTCTAGCTGGGGACCAAGGACAACCCATCCAAATCTTAGGCCCAAGAGCATAAACAACAATTGAATGAAGAGAGAAAACAAGAAAGATAGGACTTCATAAGCTAAAGCTATAATTGGACAATGAACTCCAATATGCTAATGGACCAGAACTTATAAAAGGGAGAGACTTCATGACCAGTGCTTCACTTTTTGTGACCATTTTGGATTCATCTTGGGTGTAGCCCTGGCTGGGTTCTTGTACTGCCCAAGGTGTATCCATTGAGGCCTTTTAATAAATACCTACTTTATTCTTTAACTCTGTCTAGCCTCTGTTCTAGGTCAGCCCTCACAAGGCATCACTATCTGCTACAAAAAAAAAAAATATATATTTGTTTTAGGTAATTTTGTTTTATTTCAAAGATTCTTGACCTATTTCAGTAGCTGTTGGTAGGCCTTCAGTTGAGCAGTTGAGTTCTTGCAGGTGATGACTAATTCCTGTTTAGTGACCATGGTGGGTGACCATGTGTGAGACTCAGCTGCCTCACACAGTTTTTACTTGTGGGCTATTCCTTCCAACTGCTTTGTAGTTAGTGGGGATCTAGTCAGTAGAGCCTGGCACATCTTACAGGCACTTAAGTGAGATGAATTCCACCCCATCTCTTAGTCCTGACATCAGTCCAATCAATGAGGTATATTTTCCTGTCATGAGGTGTTTGGAGTATTGGAAATTACTTCATTCCTCTGTTCTAATTTTCACTCTCCGTTTTGTGGGGTGAGAAGTCCTAGAATTTGTTGTCTCACCTGCAACAGATGTCTGTTTTGTCAAATACATTTAGATACTATTTCATGACAAGGCCATCCTCTGTGGATTTTCATATAATGTAACACAAAAGTACTTGTTATGGCACGAAAAAAAAATTGCTTTTTTCCCCCCCATAAATATTTGAAATCCACACAAATGTTTATTAAACATCTGGGCAGTCTTAACATAGAGAGGATAACTGTGGAGGCCTTATTGTGCAGAGATGTGCAATTCTAAAGTTCAAAGTTTGTTCCTGCAGCCAGAGGTATTTGGATTCATCATTGCAGCATCTTTCAGAGAAGAACAGAAGAAATTAGCTTAATTGTATTAATAACAGTACTTTGGTGCCATGCTATTTATTCTAAATAATGTCAAAAACTTCATGGGATTCATTGCTAATTTTGGTGTCACATTAATTTGCAAAATGGATAAACTCTTCCCTTCAATAGTGTTCTTCACCATGAATCCAGAGCTGTACCTGCCTTGGATTCTTCACCTTAGACTGCTTTGTCTTCAGTTGCTGACTGCTTCCTAAGTAGTGCTCTGCTCCTAAATGGTGTTTATATGTTCTGTAATGTTTTTATGTTGACATTGTTTCTTGCTTAAATGTTTATTCCAGAAGGTCTGAAAAATTATGTTTGCAACTCCAGTTAATTTCCCCTTTGCCAGGTAGCTTATGAGCAACTATTTTTCAGACTCTATTTCAAGACATTCTAAATACAGCCTAGTCTTAATCTGAGTCAAATCACAGTCACATTTTCTGTTGAACGGTAATGCACTACATTTGTTTTACAGACTCTGTAACTGCATTTTAAGGACATATGCATTGCTTGGGTCTCCATTCTCCTTAAACTGATGCATGCTGGTATGAATCCTAAGCAAACTGTTTTGGTGCCTTTTTCCCAGCCTGTTTTTCCTCTGGAATAGTGATGGATAACCCTTTCTGTTGACTTGGGCAAGATCAGAGAAAAAAAAAGCAAACAGACAGACCTGTCCATTGCTGCAACTACCTAGTCTGGAATGCCAAACTTAGCAAACAGGCTGTTCTTCATACATAAAAGAAAATATAGACACAGTACCCAGCCAGGCAGGAATCACCAAATGTACCAGAGCAAAGCCCATGGCTAAAATGAAATGGAAATATTTCATGTAAATTCATCTGTGTGTTCTTTTACTTGCTTGCTACACAGTGTTTTCTGTCACTTCTTACTACACCAGAGCTCAGGGTGCCTTTCTTCATTAGCTTTTCTTACCTTTCAGAATGTTAAAAAACATGCAAAACAATTTTAGTAACATTTATGATGAATATCTGTTACTACAATTTATCTGTTTGTATATACACACACATGCATAAAGCTATTTTTAAAGATTAGGAAGGTCACAAAGGCATGGGCTTGGCCTAGATTCATGATCCCTTGGTTATACCCGCATCTGGCTGCCCCATCCTTCCCAGGAGATTACTCCCACTGCAGCCAAGGCTGCTGTTCAAATCCCCATGTATTAGCAAACTGAAAACAGCAGTAGTCCAAATTAAAAATGCTCCACTGGACCAGCAGCTGCAGACCCAGCCTTTCTCCCATTTATTTGAAGTGGCTGAAGAGGCTACTGTTTCCAGTAGTAGGATCAATGTTCTTTTCAGCTGCTCCAGCTATATCCAGCATAGATGGCAACATTACAGAATGGAAATATTAATTCTTCTCTTTTCAGTCACAGAGTTTTAATTTTATCCCATAATATGTTAGCTACATTACCCCTTCTCTTCCTGTAGCTCGAGAAGGTGTGTCGCTTGGCAATGTGTTAATGTATCTTCCCTCCATGTTCAAAATAGTTTCCAAATCCTAATGATCCAGGTTATGCAAGGCCCACTCTGAAGATGATCTTGGAATTTCCATGGAAGGCAGTCCTGGGCAGATGCTTATGTGTGATTTTACCTCATGCAATATATGGAAGGTCATACATCATGTCAGATGCATTTCATTTGTCAGAGTAGTCTTCCCAAATACTTTTAGAAACTAGCTAAAATGGAAAATTCCTTAACCAAGGAAAGTGTTTGAGGATTCATTTGGTCTTTTCTTGTTCCAACAACTTCTACCATACTGTTAACTACCAGCTAAGGGGACATATCTCTTTTGGGGAGTAGTGTGGAGGAGTAGGTACCAGAAAAGTTCCAGATACTTTTTATTCCACTTTCCAGATGGGAAAAAGTACAGGTTTCTCCAAACCTATTGCTCTTCCTCCTCAGAATCTTAACAAATTCATCAGAAATCTCTTTTCTTCATCAATTAAAAGAATGTTGAAAACACTTCCCTTTTGCAGTCCTACTTGGATCTAAATCTGCATTTGACATTTCATGCTACACCCAGTTCCAACAGATGTAGGCTCTGTGGCCTTGAAATTAGGTACTATGTTAAGTTATATCTAATTTTAGGCCGTGCCATATGGCTCTCCCTGTATTCTCCTAGATGGTGTATGGAAGGTGAGCATGCTGTTTCGTTACAGAGATCCCTTACCTCCTGAAGGCATGGGAACACTCCTGCTCCTTGGACCACAATCCATCAGCAGGCTTTGTAGAGCCCTTCTACATTCTGGTTAAAGATATGATCTCAAAAAGGAAATACAGGCATCAATTAATATCAGGACGTTGATCCCTAGCCTGAGAATGCACATTCCCACTGCACATTCCATAATCAAAAATATGCCACAACAGGTTATATTTAACAAGGAAAAGAATTACCAAGTTTCAGGATAAGTATGTAGCAGTAATTTTTCTATTTTTCCCTTTAGAAGATGCCATTTGATATTAGGGACTAGTAATCTCCAATTTTTAAGTTACTATTAATTTCAGTGAACAGACCTGTCTTCTGTTATCTGACCATCTGGGATCCTTTTAAAAGAAAAACATCATTCCAGTATTAGAAAGAATATTTTAGCTTGCCATATTTAATCAAAACATATTGAAGCAAGATGCAAAGCAGTATCAGATAAAAGCTAAATTCCTCTGTTAGATTCTAAGTGAGTATAACCTTCCTGTCTAAAGAGAGTCAAAGAATTTAAGAAATTACTGGCTTAGGGTTATGCAGAAAATAAGAAGGAGTAGTGATTTAATAATGTCACAGTTAAATGTAATAATAAAACACAAAGATTAATATAAGTTGACTATATATTAGGACATTTTAGGGGTTAAGATATGCATTAAGCAGAGTGTCAGGTTTTTCTCTTTGTCTCTCCCATTAGGAATTAGATCACATTCCACAAGGCTAAAGGTAATCACCTTGTTTTCATTTTCCATTATGAATTTTTCAGTGCTGCTCTGTCAGGCTCTAACCACGTGCTTTCTGAACAGAGTCCATCTGACCAGTGCTGAGTGCTCTGCTTGCTGGCAATGCATCCATCACTGGGAGTGTGCTCGCTCCTCATCTGACAGCACTGCTCATCCAACTGCTCCCAGAGTGGGAATCTACAGAAGGCACTTAGACTGGGGAAGCTCTTCCCTGGAAATCAGGGCTCTTTGAGATGAACAGAGGGAGGTTTGAGATGATGCTTCACCCCATTCTGCTGAGTCAAGTCAGTATTAAGTCAATATATAGAACTCTAGGGAGTTCTAATTACAACTGAGAATCTTAGGAAGTCAGAAAAGGAAAGAAAGAGGATGTCTGGAGTGCTTTCATAGACTCTTCTTTTGAATATACAAGGAAAATACAAGGAGAGCCCCATTACTCGTGGAACCCAAGAACTGCAGTTGCAGAATCTATCCAGCATCAATCCCATTGATTTAATCCACAGGATTTTTGGGGTGATCAATTAGTCAGTACTAAGCACCTACAGAACTGTCTGTGGTAGACCTTACTATAAGATTTGTCAGCATCAATGTTCTATCTCTTCTACACACTGCTGCTGGTGCTTGGTCTCCATTTCTTCTTGCTTGAATTGATGTACATGGCATCCAAATTTTTGTTTTCAGTGTATTTAGTATTTTGTAACAATTTGTATCATTGTAATCTTGATTCAATGCAATTTGCTGAGGGTAATTATCCTGTAGTTTCCCTTCAAGGAAGTAAAAATGAAAAAGTAGTTGTGGTCCTTTGGAGTGGCACATTGCCCAAAATCCATTGCCCAAAAATGAATGGTAGGGAATTTTGTCAGGAGGCAGCTGTGCAGAGGGATGGCTGGAAGTGGGTGTCACTGGCATATACCTGGAAAAGCTGAGAGAAGTGACAGGAGGAAAAGTAAAACCGTGCTTTGGGGAGAAAGTCCTGCAAAAGAGCTTTGTTGTCCAAGTGCTGCTTAAAGCGAGGGATGAAATGGCAAGAAAGACAAGTGCCTTCTCTAGTATTTCATTCCTGCCTGGTTGGCAGAGCCACAAGCCAGAGCTTTCTGGAAACTCTGCTGGTGTGCACTTGGCAGCCAGCAGCCTCGGGAGGGGCTCGGGCAGCCGGGTGGGTGCCCCTGCCCGGTGCTGCTGCCCCGGGACCCCCCGTGCATCCCCCGGGGAAAGCACCATTGGCACCCCGTGAGCAGAGCGGATCGGGATGGAGGACATCCTGCGGCATGAGCTGGTAATTAAGGATCCTCAATTAGGCAGAGCCTTGAGGCAAGAGGATAACCTATGTCTGGGAAGAACAGGTGGGGCTGTAAATCAGTGTAAGTCCCTTAAGAACTCTTGGGGTGTGTTAGGATTTTTTTTTCTTTTTGGTGGTCTTTTGTTTGTTTTCTCATTTTAATGATATATATCTATATATAATATATAATTCTATCTATTACTTTATATTCCTAAGTGGTTTTGAATGAACTGCTCCAAAATACTGAAGCATAAAGAACAAGAGAATTACTAAATATTTGAATTAGTAATCATTCCCAGAATTCTGAGAACAAATTTTTGATACGGAGTGTTACAAAAAAATAACAAAGTGACTGGTTAGTTGGACATCAGGGAGACACCCCAGATAATTACCTGAAAATGAGCAACGTCTTGAATCTCTCAAAGTGAAGTCATATGGATTATGGGCTCCATTTTCTGGCACACAGTGGCTTACTTTCAGCCATTTTTTACTCTTCATTTTTGCCCATCCACTTTCAGATGTAACTAATGTCCCCTGGGTGGAGATTCCAGCATTACTGCAGAACTGTCCCACTGCACATTCCGTAATAAAAAATACGCCACAACAGGTTATATTTAACAAGGAAAAGAGGAATAGAAAGTGGTACATCTGCACAATGAATATAATATAGCATTGACTTGGAATTTCCTGACTTCAGCAGTGCTTCCAAAATAATAATGCATTCATAGAATTACACTTAGCTTTCTGCTTTTAAAAGGAAAATATTTGAAAGCAAAAGTATTTTCATCTTCCAAGTACTTCTGGCTCTGTGTGTGAGATAGTGGAAATAACACAGGGCTGTGTAACCACAGCAAACAAGTGGGGTGGGAATTCTGTTCCTGCTTGGCTGGACCAAACCAGAGCAATATTGAAGCCTGTATTTTGAATTTAATAAGTAAAATGGTTTTTTCCCCTAAACTCCATTCATTTCTATGGATAAAAATAAAATTACTTGTAGACAGAACTGGTCTACAATTGCAGGTGACCTGCAATTACTAATGCCTGGGATTTCCATTATAAGAGGCAGATTTTAGTTGGCTATAATTTCAGCTGTTGGTTGGTTGAAATTTTACCTGATTAGACAGGAGCTTCCTTTGCTGGCTAAATACTGCAGCCCGACTTTTTCAAGGCACAAGTTCAGCAAAATTTTTCATCAGTATCTATCAAGCAATTAAGCAAAACATATATTATTCTGACCATATAGGGAAGCTCTGTATTTTAAGCTTGTTTAAAATTTGGTAAAGTACTCACCATCTTGTTGGGATGTCTTTTCTGCTTTCTGTGCAGAGTTTCAGAAATTGTAGCTATTTGTACAAATTTAGTACATAGATGTCCAAAAAAAGAAAAAAAATCCATCTACCCAAGCATGCTCCAAAGCAGGGACAGAATTCGATCACTGAGAAACACTTGATGGATCCACCAGTATAAACGCTGAAAGGCAGCTGAAATATGTACATATGTAACCTCCTAGCAATTTTAACTTTTGTGGGGTTTAGCTGGTGAAATGCATAGTTATTTTCATTCCCTGTTTTACCAGTAAAATTCCCTGATATTTACAAAACTTCAGAGTGCAGATTTTATTCTCTCTTTTATGAATTATTTTTTTTTAGCATCACAGTAAAACCAAAAAACGACCACCTGACTCATTGACTTCTTCCTAGGTGTTACTCTGGAAGGCATTATCAGATACTCTTTGGATACTGACATTTTTAACCATAATAATAAAAATGTTGAAGATGTGTAAAGATGACATAGTTTTGGGATCTTGGTCAGTGAAGATTATTGGGCATACAGCACTGTGTCTTAGCTCCATTCTCTGTTAAGTCTCCTTTTAGCATCCAGCTCACTGCTAACAACCAGGGAGATTATTGATATAACATACACAGAGCCTCTGGTACATCCTCAGTGCTCTATCAAAGTGAAATCTCTTCTCCATTGTCCTTGTATCCTCCTCCTATTTTTTTTTTTCTGTCACCAATAAGACCTAAGAAATAAAAAGTTGTAAAACTTGCATTACTACTGGTAAATAAATGGCCTTATTAATGTTCACAGAAGCTGTACCAATCATTTGTTACTGTGATTAGGGAAATGTGTTTGTTTTCCTTTACAGGTTACTCAGTGTATCAATAATTTCAGCAATTGAGTTTTGATACTTCACTGTTTTCCTGTGGGAGTATTTGGAGATAAGTTCACAAACCAGCAGGTTTTAAATAAGACACATTTTTTCTGGTTTTGAAACAGCTCCTAGAGCTGGGTGTGCTGCACACCGAAGGCCAAGGGGCCCGATGGACAGGCTGACGCTGTCTTTGCCAAGTGTCCAGGAGAAACTGGTGGATATTGGGTCAGGCCCTGGAAGTTGTCTGTCTTCTTCCATTTAACTGCAGAGCAAGTCTGAGCAGCTTTTCCTGTGGTGAGCTTAAGCGTGGGATCAGTGCAAACACATATATTCTTGTGGCTTCATTGGATCCAGAAAATCTGGTGGGAGTATGTCTGCAACCTAGTCGTGATTGCTGCAAGCTGTGAGCGTGACCAGGGACACTGCAGAGCTTCAAAACCTTGGGAAGACTGTGTTAAGGTTAATGACATTGGATATGCAACTGATTTACAGTGTGCTGAAAGCATCTTTCCTATATAAGAGATGGAAGAAAAAGCAATGTCAACTGTGACTTTTTTGATGAGTAAATTTGACACATTGCTGCACCCTAAAATTATCTGGGAAGTTTTTTGTTTGGGTTTTTTTATTTTTTCAGACTAAAGATCAAATACAGATTTTCAGTAACTAAAAATTGCAATGTGTAGGGTGTTTACAAGTTCTAGAATCTGAATCAAGGTTTTGTCTACCACTTATGTGATATCTACCTACTCCATGCCCTATTATTTAGCTTATGGGAAAAAACTGTGCTGGTGTTACTTTTTTCCATATGTTCCACTCTGATACTGAACTCCTAAAAAGCTCAAAGCAGACTAAATAGGTCATAGTCAAAACAGTAAGGTTGCTCTTCATGCATTCTTTAAATCAGATGTTTTAATTATAGCTTTCAGTTTGTTTGCTAATTAGAAAGCAGGTCCACAGTGTGGTATCTATCTACTTCCATTTGAATCAATAAACAGAAAAGTCATGAGAAAGGGACCTCTTCCCTCCAGGGAGTCTTTTCTTGTTAATGTTGACTCAGGTTGTTAGTGCTTATTCTTGTCTCCTTTCCTCTTCTGCTTACTTCCCAGTCTTTTCTCTTTCAGTTCCTCCTTGTTTCCCAATGGGAGTGAGATCTGTTGCCTTTCACATTAGCATCTATGCATTTGTCCTTTATATTTACCTGCTCTGTCATGACTGTGCTGTATTTTTCTCTCTGCATTGTGAAAGTGAGGTCTTTAACCAGGCTGAATAATGCTTTTTAAGCCAATAAAGAGTTCAGATGTGAGTTTCATTGTAAGTGAAACAAGAGAAATACTTTAGCTATAAATAATGAATATGTACTTTTAAATAACTTGTGAGAACTGTTTGGAATAATCCTGAAGGTTTGCCTCCCATCTGAAAATCACAGTGCTGGCTGAGAAATGAATACTTCATGTGCTTGCAACTTGATTAAATTGAGATAAGTTACTAAATGGTCTGACTTTTTTCTGTTTGCTCTGTGCTTTGAATGACCCAGTCAGATTTTATAACTTCTCTTTGATGGTATCTGAATCCAGCTCCTGCAAAGACTTAACAGGTATATATTACTTTATTTTAGCTGTGTGTGTAGAGATTTTTTAGATTTGGGACCATGATAAGTTTCTTCCTTGCTAAACAGACCTCTGTAAATTTCAATAGGGAAGCAGAAAAGCCCCTTAACGAATTTTAAGGAAGCTTCTAAAACAATGATTTGAGGACGTACTATTTAAAGTGAATTGCATTAGGTACTAGGTTATTTTGAAATAAAGGATGTCTGAATAACAGTGACCTGATTTTTGTGTGTTCAGGCTTGCTACTGCACACCATAAAATTAGAAACTATTTGTAAGAGAGTGAATAATCAGAAATTCAAATGTAGCCAAAATGCTGTGATGTTCGAGGGATGCAAATTCCCACTTGTTTAACAGTTAGTGCAGGGTATATTGGGTCCCTGCAGACTCTAGACACACCTTGCTTGGATTCCATATTTCTCCTGTGTGTCAGGTCTGAAGGGCTTTTCCCACGATCTGGAAATAAAGAAAGGTCAGTTAAAACAAATACCATTAAAGGACAAGGTAAAATTTTTCAGATTTTAGAGACATTATCTGTCTTCAAATCCCTCACTAGACCTACATTAAAATAATGATCACAACCCAGATATAGAATATTTGAACTGCCCTTTTCCAGGCCAGATGTGCTATGTTATGTAATGCCATTTTCACCATTTTAGGGTGATTGCTGGAGCTTGGAGTAAAAGGAAAATGAACATATTGTAGGTATTGCTCCAAAGAGCAAACATCATAAAAAATGTTATAAAACTCAAGGCCTTGAGCAAAACATTTTAGCAAATGTAAGTTCTACTCAGAGCCTTGCCTACATTCAGGCTGAATTCTTCAGCAAGACACAATCCAGCCACAGGCCCCAGAGCTTGCAAAAAGACACAAACACACTTCACCTGGACATATGATAACTCCTCAGAACTCACTCCAGCCTGGCTCACTGCTAAGGCAAACCCCCTACAACAGAAATTTTCTCCATATGCTTCTCTAAACCTTATTAAATCAAAACCATCCAAGCGAGTAGTTGTTGATACGTGTGTGCAACAGGCTTTCCAGCAATTCTTTTAAATAAAGCATCAATGTTTCCCACTGCTTGCAGGGAGAAAATCTGCTGAGTTCAGAGCACTGTGATCAATCCACATTGCAAAGTCACGAAGAGAGAAACACAGGACAATCACTGTCCATTTTTTGCACTGCAGATGCATTAATCAGATTCCATTTTCTTCACTGCTGCAAACCGCATTCTCAGGATGGAGTGCCAGGGTCCTGCCTCCATGGCTTACACAGCTGTCCCCTCTGCCACTGCAGCCAGAGATGGGACAGCACACTCTCCACTTGGAGCATTTCACAGCTGTGACCTCCAGCAGAAGAGGAGTGACTGCACAGAGCATTTGAGAGGAAACTACACCAGGGGAAAGCCTTGGAGCATCTACAGCAAGAGTCTGAACACCTATAGGGAACGCACTACAAGAGCCACAGAGCTCAGGCAGCTCAGGCAGCATTTCTTCTCTTTGAAACATCTTTTCACTGTGAAGAAAATTTTCTTCCTTTTCAGGCGTTCTGTAGCAAGGGCAAAAATAGGAACCCAATTAGGCCTGGCCTCTCAGCAGGGAGGAGAGCGGCCGAGGCCAGGGGGGCTGTGCCTGGTCATGCCTGGGGCACAACCTGCGCAGGAACTCGCTGTTCCTCAAGGGAAATGTGACCTTTAGCAGCTCCCTTGTTCTCAGGGGGATGACAGAGCAGCTATCCTCGGCAGGAGCAGCAGGGGAGGCTGTATGAGAGCCCTGTTCCCTCAGGGGCTAAGCCTTGGGGTGGTTGTATTTTAGGCCACATTTACCTCCACCTTGTAGACTCAGGATGAAAGAAAGGATAAATAGTCTTTTCCCAAGCTATTGAAGAGAAACCTGCTTCCCTCTGGGAGAGGGACTCAGGCTATTGAAGTGTCCCCTTGGCTTCAGACTCTTTGCGAAGCTGACCGGGCTAGGAATAGGCAGGGATAGGTGGGTAGTTTGAGCACAGCACACACCAGCAATCTGCCAACTCTTCTTACTTACTCTCCATCTCTGCTAACTGGGCCAGTCAGATCTCTGGCTTGGCCTTGGGAAGGCTGGTGTGCATGCATAGCTTTTGAGTGTTATTCAGAAAAGTAAGTGTGGGTGTTCAAACTTATTTAGTTCTTCACATGTGTTTCATTGCTGTGGTATTTCTAGATCTGTGCCTTTTTTTTTTTTTTTTTTTTGCTTAGCATCAATAACATGAATAGGACAGATTTAAAGATAACTATCATATCTCCTCTCTGGCTTTATTTGGCCATGGGTTTTTGTAGTCTCATAAGGTAGTTTACTCATAAAAAAGCCTGCTTAACCTCATAGCCTCACTCTGCACCTATCCCAATTTGACTTTGACTTTTCTGTGTGAGCATCCCAGTTATTCAGAAGATGTCTGCAGAGGTGTCCAATGCCTTGGAAAAGGGCCTGAATTCTTCCTATGTGCTGCCAATGCTTTTTTGTATCTTATGATCATGTTTTGCATCCTATAATCATGTTTGTAGTTTATCAGGACAATCCTGTCTTGGCTGCACTAAGCCTGTGATCAGCCAGCAAGTTCGTGGTTATCTTGCTCCTCTGTTGTTTCCATTTTTTTCTTGGTAGTTGAAATTCCTGATCTCACACTTTCTACTTTCAAGTGTCTGCTCATGTCTAGTACCTCAGTCCCCTTTCCTGATGTTTTCTGGGGGTAAAAAAGCAAAGAAAGAAAGCTGTTAATGGTGTCATCTTATCTATTGCTTTTCTTCAAGGCACTTGTATTTTATGCAAAATAATGATGTAAAACTCTAAGCAGAAGAATCAGGAGTCCTTGCAGTTTAAAAAATTGGATCAATGCAGAAAGTCTTGGGCAGTGTGTGCCTGCTGACTGCACTAGGGCAGGCAGTTGTGGAAAGCAAGGGTTGTAGTGGCTGGCAACACACACAGAGTCTGGAGCTCACAGGGAATCACTGTAGGGAGGTTATGCAATTGATTCGATTATATTGTGCACAGTCATCAAAAATGGATCCTCACAATGATTGTAATGATGTGCTTTGTTCTGATCTTTGCTTGCATAACATCAGAGGAACATCAACTTCTAGATAAAATAAATGTAAATGGATGCAACTGAGCCTGACAAAGTTATCACTCTCCAGCTGCTGGAGGTAAGATGAGAGAGAAAATAAATTCACTGTCCTGTTACCAAAAAAATTTTAAAACTCACAGGTGGAGAATTTGTGGCTTTTGGGGCTGGTACAGCAGGTCTCTGAGTGGCCATGCAGTAGAAACAGCAGTGATCAGTGTGTTACACAAAGGTGGGTTTGAAGAAGCATTAGAGATTTTATAGCAGCTGAAATAAATAACGGAGAAAGGCAAATGTCTGAGGATGAGTCAGCCAAGAGGTGAATGCATTTACTCATAAGTGGGCTGTTTTGTAGATCACATTGAGACTCCTTAGCCAAGATAAGGCTGCAGACTCTGGGCTTGAACTTTTTAGAAATCTGTGATTAATTGCTAGTGGATGATCCATCTAAAATGTTCCCGTTTCTTTCTCTCTTTCTTTTATTTAGCTCCTATTTCTTTAGCCTTCTGTTCACTTGCATTTTCCTTTTTCTCTGTAATTATTTTTCTCTAATTAAATATAAATAAAAAGGACTGCATGTTCTGTGCTGTCACTTATGATACATTACTTCCCAGTAGAAATCCCACATTCAGTAGTGATTTTAGCTGACAGATTGCAATTAAATAAAGATAGAAGATTTATAGGTTTCAAATGTGGATCTGTATTTCTTGTCTTCTGTATGGTTTTGTTTTCCAAGTTAGCTGGCTTTTCAACACGTGTACATGTACAAGTATTTCTGCTTTTCTATCTGATCAGATTAGTATTATTTAGGTCATCTCTAGTCAAGCAAGCCATGCTGGTATGGCAATGTCAGCTAGGGAAGGGATGGGTTTGGGGTTTTTTTGGTTGGCTGGTTGGCTGGTCATTCTTTCTTTCTTGTCTAACTGGGGAAAATCTGAGTTTAATGTGCAGTGAAACCAGAAGAATCCTCTAAAAGACACAACAAAAATCCTTTTTTTCCTTTTTTTTCTTTTTTATTTTTTTTCCTTAGAGAGCTCATTTTCCTTTGGGTAAAGCTCTACAGGTGAGCCCGGTCTTTTTCTCCCTTTTCCGCCCTTTTCCAGCGCTCCGTGCGCTGATCCCGGCGGAGGCGCTGCCAGCGCGGCCCCAGCGGGAGCCCCGTGCGGCGGCTCCG
>NW_005054360.1:2964284-2983296 GCF_000277835.1 Geospiza fortis | reverse complement strand
TTGGCTGCCGCGCAGCCGATGTGTTTCCCCGTGTCCTGCCAATTCCAGGCAGACAGAGCGGCCGCGGGAACAGCTGCAGGGCAGGAAGCGAACCCAGAAAGAGCTGAAAGCTGATGTTGAGCAGCAGCAGCAGCAGGCGGGACAGAGGATGCCTGATGCAGCTCTGCTCCCTCGACCGTGCAGCACATTCCCGGTGGGACCGCGGATGCGCCGCAGCGGCAGCGATCGCGCTCCCGCAGGAGCATTTCTGTGCTAAACGCCGGGCAGGAGGCAAACCTGGGCTCATTCAAGCAAAAGACCTCCTGTCATTTCAAAAAAACTAACTGCAAGTTAACTAGAGTTATTAACTATTATATTAACTGTAGGTTTCACAACATAAAGTCCAATTATCTTGGAAAGTGGCTTTTTGAGGAGAAGCCTCTTCTTTTATGGTCCTTCCTCATTTCTTATGGAGATGATCTGCACCCCAAGGAGAGCTGAAACAGTCCCCCCAGTTCCGCATGGAGCAAGGTGACCCCAGCTCCTGACACAGTTTCCATAGAGGAGGGTGCTGTGAAACAGGAAAATTTGATTCCATCCTGGGTCCTATCCACATCTACCTTGGTAATCCCACTTCTTGTTAGCAGAAATACTAGAGACAGAGAAAACCTAGTTTATGCTATCGTGCTCCAGACCTCTGGAGCAGCCTGTATCACTGCAGCCTTTCTACTTTGTCAGTATTCGGTCCCTTTCAGTGTCAGTCCTCACTGGGAATTTGTTATGAAGAAAAACCTTAAATGCAAACTACTTCTCAGGCCAGTAAGAAATATTTAAACACTTCAGGCATTCAGTCTGTGATTCAGAGATTTATTTATAAAACTGTTGATTTTGGGACACTAAACCATTGCATTTAAACTGCAGAAGTGAGTCATATTTGTGGGAGGTAATTACTACCAGAAAGCACAACTAGCTTTTGTAGGTTTCTCTGTAAAATGTCCACTTAAGATCCGCAACTGCTAAAAATAACATGCTTTGTTGAATTTTAGCACAAGTTATCTTTACAGAATTATGTGGCTTTATACATGTATTCTGTTTTCATGTCATATGAAGAAATAAATGTCTCACATACCTGAGAATTTATTTGAGTGTTTTATATGGATTGTCCTGACCAGGTAGCTTGTTCTGCTTATATGATTTTCATATAAGCAGAAGTTCAGAGTTTTGTATAAGCAGAAATTCAAAGATTTTGTGGTAACTTCTAGAGAGAAGCCATTTAGCATGGGAAAAGAGATTGTAGCAAGCACTTATAAGCAGTGTTTGTTCATCAGAAATGTATCTAATTTCTTGTTTCATCCAAATCCACAATAATCTACTCAGTCTGTTTTCTTCTCCATGGTTAATAGACTTTGGGAGCTGAGAGAGTTCCAGATGTCCAACACCTGCAGAAGCTACTTGCAGAGCTGAAGGGAACTTTCCTCATTATCCCTCAGTCATGACTGAGGAATTCAAGTTTATTTAACTTGTGGTCACTTAGCAGCACACCCTACTAGCAGATGAGTCAGATGGTATGCCACCTATCCCAAGAGAATACCCTGCAACTGAGTTCAGAAAAATAATGCCATCCATCCTGGCATTCTAGGCTTTGAGCAGTTTTTCCCATGTCAATCAGGGAGTGCTCAAGGTGCACCATGAACCCAAGCAGTCTTTCCTTGCTAGCAGACCGAAAATGCATCTGCTACCCAGCAGTTAAACCACAGGGCTCTGACTGCCTCCTTCCCCTTCAAAAGGGACAATTATAGAAGAGGCCTTCCTTTAAAAACTGCTATTACCTGTTTGTGTGATTTGCCAGGAATCAGGCAGTGTTTGCTACATTTCCCAGGAATCTTGTGTCAAGATCATGGTCAGGAAGCCTTTCCCCTGTTCTCTCTGCTCTTCCAAAGTGAATCCAGCTCCCACCGACTCCAAAGCCCTGGTGAGGTGATGGGGTCAGAGATGGGGCACATGGGACCTGCCCTTGCCTTTCCATGGCTTTCTGAGGAAGAAATCTAAATACTATCATGCTAAGCTATACCCCTTTGAGCAGCTCCACCTTATTCTACCCATGATTTTTTGACAAATAAGCACTTTTTAATTTTTTTCTGGCTTTATATATATATTTTCCCCCTGATCCCCTGGGGTCAGGTTTTAATTACCAGCTCGGTCTGAACAAATGGGCTGCCCTTGACCATGGCAGCAGGGCTGGCTACAAGAGGGTTTGCCCACACAAACTGAGCTCCCCATGCTGCTGGGATACCTCTGTGATTTACCCACTCAGGAAGAGGGCTGAGTGACTGTCACCCCACACTTGGAGACACCACACGCTGAGGGATGTCAGCTGCTGGTCAGGAAAGGTCAGAGCTGTCTCTCATCACTAAGATCACCTCAATTGGTAAGAGCAGGGTGCTGATAGTGCCAAGGTCATGGGTTTGATCCCTGAACAGACCATTCACGCAGGAGTTGGACTTAATGGTCTTTGTGGGTACATTCCAACTCATAAAATTCAGTGATTCTGTGGAACCAGTGATTCTGCTCCTCCCTGTGCTCACAGGGAGCTTTCAGAGCTACCTTTCTTCACTCCTGACTATCAGCATGGAAATGCACTTGGGTACACTTTACACTTTTACCTTTACAGGCACTGGTAAAAGGGCTTTTCCCACTCCCTAACTCACCTGGCCCTACAACATGTTCTCTTTGTCTTATTCCTTCCTCTGGCTGCAAGCTACTGCTCTGGGTTAGGCTGAGCTTTGCTTCTATGCTGCATCATCTGGGCCTCTCTAATCCCTGACCCCACCATTTTTAAACATAATTAGTTGGTACAGCCTCCTGTATATTACTGGAAGTAGAATTTCCTTTATGCTGTGGCTCCTTTTCTAACAGGAAACACCTTGCCAGAGCACTGAGGTGGCACAGCCCAGATCTTGCACCAGGAGAGATTTACTCTGTTTTTTACTCTGTTGATTTACTCTGAGATTTTAGCCTTCTTGCTTCTCTGCCTTTCTGACTTCAGTAAGGACTGTCCACCTTTCCTGCTGAGAGACTTTGGCCTGATCTGGAGAAGCATTAAGAAAGGCTGATTGCAGCCAGGCAGACAGACAGACAGACAGGCAGACAGAATGATAACTCAGCTTTGATACAGAATTTGGGCTCTGCAGTCTCTGGTTTATATGTTTTTGAGGGGAGACAGCAGTATTTTTAAGCCAGTTGCTTTCAGTGATTCAGGAGACCTAGAAATGCAGTGAGGATTGCACAGATAAAGACTGGTCATAGATTACTCATAAAAAGCAAGATATTTTAGAAGAATAAATTAAACGTTAGCTGACAATCTGCTTGCCAAGTTTTAGTTCAGTAGAGTTGAAATGGCCAAGTTTTTAATGCCAACAATTGAGGTTTGCAAAGGAAATACCAAACCAACCTGGTGGAAAAAGAGATGGACACTAAATTACAGAGCAAAGACTGCCTTTGCTTTGTAGGTGGAGAAATAAACAAACTACAGAAAAGAAAATCAGTCTGAGTCTTTTCAATTTGATCCCTGTGCCTAAGCAGAAAAGTGTAGGATGTATCACTAATCTCAGAGCTCAAGGGGACACTCAGCAAACTGTGCAGAGCTGTTGGCCAGGGGACAGGGAAGAGGACCAATACAGGGAAGTGTTGCAAAAATGCTCAGAAACTGGTGCTCAGTCTCATCATGTAACGACTTAAAAAGAGCCCAGACCACAAATTCTTGACTGTTCTTATTTCAGCTAGTGCCAAACAGACACATTTTTTCTTGTATACAATAGTTTTTCTTGGATAAAATGTCAACAATATATACTTGTAGTTGGATATTTGTGTAATTTTTCCTGTATAATGTGTAAGAGCATGTTCCTGAATTCCTGCAGCAGCAGCAGGCCAGCTAAATTCACTGTGAACCCTATCTTCATCCAAGAGGCATTCCTCTGAAGTTAGAGAAATTATTCACTGTGTGGGGACTGCCAAAACACACTGGAGCAAGGAGAGCAAAATCTTCTCCTGAAATATTATTTCAGTCATTTCAGTTTTACAAAATACAGGAGAAAACATTGTACATTGCATGGTTAGACTTATTTGTCTGAAGGCTGAATGTATTTCATCCAGAAATGACAGAGGTGCCTGAAAAACCACTTCTCAGAATTAGAAGGTTTATTCTGCAGTGCAGCTTGCCAAACCACACCCAGCAATGGACATCAGAGAGGTCACAGTACAGAATGCCAAGGCACAGGCACTGGTTCTTACACAGGACCAACCTAGAGACAACTTGATCAAGCAAATTCTGGGCCATGTACATCCCCAACAGATGTGCTGCATTTGTGGTCATGGCAGGGACTGGCAGCCAGTGGCCAAAATTTCCAGACCGGTCTCGTCAGATAACCTGAGAATGACTGTCCTCCCATTTTTAACTTGCTAGCTCAATGCAAGTCTTTCCTGCTCAGTTAAGCAGATGTTGTGTTACAGCAGAGCATTTCTGGGGTTTCTGCTGTAAATTATTCATATCTGCAAAAAAGGCAGCACCAGGTACTATTTGGGTACCTCAGCAGTCACCTGTATGTGCCTTTTGTGGTTGCAGTCATTTGCAACAAGTTGCTGCAGATTTGCTTACTTTTTTGTTATGCTTTTCTGTTCTTTCTAGATTTTCCTTTTATGTACAATAATTTTTTAACAAATTAAAAATAAATATGTGTTTTATCACATGCACATACGTAAATCTTGTAGTGCAGAGGAATATACAGACTGTCATTACTCTTGCTTAAATGATGCACAACCTTTGTAGTTTTAACCTTCCAAATAAAATCTCAGAGAAAGTTTTACTGAGTAAATGATCTGTACCATCAGGAATACATTATTTAGTTTTTCTTATATGCTCCTTGCTAGAGGTAAATGAGATATCATTGCAATACTGTTCACTCTGTTACAGCTCTGGCTGTGTCAGCATTTACGTTGCAAACCTTCTTCCAGGGGTTTATAACTCAGCCATAAAATGCACTCCAGATTAAAACTTGGCATACAATGCCTCAGTCTGGCAGTGAATTTATTTTACAAAAAGTGAGAACAATCCAATATCTGTTCGGCTGTATCTAAGTTGCAATTGTTTAGATTTTTAGCAACAGAGTGGGCTGCACAGCCGATCTTGAGAAGTATCCACCTGTCTGACACATCACTCCAGCCTCACCCTTTTAAGGTCACCCTAAAATCCTATGTCAAACTTTGTCAAAGCCTGAAATGCTTTGTGAAATGTTAATGCTGCAGTGAGTTTAATTCCAAAGGTGGAGTTTCAGAAGTGCTGTGCATTGCACTTCTCTAGGTAGCACTGCCACTGCTCCCACTGCCAGCAGAGCTCAGCTGAACTCCCAGACAGCTCCTCATGGTCCACAGCCAAGCCCCAGACCTGCTGTGAGGGTGAGTAGCAATGTCTGTTCCACTTCTACGTGTGCCTTCATTCTCAGGACCGGGCTCTTCTCTCCCCTTCCCTTCTTGCACAGGGCAGGAGCCTGGCACCTCACCCCACCCAGCCTCTGCAGCGCAGGGCAGCACAGGGAGCCAGGCTGCCTCCCCCTGGGCCAGCCTCTGCCCTCCCAGCAATCACACAGGAAACAGCCCAGAAATAGAGGAGCTGCTGAAGTCAGGATCTCATGCTCAGAGTTTGCCATGCCCTCCCTGTGGCTTTTCTGGGAATGTCTGAAGTTAACAGCCCCCAAGGCCAGGTTGGTGGGCAGTGGGGAAGCAGCGCCTTCGCCACACAGCCACAAACTTCCTCCTCCTCAGCAGCAGTTACCTCTCCAAAGTCCTCACCCAAAGTTTCCAAGGGAATTCCTGGCACTATGACAAGGGTTTTTTCTGCTGTTAGTGCTGGAACATAGCTTGTGTGTTTACATCCTTGGATTTGCCATGAAATTACCACTTCCAAAGACATTAGTGCATTGACAAGTGAATAGTACTGGAGGTGCAGGCAAAGGACCTTTTTGTGGAGCACATCTACTCTCTGCTCTCGCTCTCTGCCACACCTCAGGTTTTCTCCTTCGGTTTCAAGAACGTGTTTTGGCTCTCTTTCCATCCAAACCAAGGAGCTGAGTGAGCACTAGTCTAGTTTGCCAGGTTTGATATATGCTCACCAACCGGCAATTATAAAAACCATTTGAAACATACAGCATATACTAACATATAGATTTGGAGTGATGCTGTTATTAACCATTAAAGAACATGCTTTATTTAAACAGAAATAGAAAGGCTGATGTGATTTTATCTAGAATCCATCTTTAAGACAAATATATGAGATGTAGTTTCCAAATATTAATTCACTTTCATCTCATGATATTTCCTTTTGGAAAGCCTCAACCCTCCAGGTTCTCTCTGTTTCTGCGCTGCAGATGTTGGAAGATTGTGATATTGATTTCATCTGTTTAAAAATGAGCAGTTTGCAACATTATCTTTAATCTAAGCAATATAAGACTATGCTTGAGGGAAAAAATCATAAATGTGGCTTTGAGCATGCACACAAAAAAGTATAATTTTAATAATGTCATAATCTTAAAATACAACTCAAGTAGACACCTACTATTCTGTAAAAATGAATTTAAAGAAAAACAGACATGATGTTCCTACTTGCTCAAGCCAAAGTTTGCATTGGATGTACATTCAGGGCATATTTTGCCTGAATTGTTCAACTATTTATGTCATTTGGAAGGAGATTATTTCCAGTCTCCAGCAATGAAACTGATCTTCCAAACTCACTGACAATTTCTATCACAGAAATAAAACCTCAGCAATTGGGTGATTAAGTCACTGAAACAACAAATTCAATCAAATATTTGGGCACCAATGTAAAATACATGTTTAATGGTATTCAAGCTGTTTTGTTGTCTCCAGAGAATATTAAGAAATGGGAAGGAAATAAATCTTAATATTAAAATATGCAAGCTGTCATAACAAGGATTATGGGAGAAAAATAGGCAAAATTAAAATATTATTCAAATTTTTAAAATTGAGCCAAAATTGTACATTGCATATTTACAGAACTCAACAGAGTTACAGTAATATACCTTCTTCCCTCTGAAGAGTTTCTTCCATCAGGTTTTTTTCTGGCCAGGGAAGGCATATACATTTTATGAGCACAGTAGAAACACACATTAAGCAAGTATGTTCATGGTTACATCGGAAAAACAGGGCATTTTTTTCTGTACAAGTACCTTTTTTGAAAAAGCACAAACAGCTAAAGTTCCTATTGTCACTAATTCTGTGCATGGAGGAAAAAGGTAGTGGAAGCATCCACCATGAAGATACTGTCTGAAATGCAACATTAGCAGAAATGTTGAACCTGTAAATAAGAAAATATTTTCATGACAGGAAAAATAAATCATTTGGAAATCTTGTGAAAGATTTGCTCTGATAAATTGTTAGACTGAGTCTGAAATTGGAAGAGGTAACTCCTTTGTTGTGCTGTTATGGAGATAAGATGTTTTTCTCAGTGCTGAAACTGTTGAAATGACTGGCAAGATTCAAGAATGAAAATATAGGTCTCAAGTGACAAATTGTGTGAAAAAAAACCTGCAGAAATTTTTCTATGAATGTATGAGATCACAAAATAGATTGACATTTTGAAGAAAATGAACTGCACAGCGCTTATTTTTCTGCCCAAGACTTTTCCCCTGCTGGACTTAGGGGCCTTGTACAACTGAGCTGAAATGAGCATGCTCAAGGGTAGGTTCTTCTGCCCATCCACCAAGGAACTGCAGCAGGGGTCCAGCTTTTTCCCCCTGTCCCACAGTCAGGACATCAGCCCTGGCCCAAAGAGCTAGTGTAATCAGGATAAAACCTTTCGGCTTTTGTGACATCATAAGTCCATGGTTTTGTCCAGATACCCACAGCAAGCCATCTGGGCTGTGCTGGTCCAATTTGTGTATGACAAGAAATTAGCACGGCCATTAGCCAAGAACAGATTTTGATTGCTACTAGTCTTCAACATATGAAAGGTTGTCTCTTTACTTAAAAGTTCTCTGAGTCGTTCCATTCTTCTGCTTTGTCTTTGGCCCTAGTTAGCAGTGGTGTGTGTCAATTAGATTAACTTACCTAGCAGAGCTTGGTCCTCTCTGTAAAATCTGCAGGCCCAGACTAGCATGAAATCACATGGCTGTCCATTGGGTGCCACTACCAGGATTGAAAGTTATCACAATTTGGTAACACACTTTCATCCATTGCCTTTTCCTGATCTCTCATTTCCTTTCTGGTCTATTATTCCTAAGATGTTTATTTGTCACAGAACTGCTGCCATCTGAGCTGTGGCCCAGCCTGACAGAAAGACAGCAGTGTTTCAAAGTTATTTTATGCAACTAAACAAACACAGGTCAGAGGAGGGAAAAAAGCTTCTAATTATTATTCCCAAGGTTGACAAAGACCTTTAAAATCTAAGTGGTCAGGTTTTTATTTTAAGGGCAATCTCAGATCAATATTGCCTCGTGGGAATTTTCAGTGGAGCAAACCTAAACATTTTGTGCTGTGATTCATGCAAATCATTGGCATGGTCTTTGAAAAAGTTTGTGTCATCCACTAGGTGAAGGTCATAAGTATCTCCCAAAAGGATATCATCATCAGTGCTCCTTCATCTTCAGACTAGTGAATTAAGCTGAGTTTGAATGCAAATCCCCCATGAAGGATAATGTCCAAGTCCCCAGGAATCAGGTCTGCTGGTGAGAACTTCCTCACAGCTCCAAGCTACCAAAGGCTGTAGTTTGTATATTCACATTTCCACCGTGAAGATGCTCACACTGCCTGGCCACCTGCTCATAACTCTCCTAAGAACACAGGAACTACGAAATTGGATCAGACCCAGCCCCTTCAGCCCCCACTCCTGTCCCAAGTGTGTTTTATGGCATGTTAGAGCTCCATGGAGAAAGGGGCAACTACAGAATCAGATTCCTAGTACCCTCCCATTTTATAACAGTGTTTTAAGGAATTTTGCAATAAGCAGTTCAGTTTGAAGCCTTGGTCTCATCATGCATAGATATACATGTCAGTTATGGTAGTGTTCAATTTCAAATGACAAATCTATTTTTTTCACTCAGCTATTATTTCAGCCATATCCCGTGACAACAGATTTCAGAGAGTAATTAAGGACTGTAAGAAAAAGGGCTGATATTTGATTGTTTTAAACTTACTGTTGGATAAGCCCTTTGGCAGTCTCTAATTCTGTTGGAACAAATAGCATTTAATTTTCCCTTTTTCTTTCCCCACAAACCATTCATAATTTCACAGATTTGCATTACAGCCATATAAAAGAGGAATCATTTCACTTCTGAAATTGAAAATCCTAGCCACAGCAGGCTCCCTCCACAAATGCTTTTCCAGACCCCTGATCTGCATCATACATCCTTTATTCTCTGCGGTTCTGCCGTGTGCTCTCTGAAATGAGATAAGTAGCCCTGTGCAGCACAGGAGCTGAGAGGGCTCCTGGGCAGTGGCACTCCCATTTCTGGTCCTCTTGCCGTTCCTCTCCTGAGAGCTCTGTCCCTTTGGCTGTTGCAGAGTGTTACATTTGTGTGTTCAGACCCAGCTCTCTCAGAAACAGCGCTGGATTTGAGAGTCAGGGGCTTTGGGTTTGGAGACAGTGAAGAACTTGGTGCTTGTAGAGCTGCCCTTTGGCTTCCTGTGATTGCTGATTTCAACCAAAAAGCATGAGGCCAACACATGGCTGCAGAAACAGCTCTCCATTTTCATGTTGAGATCAGAGCAGGTTTGCTAATAGAATCATAGGTGGAACACAGCTGTCACAATTACTCCCACTGCTCTGCTGGGCAGCTCTGACCTCCTGGCCAGGACAAGAAGGTGCATGGGAAAGCAAGGTGCCAAAGATTTAAAAGAACAGTCCATTTGATTTTTTATTTCAGTTTTGACTATAAAGCAAGGGTGTTCTTACTTGTTTTAACAAGTAAATATGTTTACTGGGAGAATTTGCTTCAGATTACAATAAGAATTTGTTTATATGAAAACATTTTATTAGTTTTAATTGTTCAGAGAGCTTTGGAAAGGTGATGGAGCCCATATCCTTGACCACAACAGCCTATTGTTAAACAAATTTAACCCTTCACCCTTATTAAAAAAAAAAGTAATGTAAATATTGCTCAGTCCCATTTTCTGTATTCCCAGCGTTGCTATTTCTGTGTCACACAGGCCCTCCACATATATTTAAAGTGCATATGCTGAGAGGAACCCTTTGGCTCTGCCCTTTTTGTTATTTCAATGTTCAGGAATGAAATACACTGTTTATGTGACTCCAGGTTTTGCACTTGTTCATAGGCTGTGTATACTGTTCATAAGCTGGGTTTATAAAGTGGAATGACCTCAGCCACCTAGTTTTCAAGCCCCAAGTCCAGATGTTGACACAAATCCTTCAGTCTCAAGCACATTTCTTTCTTTTTGTTATTGATCGTTTTCATTATTTAATAAATAATAATTATAATAAATAATTTCTTTAATAATAAAGAAATTATTTTTCTTTGCTACATAGAAAAATGCATAATAAAAATTAAAGAAACTTGGTAGTCAACCTTCTTGTCCATTGGGACTTTAGAACTCCCTTAGAGGTCACAATTTCTTTCTCCCTTGTTTATTTACTTCTCCAAAATATGCTTCTAAGAAGCTGTGGTTTCTCCTCATTACAGAAGGCAGAGAGAACTCTGTTAGTCCACAATAACAGCCAGGTTCTGCCCTAATACAAGACATGCATTACATCTGGAGTGGGATCTGCAAGCACCTGTGTTGCCTAGATGAAGTAAACAGAAGAACCTAATGGAAGTAGCTTTTACTCTATGAAATATTTACAAAATCCAAATTTCTTGGTGTCCCAGCATTCCCTTCCTACCATCCCTTCCATTCTCTAACATCCCCCATCCTCTGCCCAAGGAGATGTTGTTATCCTTGTTTTATATTAGAAATCAGAAATGTCTGACTTTGAATCTGCTGTTTTGTGTGAATATCCAAAGCTTTGTCTTCTTCCATCACATAGGAATAAAAAATTCTTCCCCTCCTTCTTATCACTTGCTTTCATCCAAATAAAGATTTTTTTAAATTAATTTTTATTTTTTAATTTTTTCTCCTGAGTAAAGAGTTGAAATTCTGGAATTTGTGGTTCCCTGTTTGTGAAACAGACCCAGACTACCTCGGAGGAATGTTTTAATAAAATGAGTGATTTCAAGGTAGGAGGTCATGCTGGTAGGTCTTGAGCTAGACATTGGATATATGAACCTGCTTGGAAGCTGGGGGAGGGAAACAGCCTGCAAGGCAGAATATTCTGGAGAAGGCAGCAAAAGGTCAATCTGTGTGCACATGGCTCAGTGCTTGCCACAGGTGCAACAACTGGGTATATCCCTGCCTTCATTTTCCCAGCGTTGGCCCCAGCACTTGAGACGTGCTCTTAGTAGGTTGTAGCATTAACAAATAGACTCCAAGAGTAGATAAAGAAGGTAGGGAGTCAGGAGAGATACTCTGAGTAGGGGGAAAATGGGGCAAAACCTGAATGCTTGTACAGAGCCATGGTCAAAACCATGAAAAGACAAAAATGGAGGTAAAGCTTTTTTATTTACTTTCTTGCTCTTGCTCTCAACAGACACAGGAAATAACAAGGACTGAATGAGAGTTTAGCAAGGAATAAAATCCAAACTACAGAACAAGTAGATAACAATGTCAGACAAATGGCCTGTTCCAGGCAGATGAGACTGCCCAAGAGGAAAATTGAGATTTATACTATGCAGATGAGAAATCTGGCATCACCTATGAATTTGGCAACCAGATATTCCCTGGTTAATGACAGGGTCATTTTTGAGATATGTGCTTCCAGCTGGCTGGAATGATCAGTGAAAGAAACAGTTCTAAACCATAGTTAAGTCCTTAAAAAATAGCAAGGGCCACAAAACTACCCCAGGGTAAAAATGGACACAAGGGCAGAACAGATATGGGACACCAGAGAAAGCCCTCTTCTGAACTGCCTGGAAAAACCCTATTATGGTTGTGGGTGCAACCAGGTGAATGGAGCACTGCAGAGCAGCTGGACCAGGTGGAGATAAGCCACCAAGAGCTGGGTCACAAACCCATTCTGTGACCAGTAAGGTGATCAAGGTGGCTGTTGGGACAGCTAAAGACAGAGCTGCTGTCACTAGGATCAGCCACAGCTTCTGCTGGAGAAGGGAGGATGGGTGCAACTCTGGGCGGTATCTAGACAATCCTCCTGGGATCACAGCTCTGAGAGCCCAGGATGTGGCTGAAGCTGGAGATGGTCTCCCTGCCCTGCTCCACAGAGTGCACCCATGAGTGCCAGGCTGCAGATCATCTGTTTCTGCAAGACAGTGATAAAGGACAGGCAGGTCTGCAGAAACAGGCACTGCTCATCCTCCAGTGCCAGCACAGGGTCTGGGGCTGCCTGTGGCAGGGAGAAAACTTCCAGGAAACCACAACATCTGCCCCTGAAGGCAGGTGAACTGGATATTGAAAAGGATGGTTAAATCATATGATTCTAGCTCTAGTGTAGGAATAGATGCCCCTCCTGTGGTGCAGCAATGGGCTCACTGAGGTGGAGGAGCCACTCAGCTGCCTATCAGTGCTGACACAGCTCCTGGTAAGCAAAGCTTGGCAGAAATGCCCCTGGGCATCTGGCCAGCCAGAGAGGTGCTGCAGCACCAGCATCTTGGGGGTATTGCAGACAGAGCTGCGTGACAGAGGAAGTCTGTAGGAACGTGCGTCTGCATTCTGCAACCTCAGCACAATGGTCAGGAGGGGAACATTAGGGCAAAATTAGCCCCATGCTAATCTTCTGCCTCTGATGTCTGCTGGTTTCTGAAGGACATTGATCAACAAGCCCCAAACAAAAGAACAAATCTGACCATTTGGACAGACAGGCAGCTCTCCTCCCTCTGAGAAGTCCAGGGACAGGAATGGGGAGGCCTTGGGGACCTCAGTCTCTGTGGGACAGCCAGAGCTCCAGCCTGCTGCCACAGAAGTACGACTGTCAACAAAGCTGAGCAAATTTTTGTAGCCCTGACTCTCTTGAAAGAGTCCCAGCATACTGTTGGATAGAGCAAGACCAAGAGTTTCTCCCCTCTATTTTCTTTAGGTCCATTAATTTAACTTAGAGGTTTTGATCAGTGCTGGTATCCCCGAGAGGGCCTGCTGACATATGTAATTACACTAAGCAACTACATGACTTTGTTTTGTTTTTCTTTAGTACTACAGTGGAAAATAAGGTACTGTCCTTAACTCCCAAGCTACATTTCTCTGAGGGAAAAACAAAGTATTTAACACACGATGAAACCATGTTGGAAATGTCCAGGCATCTAACAAAGCACTGAAGAGCTCCAAGTGCTGTAGAGAGTAGAGCAGCTCATGGTCACTTGTAGAAGGAACAGTGCCAAGGAAAGTCCCTGTTGCTGCTTGGTAAGAGACCATCTGTGGTGATGGCAATAGGCAGAGCAGCAACCCCAGCAGGCTGGCACCAGGAGATGAACACTCAGGCAAGCCTGTGAGTATCTCTGGCAGCCAGAACAGGATGCTCAGCTGATGTATTGTACACTCAATAGTGTGGCCATTGAGTGATCAGGTCAGGAAAATACCAGGCCCAAAGCAGAGTCAGAACTGATTTGTTCACTTTAAAGGCAATAGCTACATGGCCATGTTAAATTGTTACTTCTCTTTCTAAAGAATGGGCTGTGTGGAAGGCATTCAAGCAAGAACAGAAGTCATGAAATGCAAGGTACATTTCTCAGACAGTAGGTTGTAATGCACTGCAGCAAAATTCAAATAATTCAGTACCATGGGAATCTGAGCGCAAAACCTCTTCCCCTGGGTACCTACAAAACAAGTGAAAGGCAGGAATGACAGCAAAGAGCCAGGAGCAAAACCTGCACAGACAAGAAGAGATGTCTGCTTGGAAATACCATGCTCTTGCAGCAATCCTCCCAGGGACAGAGCACCAGCTCAGCGAGAGACCAATGAGCAGCAAAATCCAGAGCCCAGGGTGAGCTGGCAGACAGTCAGGGCTGTCAGTGCTGGGAGAGGGCAGTGCCTGAGTGGCAGAGCAGCCATGAGGCACAAGGCAATCTGCTGAGACACACGGGGGCTCGTGGGTGCCAGCTGCTACTCAGGGCAGCAGTGGAGGTAAAACTGAAGGCAGATCACCAGAAGGCAAGTGGGGAGCGAGGCAGACGTAGCAAGATTTCAGGGATTCGCTGGTTTGACACAGGAGTGCTGGGGAAATGGATGACCCAGGAAGCCAGAGGAGCCTGCATGACTGAAGCAGCCAAAGAGGTTTGAAAAGCCCCATCAGTAGCAATAACACAAACAAGATGGGGAAGGCTGGGCTGAAGGGGAGCACACTTGAAAGAAAATAAGGCTCTAGGTACTGTTGGACAGCAGCAGCAACAGTCAGAGCCCAGCTCAGGCTGAGCAGGGGTAACTCCTCACTCAGTAATAGCTGCCAACATGGCAACAATAAACAGCTAAGAGGAGAGATTAACGACCTTCAAAGGTCCTGGAGGAGCAAGCGTGGCCGTGGAGAGGGGCTTGGAGGGGGCAGCAGGAGCTGCATCTGCGTTTGCTTGCCTGGAATGGCTGCAGCGTCTCAGGTTTTACAAGTGTGGAGTCCTTTCATGTTGTTGTCCAGCGCCCAGAACATGAAACACTTGAGGTGAAATCCTGCCCCCATTGAAGTTAATGGCAATTTTGCCCTGAGTCTGGTTTCTCTCTGCTCACACTCTCTGGTGTAAGGAAAGACAGATTTTGCCTCAGGAGAGAGGGAGGGGAGAGGAAGGAGGCAAAGGAAAACATTAATGCAACTTTGCTGTTGGGTGTGCGCCGAGGGGACAGGGCTGGTGTCCCTTCCTGCTGGGCACTGAGGCAGGCCAGGGCTTGCTGAGCTGAACAGAAATGGGGAGCAGGGCTGAGAGGGCAGGAAAACCCTCAGCACAGAGGGAAGCAGATGGAGGGGGGAGCTGACATAAGAAAAAAAATCACAAACTGAATTGAAAGATGCAGCAAGGAACAATCAAATAGCAAGGGGAGACCACCCCCACAGGGCCGGAGGGCAGGCAGGACAGGTCACCAGAAACACATCTTGGCACCACCAGCAAACCCACAACAGAGTTGGAAAAAGGGCAGGGACAATTTTTTTTTCCTATGATGCTTCATTGCTGTCTTGGTTTTACTGCATTGGCAAGGCAAAACACACAATGCTGTACTGCTGGAGTGGGTAACTTCAGGGCTCAGAAAAGTGGGAAATGGGTGGGTTTGTGTCTTCATGGGTGTCACAGGAGGAGCTCAACAACCTTACTGTGTGATACCTCAGCAGGATACCTGATCCTATGAGTTAGTTAAAAACAAGTGGCAGCAGCAGAGATAGGAAGATCACACACAAAGGGTAGTTCAGCATCTGGAAGTTGTGTAAGAACCCACAAGAGGAAAAGTAGCAGCTGCATGTGTCTGATTAGTGCCAATTTCTTTGGCTCAAGCAAGCAGATTTCATTGCATGTTTGGAGGAGCCACTATGGAAGACACAATGGAAGACCTTGCAGAAGGGGTGCTTTCCTTTAGCTGAAAGCTAGAATTGTGATATGTACAATTCCTGATGGTCTCTGTGCTGAAAGTGCTACAAAATAGCCAGTGAGAAAGGAAATTCCCACAGCAGAGCTGCCAGTGACAGATGACAGCAATGTTGAGAAAGGTAAAAAAAAAGAGCCAGAGCAAGAGAAGTCTGTGGGCAGACCTGTTCAGCACTTTTCTTTTTCCCTTTGGCTGAAAATTTTTCCCATTTTTCCCATTTCTGGTGGGAAATGCTCATTTGTGCACTTTTCTTTTTCCCTTTGGCTGAAATGTTTTCTGATGGGAAATGCTCATTTGACTATATGAACATTTCTCTGTATTTCCTTCAAGAACATGTCTGAAGCCAATTGATTCTTGCCTAGAAACCTCTTGTCACTCCCTAGCCAAAATGGGCAGGAATTTCCCAGGAGTCTGGGATTCCCAAGTCCAGTGTCTTTGCCCAGCAGGACCTGGCAGCAGTGCCAGGGTCCCCGTCCCACCACCAACAGCCGCAGGGCAAGGGGCTGGGCTGGGTCACAACAAGCTCTGGACAAAGGCAGTGGGCAGGCACTGAGGAAACAGAAACCATTCAGTTTCCACTATTCTCATTCATATGGAAAGTAATTTCTGGGGAAAAGTCTGGTTTCTGTGCTCTTTCCTCGTGGACATAGGGGCAACTGTTCTGAGTGCAGGCACAGCTCCCAGTGCCTCATGGCCGCTGGGCTCTGAGTTGAGCTGACAGCCTGAACCCTGCCTGACTCCTCACAGCCCCAGCTCTTCCCCCTGCACCACCACCAAGAGCTGTTCCCAGCTCATGGGGCTGTTGTGAGACCTAATTACCAAGTGTTTATGAAGAACCTCATTCATTAGAGGAGCTTAAGCTATATAAGTGCATATTAGCATTTAGGATACTTCAAGATGAAAGGCACTTAAGTGCTTGACAAGCTGAGAAAGCAAATGTATACAGGAATCACAGCATTTGCCTCTGAAACGAAGCATCTGGGCTGAGATGTAACAACTGCTTTGGGCAGTGGTGTGAGGCGAGAACAGCAAAGCCCTGGAGCTCAGCTAAGGATCCCAAGGCAGAGCAATGCTGCTGCTCTGGGCCCTGGTAGGGGCTGCCAGAGGGTCCCAGCACTGGGGTGGGTGTCCCTGCACGGGAAATCTGAGCCAAGGAGAGGGCAGGGACCAGCCAGGCACTGCTGGGCCACTGGGCCCCTGCCAGGGGATTGCACCTCTCAAAGGACACTGACAGCAGGTTTGCAGCTGAGAGCCTCCTGTTGTTGTTCTTTTCCCCCTGAGAAGAGGAGGAAGGAGGAGGACAGGGAAGGGAGAGCTCATGTGCCACGTGTCTGAGCCAGAGCAGGTCAGCTGGAAGGTGCAGTGCAAGTTCAGGGCAAGAAAGATTCATCGAGCCACCTTTTTTATGACTATTTTGCATGCATAACTTTGAGCTGAAATAAATACCAGCAGATGATTTAAGTGCCTTCCAACAGGCCCTGTAGCCTTTCAGAGGTATTAGCAGTGTGCCTCCAATAAGGAGTGCTCTGTTTGGTGTGATAAATCCGTGCTACACCACACCTCCCACGTACACAAATGCTCGATTTCTGCAGCAAGTGGAGATAGCAATGAAGAGGCCTGGAAAGAAACCAGAAAATAGATTACTGGGGACTAGAGACCATTTAAAACACATGCTGCAGTGACAGTGAAGCTTTTTTAGAGAGCTTTCACGAACTACATGCATGGGCTCCTTTGCCCAAGCCAGGAGCCTTGAAAAGCACATATTCCATGGTATTTTTGCCAAGGTCCTAAACAGGGCAGTTTAGTATGTATTACAAAATTTCTTTCTTTCTTTGGTCCAGTTCCTTAAACTGTGTATGACATCATGATACCAAAGCTCTGAGTGAAAAATATACTGGACTATATTTTGAAGTCTTGTTAGGGAAAAAAAATCTGAGGGAAGACTTAGGCACTTTCTAAGTTGCTGAGCCCAAAGTATGTGCAGCAGTACACAAAAGGACTCCACTCATCAGACTTGTAAATTGTTTCTTAAGATATGGGGCAAACTGTTCCATATTTTCCACTTCATATTTATGTGGATCTTTATTTCCCAGCTGTCAGTGCTTCAATTCATGCTTTAATTCTGAGGTCGTCTATTTTTCTCTCATTACTTGCAGTCTCTGAGATCTTATCCTTTGCATTGTCCACCTGTGCATGATCGCTCATTTTATGCTCTGCAATCCTCTCCCCTCCTGTCAACCTCTTGGCCTGAGGTTGGGACATTATTACTAAAACTTCTACAAACATGTGTGGTCAAACTCAAAACCTTTCACTGGCCATTTTAACCTGGCTATGATATCCTTTGGGCTGTGTACCTATTTTACTTTTTACACTTTCTCTTCGATGTCACAACAAGAGCAGATGTTATATGGCATAACTCCTTCTGGGCTGAGTCCGGGGCTGGGGACAGGGAGGGCACAGGGATCACACCCCACCACACAGGACACCAGGAGTGTCCTCACAGCTCCTGCCATGCACTCCAAGGCTTTGGTGTCTGGCTGCCATGACCCCCCCTTTATCATCCCTGTGGCATCCTCTGCTGCCTCCAACAGCTCTCACCAGTTGTGGCTGTTATCTTCCTCTGTAGAGGAGGCACAGAGGGGCTCTGGTTCTGCTCTGGGCATGCAGGGTTGTTGGTTATCTACAGGACCATGCACGAGCAAGGCAGTGCAGACCTTGCAGCTCCCCAGGCAAACAGCCCAGGCCAGCAGTTAACATCTCATGGCATCTGTAATCTATTACATCCACCTGTCCTGGAACTCCCTCAGCTGTGAGTCTGGAGAGTCCTAAAACTTCCTGAGTTCTGGTTCTGCTGGATATCTCCACTCCAGGTGAACACCAGAAGAGGCATTTTACACTCTGCACCTCTAAAACACAAAAGCTGTTTTTACTCATATTGCTGCATTTAAGACCAACAATGTTGGCCTGTACTGATAAAGACACACTGAGCTGATAATGACACTCTGACATGACAGTATATTTGACAGTAAGAAATCAATATTACTGAATGCCACCATTATGTGGAATAAATTCTGCATTATATGCAGAAAAGGTAAATCAACCCTGTGTTGGATAAAATCAAACTATCCTTTTAAAATTAAAGAGTGTAGCACGATACAAGGAAGACAAGTACTTCTAGTTTGTGCTAGCATATTGATATGTCTTTTGTATCTTGTTAATATCTTCTTATGAAAATACAGCGATTTTGAGGATTTATAATAGAAATGATCCTGTGATGTAACCAGTACCTTCAGCTCCCTGGAGCAGAACTGTAGCACCTTTCCAGGTGCCCTACACAAACAGGGACTTGTTCTGAAAAAGATTGAGCTCCATCAACTGATATTGAGCTTAATCTAGCTTCAGC
>NW_005054360.1:2958560-2964099 GCF_000277835.1 Geospiza fortis | reverse complement strand
CAGCAGGATTCTCAGACACAGTTAAATTTCAGCAATGCAGTATTTCTTGTAGCCCAAGTCTGAGGCTTTTGAGAACTTCAGCATCATGTAGAACAGTTTCTGAATACATTCAAAGTGGAATGGAGGAAATAAGATGTTCGCCTCTAATAGGTAGACATTAGCAAGCAGGTGTCTGTGAGTCAAGAATAAAGTGAAGAAAGAAAGGCTGTGAGGAAAAATCCAAGAAAATGCAAAATCCAGGCAATTATCTTGTCTGGGTGAAGGCAAATTCACAAATGGTGTATGATAGAGTACTGAAGCCCTAAAGCTCTGTAAAGTCCTGGAAGTCTGAAAGTACACAGGCTGAAGGCACAGGCTGACTGTACTCTCACCAGCACTGCTGAAGCTGGAAGATATCTAGCTGAGCTTTTCAGCTCAGCTGACTGTTCTGAACGGAGATATGAGAAACACTCTTTATCTAACACAGAGCTTGGTCTGGTGTGCCAGCTTCAAAAGAGCAGCTGCTGCAAGTGTGTTTCCCAGGGGCTGATTAAACATTGGAAGGAAATTTCCAGAGTCAGAATTTACATTGTGAAGAAGTAACTTTAAAAATAAAACACAGCCTAAAGTTTAACAGAATGTTTCTATATCAGCTGCTCTTGGAAACTGTTGCTTAAATGCAGTAAATATTTCTTAATAATATGCTGTGCTGTTGCATAAAAGGAGAGTTATATTGAGCAGGCAGAAAGTCAAAAAGAAGTAGTCTCTTTTTTTTAACCAGCTACACTGATACACAGGAGGGAAGCAAGCACCAAAAATTGCTAATGAGTGATTGAAATGTTACAAGTTTTTCTTTGGAGGCAAGAAAAGGAGTGTTGTTCCATGCTTGCTTTAGGGGTAGGAGTAAGGGAGGATGATGAAGGGAGGTAGAATCCATTAAAAACATTCTACATCCCTGGGAGAAACCAAAGAAACCCGGAAGTGGCCATGGGATTAGGTCTGCAGTGGAGGGCAGGGATGGAGAATCCTGCTGTAGCCTCTAAACCTTCCCTTTTTTGCCAAGACTGAAACTGGTAGGACAAATTCCCACACAAGTCACCAAATCTTGCATACTTCTGTGTTTCCTTCAATCCGCCTTAATTTACTTTATTTTATATGGATTTAAATGTTTGCATCTTACATGTCGAGCGGCTGAAAGATGGTACAAGCCAAAGCAGCATGTAAATTACAGCAATTCATTTTCTTTGTGTCAGGCGAGCCCAAGAAGTAAAGAGAAGACTAATTTAATTTAATGGGAAGTCTAATTTAATTTAATGGGGTCTAAGCTACACTGCTATCATACAGACACAGTCTAATCATGCCCAATGTTTCTCCAGTCAGTGCTGGTATAAGTGCTCCATGGGCACCTCTCATCAGTATGACCAAGGCTGATAAGCCTTAAAAGCAACAGAAAGGGACACTTTTCCTAAAAAATATATTTTTAACCTTTATCTCAAAAATCTGTTCCAGTGTTTTGCATTAGAAAAGCTGTGGCAATATTCAGTAGAAAGAGGAGCTAGAAATCAGCCTCCCTTTAACCTGAATGAGACTCATTTATAATAGATTAATAGAGAAGTTTGCCTTTCTACCCCAGGGTCAAAGCAGGTCAACTAATTTATAAAGTGACTCCAGGAAAGCAGAATTTCATGTCTCACACAAAGATTTGGGGAAAAAACCCCAACCAAACCAAATAAAAAACCCCCAAAAATGAAAAAGAAAGTGAAGACTTTTGTCAGGCTGTGCTTCAGGGCAGGCCATTTTCTGTGCTACGAGCATGTGGAGGGTTCAGTCATGGCAGAGAAGAGTCAGAGGTCCTGATGGCAGGGCCTGGCAGGGTTTGTTCTTCCCTTCCCAGAAAGGAGCAGACACTTTTCCAGGGAGGGCAAACCATGCCCACTTGATGGAGAGCAGTGGGTGCTGTGTTTCCATTGGAGGCAGCTCCACTTTCCACCTGCCACTTCCCCTGAGAGCACCAGCGCCCTGATCCCATTGTGATGAGTCCTTGGGCAGGAATCCTCCTGCAAGCAGCTGCTGTGGGCACCCGAGGGAGGTGGAAGTGCTGCAGCAGCTGCTCCTGAAGCAGGCAGCAAATTTTAATTGTCCAGAGTCCATCAGCAAAGTCCCTTCCATGCTATGCAGGAAACAGACAAAAGTAAAGGGTTTGCAGGAAGCAAACAAAAGGAAAGGGTCTGGAAAGTCCAGTTTGCAGTTTAGTGGGTTCACCCTTGTTTGTGCAGGTGAGAAAATGCATGAGGTTTTATGTGCAGCTGGGAGAAGCTCTGTCTTATCACTTGGAAAGCCACCCTGGGGTATTTCCCAATGAGTCTCAAATTTTACACAGCAAATAAAGCCATTATGGAGATGTAAAGGGTCATAGTCAAGTATAAAGCACTCTTCCAGGAAAACTTGGGAAATTTTCCTATGTATTTGTGGAAGGAACTTTAGGGCACATCTAAAGGCCCTCAAGTCTGTTCCTTTGGTTTTATGACAAAATCAAGTCTACATCTGCAATTGAAGGGCACTAGGAATATTTACCACACAGATGACCTTGCAAACAGATGATGAGGTTCAAATACTGCAAACCCTCCAAAGATTAATCAAGAGCTTTGCACTATATTTTTCCCAGCTTATTTTGGGTGAGAGTAAAAAGTAACTTCATTGAAGTCAGTGAATTACAACAATTACCAGTATGGAAGAAGAATGGACTCTCTGGATAGACTCCAAGGTTTCATCACACCAGTTCATGCCTGTTTTCTGACTATGACCCCCTTTTTTGTTATTTTGTCAAGTCAGGCTGAAAGAGATTAAACCCCAGCTCCAATAACTGTTCAATAGTTTAAGATCTATAAAATATTTATGCACTCAGAAGCTTGCTTCTGCATAATAACTTTCAAAGATTGATAATATTCCATCTCTGAGGCTTTTGACTGATGGCATTAACTTTTAACATGCACTGACTTATGCCCCTGATGCTTCCCTTCTCTTTGGCTGCCTCCAGCCCGGCAGAACCCATGCCATTGCTGCACTCCAAGGAGTGGTGCAAAGCAGGATGAGGCGTGAGTCAAGAGGTATATACATCCTGAGGGAGCCTTTTCTACTGCTGGAATCCTGGGACTGCTCTAACCTGGGACACTGTGGATGAGGGGTGTGCCCCCAGGAGGATGGTGATCTACCTGCTACTGCAGATGGCCACCAGCTCCATCAGGGCTGGGAAAGGAAGCACAAGATTTGCCTTTCACCAGACAAGCCTCTGGCCCCCTCAGTTTCCCAGCCCATCCAGAGCTCCTTTTGCATTTGGGAACAACCCAGCGTTGCGTATCAGTAAAAAACATGGCCAGGACAAGAAGAGAACCCCTATTTTAGGGGGAAGAAAGCAACAACGGGCTCAGCCAGTCGTTTGCGGTGTGCTTGGCAGGACCCAGATCGCTTTTCTTCCCTGGCTCTGCACAGCGATAGAAGCAGGGCTGCAGCACTTAAGGCCTTGGCACCATCATCCCGGTCAGGATTTGGAGCTCCTCCAGGAGGCCCAAGAAACCTACACCTCAGGCCAAGAACTGGGAATGCACAGGGCTGTTCTGGATGATTTAAGGTAGATAGCAACAATTTGAAAATGCCTATTGCCTGGCTGCTCCTTCAGCCTGTGAAAATCTTTGTGGAGGGCTCCAAGGTTTCAGCTGTTGCAACAATGCGGTTACTCCTCTTTAGGAGCCTGTTTTTTCCCAGGAAAATTTCCACCTGCAAAAAGCTCAGAGGAAAAAAATCAGTAAATTCAAAAGAAAATCTGCAGAGGTATTTGAACAGCTCAGTTAAGAAAGATCATGAAAGCTCTTCACTTTTTTTCTCATTTCTTCTGGGAAATACATTGTGTTGGCTACTTCCCTATTTTGTGTTGGGGTAATAACAAGGTCAATAAAGGACAGAAATATTTTTGACCCAGGAACAAAGCATATAAAACTCAGCTATGTCCTTGAACTCACACATTATTATCTATCGTTTGCCATGGTGACCTCACATCCATGACAGGATGTCTGGATGATGTTCAAGCAAGTTATTTAACCTCAGGTGGCTGCTAGCAAAACTGCTGTGCTTATGGTATTTTCCCATTCTGATGACACAGTCTTGGGTTGCTTATTCCCAGAAAATTATGAATCATCGTGGGTCACTTTACTCTCTGCAGATTCACTTCTAGAAGAGACTATTAGTTTTTTAACATTTGGGGTGTTAAGCAGCATCCACCTTTGAGTGAGTTCTTTGGGAAAGCAACCACATTAACACATGTATTCCTCTAGAAGTAAGTAAATCCTGAACAAAATTTTCCCATAATAAGTTGATGCTGCTGCTCTAATTTCCAAATGATTATCAGCATTTGTAAGACCACAGGAAAATATTCAGGATTAAGGGAGTCATTGCTTTACATGTGAAACAGAAGCTCTGAAAGGCGCTTGTAAATTAGAGCCACAGTGTCTTGGATCCACTCCTTTCCTGCAGGTATGGGGAAAGGAATACAGGTATGCCAAGGTATTCATTGCCTTATTCTGACACATTCTGCTGATGCTGATTCTGAAAATCTCAGATCTGTTATCTGCAACGCAAATATGCTGGTCTTAGATAAAACTTTTGAGAAAATACATAATGGAGAAATGTGTTGGTATTCCCTGCATGAAATGAAGGGCGTACAAGGGCAGTTTAAAACCACACCACGCCCATGCAATGTTGATGTTTGAAGATGGAAAGAGAGATGTAATGGAAGCAAGACATAGTGCAAAGGGGAGACACAGGATGTGGTGAGAAGCAATGCATAAAGGCTGCAATGCTGTCATGCTCACAGTGAGGGCCTTGATGTCTGGATCTTCCTGCTTACCCACAGCATTTACCGTTGGCTCTTCTGCCTGCAGTCACACATTCCAGGTAAATCCTTGATTGTCAGACCTCTGCAAAAATTACACTAGAGGCTTTAACTGTGAGGTAAAACTGATCTTCAGATAGAAAATATGGCATTATACCAATGGAATTGTCTAGAAGAGGAAGGGCTAAGTGTGATGGCTGGTAGCGCTAACACTGCTGCTCTGAATGTTCAGAAATGCACAAATCTGGTACCAGGAAGAGGAGATCTATGTTTCAGTCCAAATGCCTTTGGGAATGTGTTTTATCTGAGATGTTTTCAGTCACAGAGTGAGAGTTCCCTAGAGAGACTGCCAGTCTCTTACTGCAAGCTCCATGTCCATCTTCTTCCACTGTAGCGCCCATGGTCAGTACTCAGCCAGTCAGAAGCTCTTTCTGACTGTTTTCAGTCCAACATTTTTATAGTTCTGGGCAACATCTAAACTCTCAGTTACGGTAATTTATGCTGTAATTTTCTTGACATTCACTATAAATGCATGTGTACAAGAGAGAAATGGAAAGAGAACAGGGAATATTTCTTTTCTGGCAACACTGTTATACCACTCCCCTTAAAAAGGGGAAAATACATGATGTTTATAAGTTCTGGCTGTTGGAAAAGTCCTATTTTATGTACCATGTT
>NW_005054360.1:2952193-2958543 GCF_000277835.1 Geospiza fortis | reverse complement strand
TCAAAGGTGCAGACTCACGCCCTAAATAGGAAAATCTCTTGCAGGTTTTGTGGATAGATGAAAAGAAAAACAGTGTTCAGAATAACACTCTAATATGTATTGGAAAAATAATATTCTTTAGAGAATTGCTTCAATAGTTTCAGGATTAGCATTTGGACAAGCTGCTGATGTTCAGAAAATCCCTCTTTAGAACAACGAGACTGTGTGTTGGTGGGGAATGTGCTCCACTCCTACAGGGACAAGGCAAACATATGTTCATCCAGAGCAATGACTGTACCACTTCAGAGAGCTTTGCTTCAAGAGACTCTCATGGCTCTCACTGAATTGGGCTTTTCAAATCCTACCAGACTCTTCTCTCAGCTTTAATTTCAGCCACAGCTTCTATAAGGATTTCATTAAATATTTGAAGACACAGCAAACTTCAGTAGACAGCTGGTTCCGGGAGATTTGCACAGTAGCAATGCTTCACTTCAGAAAGTCTCCTGGAAGGATGGCAGTGGAGAAGAGCATCACCACCTCTGTTTGTGACCCTCACAGTGTCTATTACCTGAAGCCAAGAGGAGATGCATGCTTGTGCACAGGGGCTGATGACCTCAAACACCAACCAGGCACTTCCTGCATTATCAGGGACTGGTAACTGCAGCTAAGGAGCATAGCTCTGGTTTAAATAATCTGTGAAAGTAGGCAGAGGAGCTGAGTTCAGTTCTTACAACACAGATGAGACACTGGTGGATGTGAGAGGCTATGGGGCTCAGTGATGCACTATGGTGCCATCCAAAAAAAGCCATTTTAGTTGATTCAAATTAGGCAGTGCTTTAAGATAAGATGATTGGGACGAGGAACAGGAGGCAGGAGTTAAATCCAGCCTGCTTGCAGCCTAGAGAGAGCATGTAAGGGTTAGTTCTTGGCTTCTGAGGGAGATATCTAAACCAAGGCAAAAGGAAAGAGCAGAGGTGCCATTTGAGCTGGCTCAGAGCTCCATGTCACCAGTCTCTGCCCAGGCATGGCCCAGAGGTGAGAGCCTCCTCTGGAGGCTCAGCACCCACCCACCTGTGCAGTGCTTGAGAACCAGCTGGCCATGTTGCCCTTGACACCTGGTTTTACCAGGTTTTCAGTGGTGAGAGGACCTTCCAGGAATGAGAAATCTGATTTCAGATGCTGTCATTGCCGGAAGGGGTTCTGACCCTCATCTCCTGTATTGAAGCGTTCCCAGTTCACAAACTTGGTGAGACAGGGAGCATCGGGGAGGCTGTGGAGTAGAAGAGCATTACAGTGGCCAAACTCCTATGTGGATTTACCCCTCACTCACAAGGGATCAGACCCTTGATTTGTGCAAATCTGTTGAAAATATTTTTCTCTCAGACCTATCAGAAGTTATCAGAATTATTCTTTTAACTGTATGGGTTTGAACAACATGGGAATCTGGCCTCATGGCAGTGAGAGATTTTTCCCTGCAGGATACATTCTGGAACTAATGCAATTTTCTTGCATGTTTGAATGAGATGCTATTAATATGTATCGAATGTTCACTTAGCAATAATTGTATCTACTTCATTACTAATGACAGTAATGTTGTCATTTAGAAATTTTATTAAAAATTTGCAGCTGAGAGGGTAATCCCAGTTTAAATACTGAATTCCTACTTAACAAATCTCAGATCAGAGACAGCCTCTTTAATGGTTCTGGAATGCAGTGGAGAAAGTTGGATACTCACAAATCATTTGAAACCATTTGAAAAGCCATGAAAGCTTCTTCAATGATTGATCCATTCAGGAATTAGAAGAGCTAGAGTAAAGGTGAAAATGTTTTTGTAATCCTCTACACTGCCTTTGCTGCTCCACAGCACTGCACCTGAGTTGCAGGACAAGGGCTCTTCCTACCTCTCACATTTGGCTACAGAGCCTGTTGAAAGCAAGCAGGGGTGAGCCCTGGATGCATTGTCTGTCTGCTGTGGTTTCCAAAGAACAGAAAAGGTCAAAGAAAACTGGCTCCCAGTGCTCTGGGTGACAGATCATGAGTGCACCAAGAAGCAGACCTGCCTCATCCAGAGGTAGCTGGCCAAGCCCTCAGCTGCTGAGCTCTTCAGGTGTGGGTCCAGCCCCAGAAGTGAGAGACCAAACTTCCAGTCTGCCAACCCTCATACCTCTACAGAGCTACAAGGCTGAGTGTGTCTTGCAGGTGTCACAAGAAGTAAAATACCTCAAACCCTGACAGAACCCTCTTTTGAAGTTAGGATACCATCTCTTATCTGTTTTTTTTTGTTTTGTTTTGGTTTTTTTTTTTTGATACTTTGCTGCTGGGATCATTGGCCAGAGCAGCAGGAAGGCACTGCCCAGTGTCTGCACTGCCCTTCCCACCTCAGGTCCCACCTCACATTTTGTGACCCTCCACCCTTCAGATAGCATGCACACTCCTGCTAATAATAGCCTTCCTCTATCCGATAGAGCCTCACAAGGTGCTCTGAAATTTTAACTAACATCTCACATGCCTATTAATCTCTTGACAAATCAAATAAATTAATGGTGAAATGAAATCTTGTGCCATAAGTGGATGGGCCTTGTAAGGCTTAACTCAGCAAAAATACATTGAGATGTCACTCAGGCAGGCACCGCCAGGATAATAGGGGGCTTTTTAATAGGATTTTTCTCCCTCTTCAGAGTTTTCTCCAACACTGGAGTAAGCATTTTATTGGTCTTGCTGACTCACACCTTTAATTAGGAAAGAGCAATGTTTTCTCTTCTCTGAATAATATGCTTAAATAAAATGTTACAAGTACTCAAATGTATTAAAATATTTAAGAAAATATTCCATAATTTAATGTCATATATATTTCTTGGCAGCAGTGAACTCCAAGAGCCTGAAGCTGTAATTGAACAATAAATTTAAACCATGATTTCAGCCCATGTATTATAGATGTGTTTGGGATCTTTACCAAGCTCCTTGCTGATACCATGTCATCAGAATTCCTGTTTTTCAGACAAACTCTTTCTGTGCATTTTTTATAGAAAAGTCCTTATATTGCAGCAGTATTTACTCCAAAGTCATATTTGACTGTAATTTTGAGGTCTTAACATGTGGAAATTGGATAGACCTATGATGGTATTTCCTTCAAAGCTGAAAAATAGCCACTAAATTTATTTCTCTGATCGGAGAGATTTTTGGGTAGGTTATTTTCTGACTTTTTATAAATACCTTAATAGCTTATTCACATGCAGAACTGGCCATCTACACACCTTGCTAGGACTTGGTATTTAGATTATTTACCATTTCAAACCTTCAGAGATCCTTATCCACTGCTTATAGAGTCAAATTTAGTAATTACAGACACTCTGTAAAGATTATTGAAAATACTATTCAGTAGTTATTCAGCAAGCTAAAAGAAGGCTCCTTTTCCTCCATTGTGCGAGAACACCCAAATTCTGTGTGTGTGCTGGATCTATAGCCAAGTTAATCCAAGCTGCCTCCATTCAGTTTATGCAAAGTACCTCTAGCTCAGGGAAATGCATTTGTGCATTTGCAAGCATGTATGCTTAGGTCTGAATTCAAGCACTCGCATCTGTGGTGGCAGAGAAATATGGCAAGGGAACAAATTTAGAGTTGGCTTCTGCTTTATTTCTTTGGCTAGTGTTTCTCCTTGAGGCTTCCCAGGGCCTCAAGAGAAAGTGCTCTGCAAAAGTCACCTGTGCCCTTGCCCTCCATGGCATATGAAAACTGACCAAAAAAAGGTGCCAACAATGGAGGTTGCCATGTCCACATTAGGGGGAAAATAATAGCTCCTGCTATTTCTTACTGAGGGATTTGGGAGCGCTCTCCTCCAAAACCAGTCCCTTGAGGTTGACCATCTGTTGTTTCTGAACCTGCTCCAAACCCTCTGCTCCTGATCAGGACTGTCGAGAAACTCGTGCTAAGACAGACCTTGGATCCTGGACACCCTGGAGTCCCCTGTGCCCCAGGCTGCCTGGTGCCCAGCCAGAGAATGTGACAGGCTGCCCTGCCTCAGGAGCCAACACAGGGAGCTCCAGGAGCTGTCCCACACACACCTGTGTGGGAGGCTGTCAGTCACAGGAGGATTTTATGAAGATGATGCTGATGGGGCACCCATTCACCCTGGAGCAGAGTACAAAATGTCACCCCCTCTTGCTTTGCCCATACAATATTGTTTCATAATTTAAAGATGTTTTGGAGACTCCTTATCACTCCAATCAATGAGAGATAGCACTTTTGTTATGCTGGCATGACTGAGCAAATTCCATACTTGGGAGCTAGGACTGGTTCTGGATGAAGATCTTTTGTTCCCAAGAGCATGACCTCATTTTTGGTACTGTAGGATTTCATCCCTTCCCTTTACTCTAGCCTCGAGGGCCATATAATTCTTCTTTTGTATGGTATTCTGCTATTCCTCTGTATTCATGATGTTCCTTAACATTAGGTCACCAGCTAATTCATCTGCACAGTTCTAATGGCTTTGACAAGGTCATTATCCAAATATTAAGACTTTGGAGTCTCTCCTAGTAACCTCCCTCCAGCCCCATATTTCTGGCAGGATTACTCATCGTCTCCTTTTCCTCCACGCTCCTATCTCTAAGCCAGCTTCTTACTCACCTTTCACTTTCCCAACTGACCCCAGTTTTCCAGTTTAAAGAAAGGATTTCCATGTGACCTATAGTAAAATACCCTACCAAAGCCCAGAGACTTTGTATGGAATATTTTCTTTAATAGATAAATGTAATGTTTTATCTAAGGCAGTCTGGCAGAAGCTACCTTAAAATCACTCCTGTTGCGTTTCATCACTTTTCTTTAATTACGATTTTCTTCAGAATCTGTTTTAAACCATGAACACTGCTGAGACAGACTAATGAGTCTAGAATTAATCTGAGTACTTTGTTTTCCTTCTGAAGCACCGTCTTGCCATTTTTTGTGCCAGTATTTTTCAGAACTCAGGGATGAGATCATACCCTTTCTCTGAACCAAGTGCATTCAACTCCTTGAGCTTTGTTTCCACCGTGATTTCCAGCTCTTTTTACCATCGTCTGTCTTTTCCTCTCATGATTAAACTCGTCACTCCTGTGGGAAACTGAGGCAAAGCCTGGATCCATAGTGTCTCACTTCTATTTCCTTATGTTTTACACTGCTGAAGAGCTCTTGCTCTTTTTCCTCAAGCTTTGCAAGATCAATTTCAGTTTTCCTTTGGCAGTACTAAGAATACCTCTGCTCCTCTCTTTTTTTTCATATTGGTCCTCTTTCCAATTTTTGTACAGATTTATTCTCTTTCTTACGTCTCTCTGTCTAGCCTAGCCTGGAGTAGAAATCTGTCTTCTTGCCTTTTATCCTGTTTGGGATATAGATTTCTGATCCAACTTTTGACAAGTTTGTCCTGAATGTATTTTCTTCACCTGCATGTTCAGAACTCAGCCTTAAGCCCCGGCTCGCTGGACTTCTGGAGGACATGGGATGCAGCTGTAGCAGACTGTGGTGTGTGTTTCAGGTCTGCTGAGTACCCAAATTTCTCTGCTGAGGTTTCAAGCTGCAGATGGAGGACTGTGGGCTATGGCTGGAGAAGGAGGCAATTGCTGCAGGTGGCTGCTGGAGGAAACAGCCCATACTGTGATCCTGCTGTGTTCCCAGGTGCTCACACACTATCCCAGTCCTCAGCTTTGAAGTTAAGGTTCTAGCCAAAGGCTTTCTCAGCCATCTCTGTGTTTGCACATGACAGAAAGGAGAACTGGGAACAAGGTTCACCTTGCTATGTGATGGGCATAAGACACAAAAAAAATCATGAAACATGTTTTTAACCTATGCTGTCTGTGAGGACTATTGCAGATGATCATCTTAAGCTTCCCAACAGGGAAAACAGCAGGAGCTCATGCTGAACCAGCACTCCAGAGGCTGGAGGCCAAAGCTCATAAGTGGCCAAGATGCAACCCATGTAGCACAGGATGAAGAGGAAAATAATGGACTGGTTCCATTCGTAATGATGTAAAAATAATCTGAGACTTTCTTACTGCTACTCTGAATGTCCCAAGGCCTGTGACAGGGATTATAAATACATTCTGAAGTAATCATGTCTCCTGTTTTGGGATAGGGAGTGGAGGTGGTAAAGAAGCAGTTTTTAGTACTAAATAACTCCTGTACTGAAGGGAGTCCTGGGGAACATGGAAGAAACATTTCCCCCAGTACAACAGCATGAAATATCCCAGTAGAGTGGTGAATCCCATCCTTTCCTGGGTTTCTGTTCCAGCTTTTGAGTTATTTATGCCGCAGCTGAGTGCTGGGATGACTACAGTTGAGGAGTTTTGGTTGCCTGGGTGGCAAACAGAGGAGGCAGAGGCGGCCGGGCTGCTGCCGTGGGG
>NW_005054360.1:2903978-2952099 GCF_000277835.1 Geospiza fortis | reverse complement strand
TGGGACCCGCTGGCACCCAGCACCCTGCACCTGCCACTCCCCAGGGCAGCCCTGGCCACCTCAGAAACAAAAACAGTTTCCCACTGAATGGCTGGCTGTGTTAGAGGGTGCAAGCACAGCTCTGCGTGTGTTCTCAGGTGCTGTCCTGTACAGGGAGGGCTGACCTGTGAGCCCCGGTCCTGTGCTGCTGGTCCCCACTTGTGTGCTGCACACCCACAGAAGGGCTCCCTGTGTGAGCCCAGGGAAAATGCAGGCACTGGAAGCAGGGCAGGCTATGCCCAGGCCTCGAGCATGAGGCTTAGAGACTCTCAGGCGAGTCAGACTTTAGAAAGATAAAGGTTTTTTCCCCATGCAGTTGTTACTGCAGTGTCTAAACACAGAGAAACATCTGTTCTGTAGAGAAACACACTTTGTTTCAACATCAGGTTCTTTGGAAACATTTGTGTAATCAACAAAACTACAAACATTTAAATCTGTAACCCACTGTACACTACAGAGACTTCATGGAAATCATGAAAAGCTGAAACCCCACCTGAAATGAGCTGTCACTGCAGTCAGCAGGGCCATCCTGACCTAAACCAGGTGAGTGTCTGACCCTAAAGCCTTTGAAACATGCGATGGTGTCTGTATGTGGGAGCTGTGCAGCACTGAGAACTTCTTTCTTATGATTTTTTAAATGATTCTTTCTTATGATTTTTTTAAAGGCGTCTTTTGACAGAAACAGTATTGCAAAAAGGAATTAAAAAGTACAGCATGATATACCTAAGGAAAATCTTACACTGAGTCTATAAAATATTTCTGTATCTTCTGCGATCTTTGGATGCATATTTACTTATAGGGCAATTTCCAGACCACTGCTGTTCTGATGGAAAGTGGATTTTGTTTTTATAAAGCCATCTGTGGTTTTATTTCAGAAAATGAAACTTCATGTGTATCATTGGTGTTTTGATCACCAGATAATTTTTGTGACACAGTGGAAAGTCTGAGACTTAAAAAAAAAAAATTACAAAGAGGAACGGATGATAAAATTCTTGAAAAAAAAAAAGAACTTTACATAAGACAGAAAATATAAAACCCCACAGCAGTATCTTATATAAAACAGCAGTAAGAAATTCTATGATAGTTTTCCTGGGAGGGAGAGAGAGAGGGAGGGAGGGAGAGAGGGAGAAATGAAAAAATCTAGTTGTATAAAACTGTTTTGTTGTTTATTAGGTTATTATTTCTCTGTCTAGAGCAATACCAGACTGTGTTTGATAACTAACACAGACTGAGAGCTGTGAGGATGAGAGGGTTTAAATTTCTGAAATAAAAATTAAATCAAATTCCTTATTCAGTTATTCAGTTATTCAAAGCCATTGAACTAGAACACCATAGTACAGAATATTACATTCTATGACAATTTATCTATCTTTTAGGCAAATTTATTGTTCTGCTTATAAAAAAACCCCAACAGTTCTCTACTTGTCATATTTGATCATACCCTGTATTCTTTAGTGCCGCGTGCGTCGCTGTGAGTGCCTGTAATTTGCCATCATCCCTGAAGATGTTCTTGAAAATGAGATGTTTCATCTCAGTGGTCATACCCTGCTGACATTTTTTAAATAAATAAATTATCAGTTCTGTAGTACTGTTGTTGAGGTTTAAGAGGAATTTACATAGAGTGCTGTGCTTCTGTGAGAATTGTGAAATCTTAATCTTCCAGTAAGTGACAAAGCTATTATTAACATATCTCTAGGTAATGTTGTTTGGTGTTGATACTCAGTGGAATATACTTCTCATTAAAGTATGAAACCAGTCCAAATACGCTTTACTCTCAGACATAGTATTAGCTGTGTTGTTTCTTGGAACAACTGCAATGTAGAAATTAATCTAGTCTTACTCAAATGACTTTTGTGTCTCTGTACAAACTCTGGGCTCTTTCATGGGTGGCAAGATGAATGGAGACAGGAGGAAAAAAAACTTGGGAGGCAAAGCCAATAAAAATGTCAATTAAAGCCAGAGGTTTCAAAGTGATGAGGTGGTTCCCAGTGATGTGCAGGGCAGCACCTCAGCTCTCCATGCACATCTCATCTGATCTCATGTTGGTGAATCCCCATCTCAACTTCATCTCAGGAGTGAGCTCTGAGAGTGTCAATATGGAGCTGAAGCTGGCCCTGGGACATGGAGGGTGGTTCCCACTGTGAGAAGAGCAGGCACCCTGTTTGCCAGAGTCTGAACACACGGGCTGAGGCTGGGTCATTGCAGCTCCTTCTGCCTGATGGCCAAGCAGAAAGACTGAACAGGTGCTTGGAGCCATCCAGGTATCTTCTACAAAATGAACATCCCTCCTTCATGCATCCACAAAAAGAAATATAAACATTCTCATATTAAAAAATACAAGAAATATGAAATTATTGTAAATATGAAATGTTTGCAGCAAAAGTAGCTGTAGAAATAATAATAATTTTTAAGAGTTGAAAAAAAGAAAAGTTTTTTTTCCAGTCTGCCTTCAAGAGATTCAGTGAGTTTATGAGGAAATACACAGGATTTTTATTACCATGTGGACAGGGAAAGGATAAGTTACATATGCCCCTAAAGTCTGGAAAAGATTTTTTCTAGCTGATCAGCACAAAACTAGCATGTGTGAATTCAGCATACTAAAAAATAACAAATGACAGTAAATGGTTAATTTTCACCTGGGAAAATTTTAACAGTGTTGTTAAATCAAAATACTATTCTAGAAAAACAGGTAATTAAAAAGTGTATTAATAATATTATTGGAGATATGTCAAAAAAGCAAAGGCAGGCAGGGTACGAACGAGATTGCAAGGAGCTTGAAACCTCTTAAGCCAGTTCATGGGCAGCCCTACAGAGGAAGAAAGTAATTTCCAATAAACAGAAGGCTGAGCAGTGTTAACAATGGACTTATTGCTGGCCTCTCAACACACTATAACCAGTCAGAAAATAAAACCAGAAGTGAGGGAGAAGCTGGTGAAATTCTTGGAGGAAGAGTAAATTTACACGGAAATGTGGTTTTGAAAGTCCTGAAACTATTTCTGAGTTCAGCTCAAGGCACTCAAATAGCTTCACTTCCTTTCTTTTTTTTCTTTTCTTTTTTTTTTTTTTGGCAAGAAGGTAGGGAGAAGGAAGAAAGGAAGGAGCTGGGAAGGGAGGTGTCGTTTCATCCTCCTTCCTCTTCTACTCACCTTGTCCTTTGTCAGGGCCATGGAAGAGCCAGCTGTAAATCCTTTTCCCTTCTGGAAGGACCAGACCTTGCAGAAATGTGCAGAGAGGTGCCCATAAAGCACCCAGGGGACTCAGCTCCGTGCATGGCAGCACCGATGGGCTGAGCCCCAGAGAGGTGACCTGAGGGACAGTGGTGCCTCCTCACACTGGCTCTGTGATGGCTCTGTGTCCTCTGTGCCATCTCCTGGAGCCAGCTGGGATGCTGTGGTGCAGCTGGGCACCTTTCTAGGAACTCCAGCCTGGTGGGGGTCAGGTCTGCCCAGCAAGTGCCTTGGCACTGCCCAGCTGTGGTGTTCCTGGCAGCTTGGTAAAAAATTGCCTTGAACTGTATGGGATTAAGTGAGGGAAGGGGAAGAGGGTCTATTTCTGCAGGGAAGAAAAAATAAGGAGTTTTGTGTCTGAGGGTTAATTTACCTTCCACCCTCTCAAAGGTACAGTTTCACATATGGACTCATTTTCATCTTAGTCTTTGGGAAGAAGATCACTATCCTCAGATGTCAATCAATACCTTTCCAAAACTAACCTAGAAGAAAAATTAAATATTTGACAAAATTCTTCCTTTTTCCTTGTTTGTCCTCCACTGTTCTGTATGAACACTTTCAGCTTTTCTTTTTAAATTTCACAGCCTACAGCATTCAGTAATAGCTCATTCATTATTCAAGTAAATGTTTCTGTAACTGGGTTAATAATAGTCCTCATAGCTAAGTACAGTAGTCTAGCTGGTAGAGTTTAAGTTCCCACAGAGCTTTTGTTTTCCTCAGTTTGCAGTAATATTCCCAATAAAGTCATTCATAGAAATGACTATGTCACAGCAGCTTATGCATAACACTCAGTGAATTATTATAACAAGATTTGTTAAAACACTGAAGGAGATTTGTGGTAAGATAGTTATCTGAAAACAATCTTTAAAAAAAAAAAGTTGAAAGTTCTCATTTTAAGGTATGCTGCTTTCTCTGCTGCAGTCAATTCCAAGAGCTGCTGAGGTTACTGTAATATCTGAAGGTAGTTTGTGATTAAAAGCTTAGACAATTTTCCCTCACATAAAGCAGAAACTGAGGCACCAACACAGGCAGAAGTGCTCAATATGGAGCCTACATTTAAAAGGGGAGCTAAGGATCATTTTTGAATCAAATACTTCAGTGTGTAGAAAATTGAGAAAATAATTAGACCAATAAAGCACAAGAATGTTTATAATTTGGTAAGAACATAGTAGCATGACATACATAGAAGTAAATTATGCTTCTCCTAAACTCATAGAATTCTCTGAGTTAAAAAAAAAAATTAAAGCAAGATGATGGATATAATTTATTTAGAGTGTTGAAAAGCTTCCGATAGGATTCTGCCTGTGAGAATATGAAAGAAGCCTGGTAACAAGAAGGTGAGGCAAAATCTTGTCCCGGATTAACAACTGCTGAAGAGACAAGCTGGCAGTGGAAATAAGTGTCTGAAGCCTGGGGCTGAAAAATATTCAGAGTGAAGCGCCCTAAGGATGTCTGTAAGGACTATTTATTATCTGTCCATGTGCAGGTGACTACATTGTACATACATGACACTGATTTCCTTCATTTCTATGAGGATCTGTTTACAACAGGCAGCAGACAAATATGGACTTTGAGATAAGGAATGCACCCATTAGTTTTTTATAGATTTTTTTTATGTCTTAAGACAGATGTCTTAAGGCTATGATCATAGTTTCAGTGGATTTGCTAAGTACTGCATTTCCTAATAACACTAAGAATTTGATGAACAATGAAATGTCAAAATATGCAGCCGGTAAAAGCTTGATCAGAAAGGAAAAGCTGCAAAGGAGTGTTTGAAACACCAGACAACTCTAATACCCCCAGTGGTTGTCCTAACATGCTGGCAGATGAACTTGAACTAAAAGGTAATGCATTTCAAAGAAATAATTTAAACTACTCTGACACACTGATGGCTTCTGAATTAACTGTAATCTCTGGAGAGAAGAGCTGAGCATTATTGTGAACAGCTCAGTGAAGATACTAAGCAGCAGAAGGAAAAGAAAAAAAAAAATTGTGCCTGAGATGCAGCAGAGGGGGGATGCATTAAGGAGAGAATGAGAATGTACCTACCCTGGTGTGCAGACGTGGCTGCAGGTGTAGCCACTTGTGCACTCACAGGGGTGGCTCATCAGCCTCATTACTGCGTGCAACTTCAGATGCCACATGTGCAATCTGAACCTGCTAAAAGAGCCTGTGAATAATTCATGGTTCCCAAGAGAGAAGAAGGGCTGAAGGTAAGGAAGTTGGTCACTTGTGTCGGGAGCCAGCCAGTCCTTCTGGCAGTGTACCAAAAGCTGGGAGAATGGGAAGGTTTGGGTTGACTGAGGGGTGTCTGAGCACACAGACTCCTCATCAGCTTTGGCCCCACTGCTCCTTTTCAGGATATTTCCAAGTACTTCAGCCAAAATTTGCCCCTGTGTCATTTTCCAGCAAGGATCATGGCCCATCTCGCCTCCCATATTGTTAATTGTTGTCATACTCGTGGCCTGGGTGCACAAACCCTCATGGAAAACTGAAACAGTGCTAGTCAGGACTCATGAAGGAATCATGAAAGGATGGGCTAGGGGAAGAAACTGCAGGAGAGCAGTGACAGTGAGCAAGAAGGAGTGGAGAGGAGGCAGGAGATGGCAAAATCCCATGGGACCCCCCATCCAGACTGGATCCATCCCTCAGCAAAGTTTTTCTCTGTCTCCAGGTCTGTGGTGCACCAACATCCCTGACACATTGCTTTACACCTAGTTGCCATTTAGGATAAAGAGAGGAAGCTCCCAACTCTGGTTCAGTTGCAGTTTCTCTGGCTTTGACACAAGATAACCCCTGCAAAATGCAAACTGAAGCATGGTTATCTTTGCTACCAGAAGGGCTAAACAATTCATTACGTTTTTAAATGAAAGCGTAGTTTCTGGAGAATGCAGTCAAATCTGCAGCAAGGACCTAATTCCTCCCACATTTTCATGAGCATAAGGGATCAACATCTTTGCCAGTCGGATGCTCTTGTTCTGCCTGTCCCTGAAAACAAGGAAAAGGGGAAGCTTGCATTTACAAGATGACACTTTTAAAGCTGACAAAGAGAACCATGAATAAGTAGGGTAGAGTAAACCTGTAGAATTCACTTGAGAAAGTTTTGAATTATTCTGCAGGATTAGAAAAGCACCAGCCTTTTATGAAATCAGTGTTTGCACTGCACTAGTTACAGTGGCTGCAAATGATGTTAAGAACCAAAATGTTCTCCCTGGCCTGGCATTGAAGCCAGAGGGGCTGTAGCAGGTATTCTGTGCTCTATGACCCCCCTCATTTATCATGAACCTCATCCCAGAGTTGCTTGCTGTGTCCTTTCTCATTGGCAGTAATACTGTGTGAAAATCAAAGTTTTCATTTAAAGAAGGAAGTGAATTTTCTTCATACTGTATAAACAAAATTGAAACTTTGAGTCCCAAAGTTTAAAAAAAGTGAAAAGAAAAAAAAAAAAACAACAAAATTTGCACTTTTTTTGGTAGGTCATGATATGTGAGTGGCTGGTGTCAGCAATACTGAAAACAGCTCCTGGAGCTGATGAGACCTGCAAGGAATGTTCCAATGGGCACGAGGAGGCACGCGTAGCCACTGACACCAAGGAGAGACTGAGGAAACGGGGAAGGGCTAGGAAAGAAAAAGCAGCTTTACATTTCCCTCTTCTAAGGTACTCTGAAAAAGGCAGAGAAAAGCTTCTGAAAGAAGCTCAAATAACCCTGGAAACCACGAGGGAGGCTGGATTTCAAAGGACTGCTGAGAATGAAGATCAATAGCACCAAGGAGGACGGCTCAGTCCCGTAGTACGTAAGGCAAAGGCTTCATCACACTGGATTATTTCATGTTTTGCCTGTGTGTTTGCTTGGAGGGCATGGAGTCCTGATTTAGTGGGACAGCTAAAATATCCAAACAGCAGGAAGAAAGCAGTCATTGACCAAGTAATCACAATTAAAAAATTCTTTTGTAAAGGTTATGAGCTCTTCTCTTCCAGAATTGCCACACAGGAACTAGCAGTATGTGTTTTCTCATTACTGATGGAAGTGACAAGAATGGTGGAGACAGTGCACAAGATTAGGGAGACCCATATTCCCATGGATCATCAACAAGGATATCTGAAACCTCTGAAACCTGAAGCATCATAACTCAGCAGATGGATGTGTCCTTTCCCATTAAAACCAGTGAGACCAAAGCAAGTGAGACCAACACTTGCTTTCTCCTTTAAGTTCTTCAGGAAAAAAAACTAATGAGGAACTGACATAGGACCCCACTTTGAAGCATAACTCAAATAAAACCTTGTAATTGAAGCTGAGTTAATGGGAAATGTCATGCTGGCTTTCATAATACAAACCATGCACCTGCCTCTATAATGCCATACCCCTTCAGAAGATCCAGTGGTGGGGCCTGATAACGAGCCAACATCACACAGCCACACTGCTGCTGGATGTACTGCACAAGGTGTCAGCATCCTGCCAGCTTATTCCCTGTACAGGCATGGCTGATGTTTCCAGGAGCTGTAAGACATCTAGGAGAGTCGCCAACAGGGAGCAAAACCAATGCTGCCAGTAGGAGGATGGGGTAGTGCCAAATTAGTACAGAAGTTCCTGTACGTGCCAAATAGCTTTCTAATTACGTTGTGATCAGCAAGACAAAACTGTGTCTCTTTAAAAACATATGTCTGTATTCACAGTGGGTCTTCAGTGCAGAGGGGGAATTTAGATGCAAAATGGCAGATAGGAGAGGCTTATTTGTTTCCAGATGTTTGTCTGCTTCCAGGACCCCAGTCCACAGGACTGATGCCTTTGCTCCAAAGAAATCAAAGGAGAGGACAAAGAGGAGGTGGGGTCTGGCAGATTAGGAAATGATGGGGCCATTTAATGTATGGGCACACATTGAAACAGGTGAGTCTGGCAGATACCTTTCCACTAAACATCAAATAAAACCCGTTATGGTTCTCTTTGGCTGCTTTTGGTTGAATAGCACATGTTCCAAACATAGCACTGGACCACTGGGCCCACTTCCTTTGGTGGTTTTGATTTCAGTGCAATTTCCATATGAATGTAGGACATATTTCTAAGAGCTGAAGCCTGAACTTGATAAGCTGGTCCAAATTACAAGGATGCATCTGATACTCATTAAAAAGAGGATGCAACAGCTTTTGGAACAGATAGTGGATAGGAGTACATCATGGGGGATTTTACAAAGAATGAAAAGTGAATCATGTTGCCATAGAAATAATTATTTAAATATGTGGTAAGTAAAATTTCATCTGGATCCTTTGTACTCATTCAGACTTTCTTTGAGCTCCTTTAATGGGTAATGAGGCCACCACACAGCAGAGTGATGAGCCGGTTTACGTGTACATGGGCTTAAGCCTCTGCCTCTTCCCCAAGCCATTAGCCTTGGGAGCCAAGTACATTTTGTATCCAGCAAAAAAAATTAAAAGAGGAGAACATGTGAATACATTGACTGCTCTGTGGATTTGATGGGTGGTTATATTGCTTTTAATGCACAGTGAGCTGTGGTGTAGATCTGTGCTAGAGTAGCTACACTAGTTCCCTTTCAGACTCCCAAAAGTCACATTACAGCAGAACAGTTTCCTCCACTTTCAGTGCCTTTCTTGTGTAGGTTTTATGTGCAGCTGCTCCTGCTCCACACACCTCCATGGGTTTTGGGGAGTATGCAACAGCTGGGTTACGGCACATGGGCACCGCCTGAGATGATCATGCAGGTTCTCTCTGTGAATATGAGTATTTTGAGAATCAGCAGCACCTAACCAGGCTGGAGCTTCAGTCTTTTCCCACTTCTCCACATATCCTTGGTTGAAGTGGCCCGATCCCTGTTAGCATGTGAAATAACTACATGGTTGGGATAAAATAATAACAGTACAGGCAGAAATAAAACGAATTCAGTATTCAGTATGGCATTTTCTATTTCTGCGTACACAAGGTTTGTGCAGGGCTGTTTGGACATAGCTGTCATTTACCATACCCAAAAGAACATTTCTCCAGTTAGCACTGTGCGCATAATTCTGTGAGCCATCTATGCAGATCCAGCATCTTGCAGCAGGTCCATGCATACAAAATAGCAGATGTTTTGTTTTGTTTTATTATTTTATTTTATTTTATTTTATTTTGTGGCTTCTGGCAGATTTTGTCACTGTCAGTTAGCATGGACCTACCTGCAGTACAAATTTCTGGGTCCTGCATAACTAGAGAAGGCTAATTCAGCCAGCCACCACTCCCCAGACCCTACGTGTAGTGCTCTGACAACCTGTTTTCTTTGAGATTTCAGGCATTCCAATATTGTGGGCCATTAATTGTAGAAATCTGCTGGCTTCTGTTTGAGGAATAAAAACAATTTAGTTCAACAGGAGGTAGTCCCTTATGAGATACATCCAGCCGGCCACAGCGGGGATCAGCCCCGTCGTCTTTATGAGCAGGATATGTTCACCTGCCAAAGTCAGCAGAAACAAAATAGATGACACATCCACACTCTGAAGGTTTGTATTCCCAACAAACCCAAGCAGAAATAAGACAGGATGAGGAGCCAGGTCCAACTCAAGCATTTAATTCAAACATTTACATGCCTGAGATCAAACTCTTGGATTATGGATTAAATCCCTGAACCATTTAGGAAGGCAGGAGCTGCCTGTGAATTGTCTCTTAGATACGTCTGGGGACATTTTGTGACATCTGTTGTACAAGCTTGGGTTTGTAAAACCCACGTGCAAAACAGTGGGTTTAGACCAAACTGCTGATGTCTGAAATTCTCACTCTGCTTGATATGAGACCTTGCCAAATCTCCAGCAGTATCTGTGCCTGAGACTCTTTTACCTCTCATCCCACACACCTTGAGCTGATTTTTACTTGGACAACTTCTTGCTCTTTATACTTGGGGAGCCATATATCAAGGAGAAATCTGCTCAGGAGGAGAGGACAGGGATTCTGCCTGTTCTCTGATCCTTAATGCAGTTTTCATCTAGAGGTGATTTAAGTCTTTCCACTCAAAAAATCTGACATCAGCCATGCACTCTCAGCCAAGTGAGGTTACTCAGGATTTATTGCATTCTGTTGTGTGACCACTGAATTTGGAGAACTGTTGTGAGGATGATGCTTGCTCTTGTGATTTGGGGACTCTTCTGTCTCACCCTCTTTCTTAGAATTTGGTGTCCCTTCATCCCTGCACAGAAAGCAGTAAAGCAAAGAAGCTCAACAGTGTTTTTCACCAGGCTCTGCTGGTGAAACCACCACAGGGCCCCAAGCCACTTTCTCTGTATTCTCTTGGGTATTTTTGGGCAGCAATGGGCTCTTCACAGGTCATTTCAGAATTTCTGCTGGAGTTTCTTGCACCCTAGTGGAATGAAGCCTGAAGTCCTGACCAAAGAGAGCCCGACAAGGCTCATGCCTACCTGTGTGCTGAGTGTTAGGTATATTCCAACCTTTCCTCTGGCCCCACACAGCTCTAGGGTGACAGCTCAGGTACTGCATAGTGCTGGGAGAGGAGAGAGCTCCTTTCAGTGGCACCTGGAGGACACAAAGACAACTCCAGATCGCTGCTAGGGGCACTTTCTCCTGTTTTGAACTAACTGGAGTGGACTTCCTCTGACCACACTGTTGTGTTTGAGGAGAAACCAGTGTCAGCAGCTGTCCATCACTGAGAGACAGAAACAGCCAGAACAGGCCCTAAAATGGACCTCTGTGCAGATCTGGCATTTCAGCTCTGAATTCAGTGGGGAACAATTGAGAGCTTCTGCATGCTCAGTGGATACAGTATGAGAGAAGGTGTCCTAGCACAGGGAACTTTGTGCATTCACATCATTTCCAAACTGGCTAAAAGGGGTTGATATCTTTCACAGCAGTTTTCCACCTTTGGGAAACATTGTGTGATTTAAAATTCCAGAGGTAAGAAGGTATTACACTGCTATTGTTGCGGTACTGTTATTGTTGGGTAAGGCTGTTTGTGCTGCTCATGAAAGATATGTCCATGCTGTGCTGTACAGACGGCTCCTTTGCCACACAAAATCTCTGAAAACAAGGGGACTTGAGGCTAGGAGTGGAGACCTCCATGAAAACCAGTTGTGTTGCTTGAAAATAAAGACTGATTATTAAATGGACTATTTAATATGTTTTCCATGGGTTGAATGCCTTTCTTTTCTGTGCTTACTGTTTTTTAGTCTTCCCTGCTCACAGAATCCCGAGTACATGTTAGCACTCTTTTGTTTGGATGAGCTAACAAAACATCTTCTCTGAACTCCCCTCAATCTGTGTAGCTGCATTCCTCCTCGACTTGGTAGAGCTCCAAGACACCATTCCACAGACAACTAGCCATGCAACCTGTGGCTGTGTGTAAATAAATGTGCATATATAGTGTATGTGATGTCATCTATAAAGGCAGAACTGTGCATATTGGAGCAGTTTAGAATCAGCAAGGACTTGGTAAATAGATGGGGTTTGCACTTCATCTTCTTTCTCCTCTCTCCATCAGAAAGAGACTAAATAGAAATTGCTCCTTTGAGCAAGGTTCATCCCTGTTGGATCAATTCTTTACTCTGGGGGTTCTGTCTGAACTGCAAGTGAAATCTCAGACCTGAGGTCACTACATTTGTGTAAATTAGACTCCATGCAGGAGCAGTGTGTGGCCTGCCAGCGCCCAGCCATGGGGGGAGGAGGGGGCAGCGCCTGCCTGTGGCCATGAGAGCAGGCAGCATTCTCCCCCGGGCAGGATGAGGCTGGCTGGTGCCCACAGGGAGGTACGACTCTGCAACACCTTCCCTGTTCCTCAGGGTTTAGAAGCACTGACAGATCTTTTCCTTCCCCTTAGAAAAACTCAGTCAATAGTGAAGAGTGAATTCTAAATGGGTCCATTCCACATTAACTGTTTTTTAAAGGACTTTAGCTATTTGTTTGAAGCCTGTTACTGCTTTCTGTCACCTTCCTTCTCCTTTCCCAATCCTTTGAAAGTTTCCCTGCCCTCACAGCAGATCAAACCAGCCAGCTCCAGTGTCTGCCCCGTGGTCACCCAGAGGTGTGCAGGGCCACGGCTGAGTTCAGAGCTCCATCTCAGCCGAGCTGCATGGAGTTGGCTCAGCTGGCTCAGGCCCAGGATGCAGCTTATCTGCCAACAGAGAAGCCACCCATGGATAATGGAAAGTGACTGCAGCAATGGAACATGTTACAAAACTCCTACTGACTTCAAGGGAGCCGACCGGCAGAAATCACTGTGTACTTACACCAGGGAAGTAATCTGGGACAGTAAATTAATCTCAACAGTCCTAGCTTCAGGGCTTCTTGAAGCTATTGTGTGCAGTTTTCATTTGCATGGATTTTTTTGCTATTAAATTTGTAAGAACAAAGCCAAACTTCTCTCAAACTGCTAAGCTGTGCTTTGTTCTGGGATTTCCAAAAAAATAGATGAAGCCAGAATTTAGTCTGACTCCCACCTGGAAGCAGAAGCTGGTCCATGTCTGCTGAAATCCTTTTGACTCTCTGCAAATTTGAATCCAGCTTGGCCTGTGATCTATATCTGTATCCACCTGGCTCCAAGTCTCATTGCAGAAGATGCACCTAGCTGTAGTTCAAGGGTACAACAAATCAAGCTTTGTGTATGAGCTGGACCACCCATAATATCAGTTGGGTCACAATACAAATATAGTAGCCATAAGCACAGCAAAGAGTGGAACTTCTGGTTTCCTCTTTAATCAGAGATGTGAGAAATTCAGGGAGGAAGGAGGAGCATGTCTACATGAGTCCGGAAGCATGTATTTAGCAATTTTACTTTTTGCAGTTTAAAATGGGCCCAGCCCAAGTATTTCCAGGGAAGATCAGATTTGTGTCCAGACCCATATTGCTATTCCATTTTTGGGTGTCAGTGGTACAGAAAACACTTGTCTTTTAAAGTTGAATTTCCAGCTGTGGTGCTGTGAGGACCAGCTTTGTGATGAGCCAGAGAAGAGCGAGGAAACTTTTTGAATTTCTGTGGATTTCACGCAGCACCAGGAGGAAGTGGGGGAATGCTTTCTTTATAAAGGTGCCTGGGCATGGGGGCAATGGTTTTCCCTCCATGGCTGCAAGGGCTGTCTTGGCTGCAGCACGAGCTGGGCTGCTCCTTAAGAGTTGCCCCTCACCTCTTTCCTTCCTCCCACAGAAACCTCTCTTGGGTGACCTCTGTCCTGGCAGGGAACATGAGCCAGAGAGAAGATGCTGCTGTCCCTCTCCCCTGCCTGCTGGGATCAGCACAACCCCTCGCAGTGCAGGGATGGTAGAAGATGCTTCTAAAATGCAGGTGGCACAGGAGGGGAGCACGGCCACAGCAGGGACACCATCGCCCAGGTGGGACACTGGCAGGGCAGCCTCAAGTGCCCTGGGACCATTCAGCTCTGGAGCTGCAGCTTGGCAGACACAGCCCTGCCTGCAAGAGCACCACCATGAGGAACAGGGTCCCCATCTGCACCGAGCACTCGAGAAGGAAACCCACTCATTCCTTCCTCCTCTGCCCCAACCCCACCCCCTGCACTTCCAGCTCGGAGGCTCCCTCAGGGCTGCTGAAAGCTCTCTGGCTTTCAGGAACACAGCTGTTAGTGACCTGACAAAGGAACAACAGATTTGTTATGCCTATTTTATATTTTTACTGGCACTAGAACTTCTGTTACAGGAGAAAGGGAATTCCTAAGAGGCTGAGGAGTGAATTACACACTTGCACATTGTCACTGGTACAGTGGAAAAGGGCCACAAGAAGGTCCTCCCCTGCTACATAGAGGCCTTGTAACCTGTAGTGCAAACAAAATGTACTCTGCTGGAAAGTTCTGCTTGCCTTCACCTGAGAACTAGCAGCAAGGCAAAGATCACATTCTGCCAGCTCTGGTTTTGCCTCAGCACTGGTAAAAGCTTTATTGCTTGTATAATTAAATACAGGTTTCAGATTGCTTTTCTTAAAGCAGCTTTTTCTCTTCATGCTTCCTTGGCTGCTCTTAGAATGATGCTGTTGGTAGGACGCACACATTGCAGCAAGCATGAAGATTTGTAACCTTCTGTCAGCTGAGACACTTTCTTTTCCCTTCAGAGGTTCCCACAGACCATGCTCTGGCTTCCCCTCTTGTGTTCCTGCACCAGTGAGTCATCTCCCTGTCTGCCTTCTGCCTACACACACTCCAGGTGCTGATGCCTCGCTGGGATGTTGAGCATGAAACCAAAGTGATTTGCAGAATCAAGACTACATGAAAGTACTTCCTTTGTGTTGACTTCTTCAAAGATTTCCCATCTCTTTTTGGTTTTTTTTTTCCCCCATGTGTCTCCAATTGCAATGCTTCGTCATATCTACAAATTAGCTTGGTTTGCAGCTAAGTTAATTTTCCATCGACAGCCAGGCCAGGAAGAGGCTTTCAAATATTTTAAATATTCAAATTTTTCCCCCCTCTCTGCAGTGGGAGAGATTGATGTCAGCTGGGGACCAGGAGAAGGGTATGTAAATTTCTTCAGGGAAGGCAGGGAAGGGGCTCATTTGGACAGGGCTGAAAAGGGGTTGTCAGAAGATGAGATTTGGGAATCTCACTGCTCTGAAGTCTGCATACTGAAATGGAAGATCTGAAGGAACCATGACAGTAAGATCCAAACCTGAACTCTGGTGCATCTGCACCAGTGTCTTAGTTTGAGCCAGGAGCCAGCTTCCAAAGCCAATCTCCCAGCAGCCCCGACTCCTGTGCTTTCTTTTCGTTTGTGAAGTGGATCTGGAAGAGGTGAACCCAATGTCTTTCAGGTGAAACACGCACTTAAAACACCTCTGGAAGCCCACTGAGGACAAACACATGTTCAGTCTGTGCCATGCTCAGGTAGTGCGCTGTTCCCATGGCATGGCTGCTGAAGGGCCTGAAAGTTAGGCTAAAAATAATTTAAAAATCAAACCTTCAACACAGACAAAGGAACAGTGGCCCCTGCCCCACTGTGCATCATACAGAGAAAATTTAATGATATTTGGAAATAAGACCATCTGTATTCAAAAAAGAGTGTTTAAAAAAGCTTGTGAAGTGAGATATCACTCATGAGAGAGTTGTCAGTACAAACAGAGCTGTTGAAATGATGCTACAAATACTGCATGTGAAACCTTTGTACACATGTTAGACCCTTTTTAGTCTCATTAAGCAAAAAACCAAAACCCTATGCAATATATAGATCACAAGTATTTATATGTATTATATATGCACATAAAATCATCTCCCTGTGTATGTTGTGATTTTGAAAACAGTGGATCTATTATTCACTCATGCTAATCTCTGTAAGGGAACCCAGAGATTCTGTAACATGTTGCTTCATCCCAGTCCTTGTTTTGTATACAGAAACCATGAAATTACTGATGTATAACCTGAAAGCAAATAAATCTTAGTATCTGAAACATAAACTTTGCTACTCCTGCTCTATCTTGCTCTAGAAGACGCAGGATCATGAAAAGCAGTCATAGTAGTAAAAGCTTAATTATTCTTTACTAATTACTGGATAAAATACATTAAATGTCAAGGGTGTCTGTAGTAAAAAATGACATCATGTATGATATAATTAAATACACAAAACTATGTTTAAATAGCTGTAAGTGTCTGAGTAAACCAAATCAACCAAAAAAAAAATCAAAGACAATATTGACAAAGGCCCTTAAATCACACTGTTGTATATAAAAGTTTTTCATAGAAATCATGTTAGTTTTAATAACAAATTTTATGGTGGGTTAAGGTCTATTTTGTATTTTTATAATTATTCATTTTAATGTCAATGGTTATAAAAGCCAATGATAATGTTATTTTGAACAGTTGGCATATTTGTGAGGGTGATAAAAATTAGTTGATCAGTGTATAATATTACCTTGTGATATAGATATAGCTATGGAAGCTATGGATATAAAGTTACCTGAAGGCTCTGGGAAGAACTACCTCAACCTATGGTGTGACCGTTACCATATTTTGTGTCTTCAGAAATCGTGACCTCATTTGGTCACAACAAAGTGTCTTAAATTGGATGTTCTTGATGTCAGCATAACTAAAATGTTTGTGCAGTCTGACCAAGGTGCAGGAAATCTTGCGGCAGGGCAGGAATTTGCAGTGGCTCCAGGGGTAGGTCTGATGGTCAGCTGGAGCTTCTCTCTTCCTGCAGCTCCAGAGAATCTCAGCATTGCTCTTGCTGACAACTTTTCTCCTAGATTTCAGGATGAAGCAGACGTCACTTACATTAAAGGAGGAACTTACATGAAGTAAATGCTGCCAGACCAAACAGGAGGAGCAGGAGCGCAACGCTGCCGTAATTAAAATACTCAAAAGAAGTGTCATCACTCAAATTAAACATCTCTACGTTATTCAATAACACAGACCTTGAATGCCTTTTACCACCCATTAGCCCACCTAAGTTTTAATGTCAGGTGTTTTCAGCTGATTGAGGTGAGGAAGCGCAGCCAGTGCAGTTCTCGGGCGGAGCGGCGGCAGCGCTCGGGCAGCAGCAGCAGCAGCAGCGGAGCTGCCGCGGGGCTTTGTTCCTTTGTTCCCCAGCCCCGCTGCCCTGGCCAGAGCAGCCTCCGCGCAGCCCAGCCCGCTCGTGGCTTTGCTTTTTCCCCCCTTGCTTGCTCACCTGCAGTCCCTGTTCATATTGTTTTATGGTACTTTAGACAACGGGTTTTAACAACTAAACATAAAAGCCACTGAGAGCATAAACAGGAAACTTGTGTTTAGGTGGGAGTGCCTAGGAATTTTATACTGCTGACCACAGAGGCCATGGGAGAAAGGAAATAGGAAAAACACTGTAAATACCTGGGTGACTAATGACTTGTGCTGTTCATCTGGCTTTTCAGAACATGAAAAGTTCAGCCTTTTCCAGGCAAAACAGTGTAGGGGAGGCACAAATTCTCCGGTCAATACTCTCCATGCCTCTCGCTGCCTGTTTCCCTGCTCTCTCCCATCACGGAAAGCGCCCCGTTCCTGCAAAGTCAAATAAACCCACAATAAATTTTGGCCGGCAGTGGCGGCCGAGGGAGGGAGCGTGACACGCGAGGGTGTTCGCCTGCTCTCCGCGTTCGCACCGCCTAAGAGGATTTCGATGAAAGAAACCAAATTCGCAGCCTCTGTTTTGTGTTGAGGCAGCAGCTGGAGTTTGGGGGCAGCTTTGTCCAGCTTTGCCTCGCCGGCTCCCGAAGAGGTTGCCATTGTTCCCGAGGGGCCTCGGCGGGGCTGCTCCTGTGCCCGCTCCCTTTTATCGCCAGCCGCACGGCTCGGGAGAGGTTTTGTCTTTTGCTGACAGCAGCAGATTTGGCCGACCGGCATCTCCCAGGCGGCAGCGCTGGGTGGGATTTCCAGGTTGGCCATCTGCGCGGGGGGGCCGGCAGAGCCCAGCGGGGCCTTTTGGCGACCGGGCTGCTCCCTCCGGGGCCACTGCTGCCGGTGAAACCGCGACATCTGCTCACCTTCAGCGGGCCTGCGGGCTCCGGTTTCACTCCACACCCTGGGAGCGTGACCGGGAAGAGGAGGGCTGGAGGCAGAGGAGGATGCTGCTTCCCCAGGTCACGTTTCGGGGGGAGCAGCAGCCCTGCGGGGGGGCAAGGAGCCAGGCCCTTCAGCCTGTGCAGCCTGGGAAGCCCAGGAGCCCACCCGCGGCTCTGGGCAGCGCTTGCCTCAGTTTCCCGGGGAGCCCAGCCCGAAGGGTTAGTGCTGCAGGAAGGGCAGGGCAATGAGGGCTCCAGCAGGATGGAGGGAGCCCCTCTGGTGTCTTTTACTCAGGCCTTGCTGCTTCTCTCTCCCACAGCACAAAAACTGATAAACAAATAGTCCTCTTTTCATCAAGTTCCTATAAAAACCCAGTAACCTGCAGGTAAAACTGATGTGCCCAGGCTGCCTCAGAGAAGGGCCAGCATAGCCAGGGATGTCAGCCCTGGAGCAGCAGCTGGTTCTTGCTGAAATCAAGTGTGTTACTAAATAGGGGTGGAATTTCACTCATGGAAAGTTAAGCACATCTGTAAATATTTCTCTGAATCCAGGCTGGGGTTTCATCCACAATGAACTTGTCGTTTGATTGCTGAAGTGATACGACAAGCCATGGCAAGGTTTGGCAGGGCACTGGGGAGGACAGCTTTGTTGATAGCCAGGCATGATCACTTCCAGACTGTGCAAACACTGAATTTTATCGACAGAGATGCACGTATGCACTCGTATGTATATGTTACTCCATGTATACATGTACCTATAGTTACAAACTGGTGTAGATACAAATTGACTCTAGTTTATAATAACATAGTTACTTGTTCTTATGCAGTTATAAAAATATGTAGTGAAGGTTGCTGTAATCACAAAACAGACTACCTTTTTCCTTTTCTCCTCATGAATATTGTAGCAATAAAAGATGCTGGGCTCTCTAAAACCTCTTCTTTTCCCAAGGGCAGCCGCAGACCAAGAACATCGCAGTAGAAACTATCCAACGGTACAACTCCAACCCCATCAGGGAGGACCTGCTCAGAGCCTCTCCTCTCAGCTGAGCCTCACCTGCAGCAAGCACAAACCTCGCCGCCGTCCAAGGAAATCGCTGAATGTGTTCAGGAAGGTGGAACACGGCACTGCTGAGCGACAGCCCCAGCGCAAGAGCCACCGAGGCGCTCAGGGGTAGCGGTGTGACCCTGGCGGAGTTCAGCCCCGGCACAGCCCGGGCCGTGCGGTGCCGTGCGCTCCCCGCATCCCCGCACGCTGCCCGGGGGATGGCAGCGCCCGGAGCCCACAGGGCACACAGTCAGCAATTGGGGTGGGATGGCAGCGCCCGAAGCCCACAGGGTACACAGTCAGCAATTGGGGTGGGATGGCAGCGCCCGGAGCCCACAGGGTACACAGTCAGCAATTGGGGTGGGATGGCAGCGCCCGGAGCCCACAGGGTACACAGTCAGCAATTGGGGTGGGATGGCAGCGCCCGGAGCCCACAGGGCACACAGTCAGCAATTGGGGTGGGATGGCAGCGCCCGGAGCCCACAGGGCACACAGTCAGCAATTGGGGTGGGATGGCAGCGCCCGGAGCCCACAGGGCACACAGTCAGCAGTTGGGGTGGGAAGGACAGCGCTCCCCGCTCTGAGCCGGCTGCCGGAGCCAGCTCTCACACAACGACCCCGAAGCTGCGTCCTGAAGACTGCAGCGGCCAAAGCATTTCTCAGGGTTTTACTTCTAAATCCCTTCTCCCGCACAATACTGAAAAGGGGCTCTGACCCAAGACTCTTCTCGGTTAAATACCCGAGCTGCCAAGCTACAGATTTTCAGGGATTCCTTTTGAAACTCTTCCACTTTGTACAAAGCGATTAAATATTCATTGGCACGGGGACTGGGAGCCGGCCTCCTGGATGAGCACCCCCACCCCAAGCCGCAGAGCCCTTTTCATTCCCATCCTCTGAATATTTAATCAGCTCATACAAAGCAGAGCGGCTTCAGCGGGGGAGCCTGGGAGAGACCCGGCAGTGAGAGCCGCTGATCAGAGAGCGCGGCACCGACACCCGATCCCAGGCGCCTGCTCCAAAGCAGGCACATGAAGGATTTGAGCATTCGGCTCAGCATAGCTCTGAGCGTGTTAGCTATTCACAGCGGAGGATGTGACACTTCCTTTCTCTTCTCTCCCCCATCCCGTCTTTTATTTCAGTTAGATGTGGTTTAACCACCTCAGAGTCCAGCCAGGAATGAGGAATGCTTCATTTGTGTCCTGAAAACTGTACAAAATGAATGGATAAAAATTTGATGAGAAGTTTTTCAGCCATTCAAGCACCTCTCTTAATAATTCAGATGTTTGATTTTCTTCTTCAGTACACAGTAAGGATTAATGCACTTTGAAGATGGCATAGGAATTCAGTTTCTAGAAAAGGAGAAAAGTCTCAAATTTAAAAAGAAAATCCCACCTAGGAGTATGACATTATTATGTGAGTTTCTATCCTCCTGATTCTCCTAACTGATGACTGGGACAGGCTTTGCACTGAAATTTCAGCAGAGAGAGATATTTTGCAGCCTACCTCTAATAAACAAAGTTCACAGCGGAAATGCTGACAGGCTGTGATCAAAGCAGCACCCTCAGGTGTTGCTGTGATATACTGCTTGCTTACTAAAACACTGCAGTTCAAACAGCCAGGCCGTGTTTAATTGGTATATATGGTATTTCCAACTCGGGGAGCTCAACACCAACGAAGGTTTCTCTCAGATCTTTCACTCTGCCATTGTTCTGCTATTTGCTCAGAAGAAAGACATTTAGGAGACCAAGTTTTGGGTTAAATCTGGAACAAGAACCCTAGGACTATTGACAGCACTGCCTTGAACTTTACAGGAGGCTGCCCTGTGAGCGTTCTTCTGCTGTTCCCACTCAGAAGCCCATGCTGTCCTCGCCCCAGCTGTGGGGAGCAGCTCTTCCCCAGGGATGACTGAACATCTTTACTTCAGTCACATGAACTGCATATGTAAAAAATGACACTGACAGTATATCATAATGCAGTTCTAGTGTCTTTAAAGTATTAGAAAAAGAGAAAAACATCCAGATGATGAATTCTTGGATTTACCAGTCACCATTCAGGACTTGCTACTGTCTGGAGCAGTGTTTGGCTCCATACTCAAAGTTCACAATTCATCCTCTGAAATTCAGATGTGTGTCTAAAACTTTGGCCTATCCTGACCACAGGAGTTACAAGCTCATATATTTTTGAGGAAGAATAATTTTTTTTCTTGCCCAGTTCTCTCTCAACCTCTGCCACAGTCCCAGATCCTGGCTCTCAGCCTCAGTCTTCTTACCTGAGGAGTCCAGACCCTCACCAGTGTCACACCCCTCCCTCTTTGGTCAGTGAATTCCCACTCCTGACCAGTTGCTACTTCTTGGTTCCACCATCTGTGTGTTGTTTCCCTTCAGTCAAGTTTTTGCCATCTTTCCAGCTGCTCCAAAGAATTCCTTGTTTACACTGCCTCAGTGCTGGCGGGGATTTTTCATCCCATCCCTGCCTTTTACTTTGAGCAACGAAAATTAGAGAAATCCACTTTCTTTGACTTTGGATGGAGTACACTCAGCCCAGGATGAAGATGATGCACATACCAGTTTTGTGCCAGGCAGGAGCTGTTAGGGGACAGAACATGTGCAGTCACCCTCCAAGGACAAACAGCATCTTCTTTCATCCACTGCAGCAGCCCTGAGAAACCTGCATGTGTGCCCTAAAGATGGGAGGTATGGAGATATTAATTCCTAGATTAAAATGTCTCTACTTAGCATGGGCAAAGTAGGTTTTATTCCAAAAGTTTGTAACTGGACCTAAATGAGAGACTTCTATAAAAACAGCAACAGACGTTTCCCAACAGAAAAGGCCACTTTGCTCCACTCCTGCCTTTTGAGTCACGGCTACAAACTCCTGAGAAACTGGGCCTTTTGAAAAAAAAGGTTGTTATCATTTTTTTAATATGAACAAAACAAAATATTTTCTTAATTCTTGTTCCCAGAATCTGCTAAACTGTTTTGATGATTTTTTTCAAAAAAATCTGCCTTAGGCATACACCTGGAATATAAAATATCATCCCAAATGGTTAAAACTTGACAATGTGTCAAAATGTGATTTTATAATAGGAAATATTGTGCAAACATCATATTATGCACTATTAACCCCACCTATTAAAAATATTTCCTTATGTGTAGTGAACAGGCTTACACAAACCAGCACTTGCAGATGTAGTCACTGTTTCCTAGTGCGCAGTACCTTAGTAATTTTGACTTTTTCAATATTACTGAGTGCAACAAGATAACATTAATGAAATAATCCCTTGGTGAATTGATTCTTTTAAATAAAAGCTTGCTTTGAATTATGCTTTAAAAATGCATCTTTAAATCAACTAATTTCCATTTAATTACACGGATATTAGTTAAAACCAGCTGAGTGGACTTTTCAATTTTTAATTGTGAAAATTCTCTCCCAGGCTGAACTCCTCTATGCCAAATTTCTGCATTGAGCACATTTTTACAGTCTAGTTATAAACCCTAGAAAAACAACGTTTATAGGAAATGTTGACACAACCTTAAATAAAGTGGTGCTAGCTGACACCTCTATATTTTCAATTTGGGGATTTCTACTGGGAAAATATAAACGCTAATGCAGCAAAGGAAGCCAACTATAATAAAACCCTCATAGTCTTCCTGTTCACCACACGAAGGCCTACTTCAAAAAGCACCAGCTCAGACTGGAGATGAGTTGAAGTTAACTGCATTCCTCTGAGGACACTAGAAATTACCTGCACATAGTTCAGCCTTACAGTTACTTGCAAGGCTTGAGTTTAGCCAAAGTCATGTGAATATCCATCCCCCCCCACAAAAAAAAGTGAAAAGAAAATGAGAATGTGCATAAGCTCAAAAAAAAAAGGGTGCTAGTCCATTTATATCCTTCCTAGCACAACATAAAAAGAGGAAAATAGACTTTATAGATTCTAGTGAAACAAATGTAAGTACACACAGGGGAAAAATATAGAGACAGAAAGTGAAAATGAAGTTACCTTTCCTATCTGCATCTTTTAATTGTGGCTCACCTAAAATGAATGAATACAGGAAGGGCAGGGGCCTCTGCTTAGCCTTATTTTTAAAGATGTTGTAAAAGATTAATGAGCAAAGATCTGGATGATTTTCAGGACAGTTCCTGAGTCTTGGTGACAGAGATTTGAAAGTGTTGGGTTGCTGATCCTGCCTCAAGAATAAAACCCAATCATATTAGTGATATTCTGGATGTGAGATATAGTTTTGGAGGGAGGACGTTGGAAAAGGTGTCAATTTCAGAACTTAAATAGGAAATCCAGAATAAAAACCAAATGATACTGTTTAAGGGCAAATTGTGCTGGCCTGGTTGCCTCCTGAGATAGGATGTCTGGGTCTGTAGATGAGGGGAATAAAATGGATGGCATTTCTCTTGATTTAAGCAATACTTCAGAGATTATTTCCTGTAGCATCCTTGTAGCCAAACTGGGGAGATATGGACTAGATGGCGAGACTTGAAGATCTGTGATAAACTGACTGAATCTTCAGGCTCAAAGAAAATTAACCAATAGTTCAGTCAAACTGATAACCAGCTGAGTGGTTTACTGGACATACAGTAGGGCTGATGCTGTTTAATGTACTCCTTAGTGTCTTGGGCAATAAGCTACAATGCACTCTCAGCAGAATTGCAGATAATATCAATCTGGGGAGAGGGGTCAGTATTCTGGAGGGCACAGCTGCCATTCAGGAGGACACTGACAGGTTGGAGAAATGGACCATGACAAAACTCTCACAGTTCTACAAAGGAAAGCACAAAAACTGCGCCTGGGCTGAATTAACCCAACACAGAACAGCCAGACCTGTGCTGGCTCACCAGGAAGGGAGCTGGCAGTCCTGGTGAACACAGGTTAAACATGCCAGTAGTGTGCCCTCTGGGAACAAAGGTCCCTCTGCACACTGGGCTGTAGCAGGAAGGGTAAAACCAAGGGATCAAAGGAAGAGACTCTTCTCCTCCCCTTGACAATCATGAGACCTTGTGTGAAATAATGTGTCCAGTTTGGGAGCCCTGGTACAAGAGAAACACTGATCCATGCTGGAGTCCAAAAGAAGGCCAGCAAGATGCTCAAGGGGCTGAAGCAAGAAGCAATAAAGTGAAGTTGAGAGAACTGGCTTTGCTGGGCCTGGGGGATGAAAAGCATCACGAGAAATCTTGCTGTTTTTTCAGTTACCTAGGGAATGATTGTAGAGGAGGATGGGACTGACTCTTCGTGAAACTGCACGAAGATAACAGGTAAGACAAATGTAAGAACAGGAAATTCCAGTTGGACATATGAGAGAAAAAATCCCAGTAAGAATAGTTGAACAATGGCCAGGTTGGCCAGAGAGATTGTGACAGCTGTTCTTAGAGATACTCAAACCTCAGCTGGGCAGGTTAATCATGCTTTGAAAAGCAGGTTGGGCAAGGTGATATCCAGAAGACCCTTTCAACCTGACTGGCTCTGTTTCCATTTGTTTTTAGAAATCACCCTGACTTGCCAGTTCAAGGGGTGTCTGGGAAAACCAAGACTTTCTAATGTCACTTCTGGCATTGACTTGCTCAGTGGAAAAGCAGAAAGTGGGCATGGTGACACTCTGAGCAGCAACCTGCTGGCTCTCAGATGCCATTCAGGTTTCTCCTTTGGACGAACTGGCTGCTGATAAAGCTGGATACTTGCCTGCCTTTGAGTGCCCAGCCTTATCTGTTTTTAAGGAAAGGCATGCTGAACTCTCTAGCAACATTACAAAGTATTGGCCTGAGTTTTTCTTTAGTTGCTATCATACCTAACCTTCACCTCTTCAGAGGCAAACACTAAGAAGTTATGTAAAAAGCCAAACTGAATCATCCTGGTAAACAACACTGACCTTGTCTTAGACCTGAAAGGACTTACCCTTATATAGCTGTAACCCATTCCACTTAATGCAGTTAACAAACTGTAGTCCTTTGATTCAGTGAGACACTTGCTGCTTTTACCATTACTTTTGTCTTGTCTAATTGTCTATTAAGAAAGTAATTTGGGTTACACCCCAATGAAAATCAGACCTACCTAACCTTCTGCAGTTCCCAAGAGACCTTTCACGGAGGTTTCTCTATGAGCAGAAGAGCTTTGGATGATAGTTTTTTTTTTTAACCTTGCTAACATTTCAACCATTTTGGCAGCAATTTATATCATTTCTGCCTGCTGCCTCCTTCTTCTTCTGTTTTCCCCCATAGGTTTCACAAGATATCACAGTAACCTTGGCAAAAATGTGAAATCTGCTTTAAGGTTAATGCTAAACTTCTGTAGTACATTATTTTAAGGTTTAAAAGAAAGATAGTAAGTTCCAGTATGTACCTGTCAGTACTAAGTGATTGTTCATTTCCTGTGAATTGGGAATAAAGTAATAACATACATCTGGTGAGCTAAAACATGTTGCTTATTTCTTTTCCTTCTCTGAGCCATATCATTTACCAGCTGTGAGACATCACCACGCAGAATCTCCAAATACCTTTGAGAAAAATTAAAACAAAGGAACAGAGGTCTGGACGGGACCCCCTGTGTCTTGGAGCCCAGTCCCCTGCCAGCCCCAGGCCACATCACACAATGCCTTTCCTCAGCTGTTCTCACTCCATCTTACAAACCCTCCCATGCCCCCAAACTTGCATTGGAAGTCTGCTCTCCCCAGCGCTGATTGCTCAACTGGCTACATAATGTCTTTCAGCTTCTAGTTCAAATACATTCACGGGCAGTTTATGCCCATTTGTTCTTGTGCCAACACTGTACTTTATCTTCAAAAGATCTTTTCCTTCCTTGATGTTTAACCTCCTGGTGTATTTATAGAAAGCAATGACATTCTGTATCAGCTTTTGTTTTGCTACACTAAATATGTCAAGTTCTCCTGGCCTCCTTATGCAAAGTAGAATTTCCACTCCCTCTCATTATGACTTTGTTGCCCTTGTTCCCAAGCCATTTTTGGCCCAGGGGGCTGCTGCTGGACACAGCGATCTTGTAAAGGTTTCATCAACTTATTTTACTAGTTGCAAACCATTTTCTTGTATGAATCAAACCAGATGACATGGTAAAAGGATATCACTAAATGTACTAAATACATTGAGAAAAATCCAATTACAGACTCCTCTCCCTTTATTAATGTAATATTTCTAAATGTGAGATGTTTGTGGGCTTTGCAAGACAGTGGAACTCTGAGGATGGATCCTGAAGTACAAGTTAGAGCCGGGAAAAGGAGGTTGAGGTATGAAAACAACAGCCACAGAAACACAGTGATCAGAATAAAGAGTCCAAGGGAGAGGTGAAGTAGGATTTATTACTGCATTGCAATGGATGATAAAGGAGGTGATTAGAAATTAACTGTCAAAATCAATTTTTTACACTCTTCTGGCTTGACAAACACTTGAAACATAAAAATACATGTTTACATGAATGAAAATCTCAGCCTGTGGCATTTTCCCATCTTACATTTCAAAGCATAAAGGATGGCAACTGATTTTTTTATGCTATAAATATTGTTTGCTTTTTGTGTATTTCCAAGTCAGAACTATAGAAAAATGTAACCAGCATGATTAAGTAGAGAATAGGAGATCCTTTTCATCTTTCTTCGCATGCACTCAATCTTCTCAGGTCTTGAGCAACTTAATGTAAAAGTTTAAATTTTACATGCTAAAAGGTCTTATTGATTGAATGTTAGTATATATTATTTTATAGAATATAATTTCAATGCACATATTTCTTATCATGATACTGAAATAACAAATTTCTTCAGTCTTTCACAGCAGTTCCAGAAATTTAATGTCTCTTTCACAGTTTCTGCCAGCACTGAGCTATGCCCAGTAGAGTAATTTTCTTTAGTGTAATACACCACATAAATATCACAGTTTTATCTGATGGCAATGAATCTTAGAGGCAAACAGTTCTTTTTCCAGCCCTTTCATATTGTATTCATAAAGGCACGAGGGCATCTTGAATGATTAAACATTAAGCTGAAAGGCAGCATTTGGAAGAGACCTGAGTGGGGACCTCCCTGCTGGATTAAATGTAATGTTCTCCTTGCAGAAAATGGCTAACAGGGCTGCAGGCAGGAGGTGAGCTCCACTGCTCTCTGCGCTCCCAGGAAGGAGGAATTGTGGTTTGTGCAATTTTGCTTTATGTAAGAAGCAGATTCCCAGTCATTGTTCAGCTGCAGTTGCATTAGGCAAAGTCTTTGTACCTCTTCTGCCTTTTGTGGTTCTCTAGCCATGTGAGTGTCATCCTTCTGCATCCAAATCTCTGTGTTTTGAAGATATTTTTCCTCTGTGACCTGCCTATTGGATCAGCTGAGGCTCAGATTACAGAGGTATTCAATGGATATTAAGCACACACCAGTATTTTTCAGGCAGAAATGACCTCTTGAATCTGTAAAATGCAGCTACTGTGTTTACTCAGTTAGGGGACAAATTGTGCTTCCCAGGTCTCATATTCTCAGGTTGGTTGTAAACCTTTTTGTTTTGCTTGTACTATGTTCTGAGACTCAAATGACATACCCTCCTGGGGTCTGTGCCTGTATGAGGCTCTCTTGAAAAATATGATTTGATTGGGTTCTAGTTCTGCATTGCTCACCCCTCCAAGTCTCTGTGTCAGCTCAAGCACAATGCCTGATAACAGACAAAACTCAGCTACAGTGAAACAGAGTTACTACATGTGATTGTCCTTTTCTAATTCTAATATCTTCAAATGAGTCCATTTCAGGAATGGAGAATAATTCTCTTGGAGCAATGAAGTTTATATAGCCGACATAAACAAACCCCCGCCTGCTTCATGCCAGGAGAGGAGAGAGGGGAGATAATTTTTTTGCTACCAATAGAGGCTCTTTTCCTTGAGCAGTATTTTTGGCAGATGCTACCATATTTAACTTCCCACAATGGCACTGTTTATTTAAGGCCAATATAAAACATCCCTGGCCCTTCTCTTAGATTTTTCAGTCCCTTGGTTGGCTTTCACGTATCCTTTTAAGCACATTTTTTATGGTGCCTTTGGAATCACTGCTCAGTGCCTTTAAACAAAATACTTCCAAACAACAAGAACTCCATCTCAGCAGGGTGAGAAAATAAGCTGTGCATGGGCCACTGCTCATGGATTTCACCACTTTCTGTTCTCACCAGTAGTTCAGAGGAACAAATAACTGCCCGACCAGAGGTCTTCCTAACCAAGTACCTCGTCACCAACAGAGACCAGTTGTGATTATTTAGAGAAGAGTGTACAAAAATGCATAGTGATGCTTTGCCTAATATGCACTGGAGCTCCTGACAATCATTTTGTCCAAGGCTGCACTGTTTTGTTTTATCAGACTGACCTAGGGCAAATTTAATTCCAGTTTTTGCGCTCTGACTATTTGTGGTATAGAAAATATATTTGCAGCTGTAAATCTTTCCCAGATTTGCATTTGATTTTAAATCAAAGGTAAAAATATAGCTGCAAAAATGAGTTTCAAATCCTTATAGGAAGTTTAATAGGCCCTTAGGGACAATGGTTTATGGTCAGCCCAACAGCCTCTGCTTTTTCCAGACCATGGTTACTTTTCACTCCTGGTTTCAGGCTGAAGCCTCCTTCTCTACATGACTGCAGTGGTGCCATTTCTGTTTGTACCCATTACACCTCAGTTACTGGGCCCTGGCTTCACATGTGCCAGAGCACAGCTATGATACAGACAAAGCACTGCCTAAAAGCATCCATGTGCCAGCCAAGCTGCCCCAGGTGCTGGTGAGCCACCTTGGGCTGCCTGCCACCGGGCACTGTGGCCACAGCCACAGGACGCCTCTGGCCATAGGAGCAGGTTGCTGCTTTGGAGCTGGACAACTTGAGCAGTCAGCACTTCCCAGCCTGGCAGGGACAGCTGGGGAATGCAGTTCTCAGCATTCTTGCCTCTTCAAACAAATGTGTTGGAAATGGCTTTATAGTGGCCTACTCACATCCTAATTTTTTTCCCAGATCTGTTATTTCTGCTTAACAGTATTTACTGTTGGTATTTTGGTAAACCTCTGGTTACTCAGAGTTTCTGGTCATGCTTTTCTACTGTCTTCCCCAGGTAAGAATATCACCTAGCACTTTAATACTCTTTAATACCCTTTAAAACCACTATTTTCTTTTCCTATGTTGTCCTGTGAAATACTGTGGCAGCCAAACACAACCCAAACAGCCATCTGCAGAAACAGGGTCTCCCAAAGGAGGTGCAGAACGTGCACAAACATGTGCTCTGTTTTCCTAAGGACACCTGCCAGAGTCCTGCTGATGCACCAAGCATAGGAAAGTACTTGGCACAAGCCATGTCTCCAAAGATTTCTGTCCTTGTAGGTAGTGGAAAATATTCCTTTCTTAACATACTTAGATAGTTTTCTTTGGGTTCTCTCTATATAAGTGAATGTTTCTGTTGTTCCCTGTTGTGGTGTCCAATAAGCACAGCCACTTGTGGTTTCTCAGGTCTCTCAGAGCACTTACCCAGTCTCATTTTAGCTCCTGCCTCAAGGTGAGTGATGTGAGCTGTTATTATGCTGCACTCTCCATGCTCTGTCCTGTTCTTCTGAGAGTTTCTTTTTTCCTGAGAAGACTTCCCCTAATTCTTTTGCAGTTTTTTAAGTCCTTGGGGGTTTCCAACAAATGCATCTTCTTAAAGGCACAAAGACTGTTTTATCTTATTAATGGACACTGCCTTCACCAATATACTCATGAATTGTGCTGAGGTGGTGGCATGACTGGAATATAGATAAAGGCAGTATTAGCTTGCTTGGAAGGAGAGGAGACATTAGATAAACTGCCCTGCATTCAAGGGTACACAGGTGTGCTGGGAGATCCAGAATATGGAGGAATTTACTATCTCAGGGGGTAAAAGGGGAAAGGAATATAAAGGCTTTCATTGCAAGGATTGCAAAATATTAAACAAGGAAGATTTGAGGCTTTTTGTGTCCAAAAAGCAGAATCAGCCAAAGGACAGAATATAATATTAATGAGGGATTTTAACAATCCAGGTATTCCTTAGTGAAAGAATGCAACAGAATGCCAATGTCCAGTGAGTTCCTGGAATTACTGGCAATTCTTGTTCAAAAAAGTGTAGGATTTTCCAGATTTGAAGCTAAGCAGTAAAGAACGATGTGAGAATGTGAAGATGAAAGATTTAATATGTAAGAGTAACCTTGGAGTCACAGGGTGATTATTGGAATGGCATGGAAGAAGAGCAAAAGAAGATGAGCAAAAGATGATGGACTAGAAGTGTGGAGGCTTCAATAAACTAATAGATAGCAGGCAGCTAAGTGAGCAGAGGCATCAAAGACAGCTGTAAAGTCCTCAAAAATGTTGCTAAGTATGTATTATTCCACATGAGAGAAACTATAGACACTGCAAAAAGAGAACAAACTGGTTAAGCTATTTGCAAAATATGGCCAAAGGAATTAAAATGAAACACTTGCGCAGCATAAACAACACAGAAAACAGAGGGGAAAGGAGCTGTGATGGAAAATGAAAATTATTCTCAAATAGATAAAAAGTCACATAAAATTGAGAGGTTTGGTGGGTTTTAAACCATAAAATTAGATTATAGCAAAACATTTAATTTCAATACTAAGTAATACTTTCAGTGGTTAAGTAGTGGAAAGCTAGTATATATTGTTTGTGAATAGGGTCATCACAGATTTTACATCAATGGAGGTTTTTAGGAAAGAGAGGAAACTGTCAGAAGTCATCTAGAAATAGTTCCTATTAGTGGGTAAATCAGTGGGCTACATGACCTCTTGACTAGCTCTCTAGGCATTTATTCAATTTTTATTGAATTGTGCTTCATTTATTAATCAACATTGATTTTTTTCACATGCTCCCTTTATGTGTGTGTTCATCACATAAAGGCCTAAATTCACTTTCTTTCTGTGAATTTTTTAGTGTTAAAACTCATAGTGGTCCTGCTTTGGCTAGTATACCTCTAACCTCCTAAAAATTAGAATTCTTCCACTTGCTTTCCCTGATTTTTAACTGCAACATTTTCCAGTGATCCTACAAAAAAGTCTTCTTAACTGGAAGTTCTTTTATTGCCCTTTTTATTCCTACTGGGCATACTTTCCAGACACTTGGAAACACACAGTGATGGTGTCCTTTATGTCTTGCATCTTATTCCATGGGCCAGCATTAATACAAGATGATGAGTGTCCACTTTTCAAAGCACAGTAGTGAGAATGGTTAGAAGAGTGAAAGAGTGGCAGCAGGAGCACACAGATTGAATGTGTTTTCTTGTTACAGAAGCAGATATTGTTCATCTTTAAGATTTGCACTGGAGTAGGTTGCAAGGAAAGAGAGAGAATCAGGAGGACCTGATGACTGAGGCCAGCTCCCCTCCTTCCCTTAACTCTGCTGTTCTTAGCAATTCATTCTCAGAGATTTTGACTTGTGTTCAATTTCCCTAGCAGCAAAGTTCATATGTACTTGATTACTTACACAGGAGACAATTTAACCATGAAAACCTCATATATGAGGGATTAGCTGAGGGCAAAGTAGGGCTCTTAAACTCCTAATGTAAGTATGGTCATGACAGCACAGTTTGATTAAATTGAAACATTTCACTTAGCAAAGTATAGATTTAATTCTAATAATTTTAAAGGTGTTAAAGCGGAAGGGGTACTCATTTCACTCAGCACATCCAGTCTGCACATCTGTCTCCCTGAGGGGAACAATGAACAAACCTTGCATGGAAAAAATAAACAATTACTGTTTCTGTACATCATTTATCTACTGGTACTTGCAGTTTTTGTGGACATATCTGCATGATTTCTACAAATCCTATTACATGTTACATACAGAAATGAGACTGGGGATACAATGTTTTATTTGAGAAGCAAGATATGAGGTTGCTTTGTTTTAAGATAAAATTTAAGTGTTAGAAATTCTCACTTTTATTTCCTGCAGATAAATGCTGTTGAGGATGCTACTGCCATCTTTTTCCCACTGCCATGGTTTTGTCTCTAACCATGGTTTTCATGCTTAATTTTTATGTTTACCATCAGTCATGCAATTCCAATTGACATATGATTTGATTTTTCTGCTGCATAAACCAATTTTGCATCAGTGTAGTTCCAGTAACTGGGGCTACTCACGCCACAAGAAAAAGATGAAGCCCTTTTTTGTTTTCTTTAGTTTCTCTTTCCTTAATCACTTGGGCCAGATTCTTAGCTAATTTAATTTTCCTCTGTTATCTTCAGTTCAGCTCTGTTGACATACTGTATTGGCAAAACTTGTACTTCATTGTTACAGGTAAATTTCTAAATGAGTCAGTTAAAATTTCTGTGTTTCCATTCTGCTGAACTCTTTCCTCTGTGTTGAACATTTGGAGCTCTCTTCCTGCCCTTGCAGGCACCCACATGATTTGCTGAAATAATGCACAAGAAATTGCAGGCCAAACTTGCAACATAGTTGCCTAAAAATAATAATCTTGAAATCAATGGCTGGACTTAAGAAACCTCATTTATACATTTTATACAATGTGATAAATTACTGTTGCACTGTATTAAAAGTTTATACTGAGAGTGACTCAAGTGAATGGTATGAACTGCTTCATCCAGCAGCTAAAAATCTGTTTTCTTCTCACTCTCTTCTGCTTCATAGAGAAGGGGAAAAGCAAGTTGGAGTCCTGAGTGGTTCTGACTTTAGCAAAGAGTGAACAGCCCCCTGTGTGTGTGAAGAGACAAAAAAGTGTGCAACCATCACCCTCCTACAATTGCTCACAATTTAAAAGCCAGCCAGCAGCAGGAACAGGAAGAGAAAAGGTCACAAGAGGACAGTGTCCATGGCCAGCATCAGGTTTCACAGAAGGGACCATAAGGGAGAAAATGAAAAACATTTGGACTTAATTAAGGCACTAATCTGGAAAAATGAGGAACAGTTGAAAGCTGCAGAGTTGGGGCATTGTATAAACTTCTTTTCTTGATCACAAAGTAACCTTACATTAGCTTCTGCTACTGAGAATAAGGAAGGAAGAGGTTGGAACTAACTGGAGCTCTGAGGTCTACCCTAGAGCACTGTTTTTTATGGTGAAGCAACAATAAGGGCAAAGGAGGGAGTACAAAAGGAAAGGGGTCTGTGAGAAAATGACATACATTGCTCAGAGCTTTGCTCCCTAACATGGTGCTTTCGCATCTTTGAAAATATCTGTTTCTCCTAGAAGTAGCTTTTCAGTTGTCATCTTAAATTTTCTGCAAGAAAATTCTCTGTGTGCTTATATATAGTATATAAACAACAGGTAAATACTGAGTTATATAAAATAACATTGTAGATTAATATGCATATGTATTTGCTTGCATTTATCTCAAAAGAAAAAAAAAGCTGGCACGCACATTTGCAAAAAATGGAACGAAGACAAGATGCTGGAGTTCCTTCCAACCTTTTCAAGACCTGTCTGCACTACAGCTTTGATTAACTAAAGACAGAGGTATCTGATTTAGTTTCAGTCCTCTGTGTTTTGTCACTTTTTTTGACACAATAGTGTTAAAGAACAAAATTAGGAGACTTTCTTGCAGTCAGTGGCCTACCCATAGCTCACCATGAAAAGCACACAAAAAAGCAGTAGTTCTGGGCACCCCAGAGAGACAGGGAGTGAGAATGCTCAACCTCAAAGTGTGTCCTTTCAACTGCTGAAAACTGGCATAGCTATTCAGCAGGGAAATGCAGTGCTGCTCAATATGGCACTGGCATAAATTCACCCATTAGAAGCTGCATGCACACATCTGAGGGTAGTGAATAATCAGGGATTACAGTTAGATGAGGGTTAAAATGGATGTTGAGTGTCTAAATGCATAATTTCTTTTTTTCTTTATGGTCATAACAAAGACTAAGAAGAGTGTATTTTGTTCATGTGCAGAGACCAAGGCAGATTAGCTACCAGACTGGGTAAGCATGCCTTATGCAAAACTTCCTATGGAAACAGATTTCTAGCCCCGGATTCAGGACAGAGATGCTTGTGAGTAGGAAACAAAAGACATAGCATTTTTTTAAAATCAGCTGGTTTTCACCTTTTAGATTCACATTTCATGATGATACTAATATCCAGTATAATCGAAGAAGAAGTTGGATATCAGACTATTTTTCCCATTCTAGTTTCCATAAGAAATTTCTCAGCAATAGGAATTTGAGGATGGCTATGGCCACACCCTTATCTACAGAAAACAGGTTCCATTAAAAACAGAATGATGTTGCTTTATGTCATAAAGGTGGTAGGGCCCTCAGTCCAGGTATGTCTTCAGTTGAGTTTTGGGCCCTGACTTTCCCACACTTTGTTTCATCTGCAGCTGTCTGGGCAAACCAGTTTCAAAATGTGCACAGAAAGCTGCCCAAGTACCCGACAGTAGCCTGCATCTACTTTGCATGATAAGTATAACAGATAAAGACAACATAGTCTAGAATCAAAGCAACCTCTTGTTTCCTTCCCATTAACATACAGGAAAAGAACAGAACATTGATGTCTACTGAAATAAAGAATTATATAATAATACTGTTATTTTAGAAAAATGGAATAGAGCTTTTTGATAGAAATATGTACTATTTGGTAAGTATACTTAGAAGTTTGTGGGTCTTGCATGAAAGTTCTTTTTAAATTATGTTTTGTGGCAATTCTTTCTAAAAACAGCTGTGTCATGCAGTAAATAGTACAGCTGCTGCTTTGAACAAAAATCTGTCTGCAGTGGTCTGAAAATAAAATCCCACATCAAGGAGTTCACTACAAGTTAGCCCTGCTCACAGACAAAGAATACTTATGCAAGGATGTGTGTGAGTTATTTCTAAGCAATGCTTTTCCATGTAGTTATTTTGGAATTGCAAGTATGTTTCTCTTCTCTTGTTTTCCCATCACTGGTGAGATGCGCTCCCTTTCAGCCTCAGCAGAGTATAGACAGGTGCACTGAAAGCCCCAAACTTGCAGTTGAATGATGCTTGCATGGTTCACTCAGCTGGTAGAGCTTACTCTGGTATCATTTAGGCCAGATTTATGCTGATGGAACACCTCTGGGTGAAATCCAGGTCTTTTTGAACTAAGGGCTAAGATTAACTCCAGGAACAGCCAAATGAAACCAGGTTGCATGGAAAGCACTAGAAATACCTTTGTTATTTATGCACTTGACTTAAGCCAAGTGATCTAATTGTTGATGGGTTTCAGTAAAGTATGCCCCAACTGATGCCGTCGAAGTCAACCAAGTTAATCTTGTTTTACATATGTGAGATTGGGATCAGAATTTGTATAAAGAGCTTTTTTTCATTCATTTAAGTGGAGGAAGCAGAACTAAAGGTTTTTATAGCTGCATTAGTATTTTAAAACAAGAGTAGATGTAGGGAGAAAGGAAGATTACAGTGCATGTCTCTGAAGTGTCCAGTCTACTAAGGAGCAGCTTCTGTTGCCACTGTCTCTGCCAGCCTGTGTAGTTACATGCCATCCTAAGGCTTTATTTCCAAAAGCCTCATCAAGGTACTTTCTGCCTTTTTTGTGTTACTTTTCTCACCGAGAATATCAGCAAGCAAATTTTCTGCTCCTTTTTTAGCCCTTGAAATGGGCGGCAGCATTTTATATTTTTAAATAGTGTCTGTGCCAGCTACATGGCAACTCTTTTTTTTTCAAACTCTACTGTTGTCTGAGGTAAATCTAGGCATAAATGCTACACAGTAATCATTAATGCCCTGCCATGCATGTGCATGGACTACTGCAGGGGTCAGTCCTGCCCTTCCCAGGTGCTACATTTAGTTCCATCTAGGAGACACTAACCCAAACATTGAGAAGGCACTGTCAGAGCAAATGAAGCAGAAAAGTTGCTCCCAAAAATCAGTGGACACAAATCTCTCTCCTCTGCTTTCTGAAGAGATGCCAGTTCCTCCTGTGTATACACCTGGTGGAGCAGCACTGCTCAAAGAAACATCTCAATCTTCCATGGCAGCAAGCCCAGAAGCTGATCTGCCAGCCCCAAGCTGGTTAACTACTAACAGGCAGTAAGTGGGGGCAGCCAGCACCCCAAAGAGTTGGGGCAACCTATTTCTTCTGCACTGGGGACAACTTTCATGCTGCTGCTCTGGTGCTGCAACACTTAGGTGACTTCTAGGACATAGATTTCTCAGCAGTTTCCTTTACCTTTCTGATAATCTGCTAGGAGGCTCAGACATCTGAGTTTTGCTTCACCACCTATCCTAGGAGATCTGCTAGTTGGCTCAGTCTACAAGAACACCTCATATTATGGGCAGTGGTTCCAGAAAAGCTGCTTTTCAGTCCTTGTCTTTCTTCTTTTTTAACAATATTCCCAAGTCCTCAGAAACCTGATGAAATGACACTGCCAAACCAGTCTGCTGCCCTCCTGCCAATGTGCGCACATTCTGATGGACATGCTGGGCAGCATCCCCTGCTCTGCCTGTCAGCAGGTCACAGGTGATGCTGGCAAAATCAGCACTTGCCAGCACAGGAATCACAGGAGTTGTTACTTTTTAGTCCAGTTTTCCAAATTTCTGTGGTTTCTGGTAGGCATCCTGGGATTCACCATTAGAAAAACAACTATGGAATAGCCTCATGGAATATTGGGGGATTTATTAATGTACAGACAGAGCTATATAGATATAGAGACTGTGTGATTAATAAGAACAGCACCTTGACTGGGGAATGTGCACTTCTGTTTAACCTCTTTAATTACTGTAATTTCAGTGAATGATTAAACTAATCCAATGGAATAACCCCAAGTAGACATACCCAGGAATTTCCCACTGATGTCCCCCAAGGACATCAAAAGTATCCAATCCAAAAAATACTTCTGGATACTTTTTGAATTCTTTTTGAATCTTTTCTGTCTATTGCTTTGTAAAAAGGCCTTCTAATTCTGTACACTTTATTATTCGGCCTGTTTCAATTAGGAGTGCCCCCAAAAAGCTTTGTTTCTTTCTCTCTTCTGTAGACAGAAGTTTTTATGTCAAAAATCATAACAATCCTTCTTCCATATTCTGCTTTTTTACTGTATATATTCTGTCATCCTAAATTTTACCAGCACAAATTGTGAGACATGCTCTCTCTGCATGGGGGAAAGGTGTAGTTATTTATACATAACTTAGAACATGCTTTGGTATGTGTTCCCAGCTAAATATATAAAAAACCACAACTACCAACTCAACATCTCCTGAAAAATTAACGTTCTCAATTCAGTGACATTTTTTATTATGCACCTTCATTTGGCTTAGTAGGCTATGCATGAGAGCATCCAATCTGGAATCATTAGTGACAGTTACTAAAGTTCAGCTTTTGCCTTCTGTTTCCAGGATTTCTTTTTTAATTTCAACATAAATCTGACTATGTTTTCAAGTTTAAAGAATATAAATCATAAAAATATTAAACAGACATACATATACATCAGTACTTCTGGTTTCTTCTCAGATCCATCAATTTCACCTGTACAGGACTGCAATTTTGTCTAAAAGGCTTAGGTACTGAGCCTCAATATCAATTAATTAGTGATGCTTTAAAAAACCTTTTTATGTGACATTTGGGAAAAACCTGGTGATAGAAAAACATATACTTTTTCCTTCCAAGAGTAAATCAAACTATGACTCCTCCACACTCAGCCTGTATTTCAGATATGCAACTATAAATCCATTATAGTTCGTCTCTAGATACAGTGCTCTAACTCCATTTCATGTAACTTAAATAATGTAAAATGCATGCTCATGAACTAAAATATAGTTGTTGCTTTTTATGAAGAAAATAAACAGCAGGATATATGTTACCATTGTCATCAGAGGGAACTTTACTGAATAATTCCTTTGAAAATTGTATGAAATATCCAACTTTAACGTCAGTAACTGAAGTATGAACAAACAGACTGACAAAAGGCTTTCCTGACCAAAGATTCACCTATTCCAATAACCTACCTCCTAGCAAATATGCAGGGAACAGTGCTACAAGAAAAGCATATTTCAGTATTTCTGTGGAATATTCTCCCACCTTCCACAATTTGTGGCCCTAGGAATACCGGGGATTTTTATTAAAAACTTTATTTCATATATCAAGATGACATTTTTTATTAAATATAATAATATAGATACTATTTTTTAGGTTTTGTATTTGCCATTATTAGACTAATACTTTATTTCACAAGCTGGAAAATTCTAGCTAGATTTCTTGTGCCAAACAAAAGTGCTCTCCTCACTTTTTATACAGACATGTCTTGTTGCTCTGGAACCAGCCTACAGGGAAGAAGCTGTGGGAGACTCCTTTGCTGTCCTCTGTACCAGACACCACGAGGTTCCTGACATCAGACACCTCCTTTCTTCTCTCTTACATCTGCTAAGTGATTCAATGAGTATACCAAATCTACCTTCATTTGTGTTGCCATTACTGTGCGTACTATAATTGGTAAGAACTCCCTAGGATATCCTGTATCCTTGTGACATATTTTACCCTAAACCCAGGAGACAAATTACCAAAATGGTTCCATTTCTTTCTGTTCAGGACACAGATGTCTTGGCACAGGATTTGCACTGAAGAATCACAGCTCAGTATTATTGGTCTTTTCCTTCCTCTCACTGCTGGGCTGCTCATGGCCAAACGCCGGATGGTCACAGGCTTTATAAGCTTCTTTTCTTAACCTGGCTGCCCACGGAAATGAGGTATTTGCAACACTGCTTTTCATCTGGTGATGTGGTTTGTTTTGGTTTTTTTTTTCCGGCCTGCCAGTGCCCTGGTAGTAACAGAGAAATCCACAGAGGAATCTTGTCTCCATCTGAAAGAGGAGTTTCAAAGAAAATTACATTCTTACTGGTTTTGCAGCAATACACAGGTAGGGGAGAACAGCCAGATAAAATTGTGCCATTTGGGGGGATTAGCTGGACATAAGCTGCCACCATATTTTGGGTGGCAGCAGCTGGCTGATGACCCAGCACGCTTCAAGCACTGCTAGCCAAAATACTCGTGTCCCTTGCACGACTGGGAACATCAGGATGGTCCTGAATGAGATGGAAGTAGAAAAGCGTATAGGGAATCAAGGTGCAGGAATTTTAAGGCTACAGGAACAACTTATTTTCTTGTCTTATGCTACCCTTTTAAGAACATACTATTTATGGTTTTAAAGCTAAAGTCAGGTTTTTCCCTTGTATAATTTTTCTATTTGAGGAACACAAGGCACTATATGAGCATTAGATAATTTTCCCCCACACACCTTCTGAAATTATGCACTCACAGTAATCATAAAGAAAACATGCAAACTGGATTCTCTAATTTAAAGCAGCTATAGCTTTTCTCTATGGACCTTATTCACTGACACATTTTTAATATACCTATGTACAAATAATACATATGAAAAATAAAATAAAAGCAAATGTATCATCCATGTAAAATACTCTGATAAGAAATGATGAAAATTATTAGGCTTCTTCACTGCCAACTGAAAACTATAACAGTTGGTTTCATATTTATGTGTGATATGAATCCTGAATAAAGAATAACAATAAATTTTTAATGCTTTTAAACACTGATTTTCTAGGGGTTTCAGAGGGTAGAGTTTTGTTTAATCATATTTCTGGGCTGTTGCCAGGCTGTCACTATTCCCTAGAGCTGAATCTCTGGACATCAGAGGTACTCCCCTGGAGCTGCATCTATAGACATTAAAGATTCAGAGTCGTTACATACCTTAAGCTAGGAGAGACAGGGGACTTGGTCCTAATTACAGCTTATGCCCATTTAAGGCTCTTTAAGCTTAATGCAGAAGCCCTGATGCAAATGAAAATCAGGTCCTCAGTCACTTCAAAAGTACTCACAAAAAAGGTTAAAATTCTGTTTAACTTCCTCTTCTTATCAAAGTCTTGGAAAAAGAGAGCCTTTTCATAAGGACTGAGCACTGCATGTTTTATCTGAAGTCTGCCGTTTAAAGAGGGTGATTGATTTTTCCACATTAAGGGCAAAATAGCAGGAAATCTGTGCCTCACTAACTCTTACACACATACCTGCTAGCAACTGAGAAGCTCACTATTCAAATCAAAGTGGGATTTCTGGGTTTTAACTGTAGCACTTGAAAGGTTCAATTCCTTTGGCTTTGTCTTAAATTAAGAGCCAGAAATTATTTCCCCATGAGACTTCAAGTTAGATCTTTGCCAAGGCCATGGGTCACTTGATTGCATCCAGAAGTTTACTCTATACTTAGCTGGTGATGTGTCGATGTGATGAGGTTTCAGCACATGATACTTCATAGTGACTGAAGCTGGTTCCCATGATTTTTAATTCAGCTGGGGAATAGGTGTACATAAAATCTGACTATAGTTTTCAGGATTTTTTCCCCCCCATGTTATAGTTTTCCAGAAACGTAAGCATTTACAGGGACCTTTGATTTCTCACTTTTATCTGTACACCACAGAGTTATTAATGGAAATGAAAAATAAAACTGCCATGTAGATGCACTGCTGTGAAAAAAATATTACTAATTAAATGTGGATTAAGTGACTATGACAAAACCTCTTGGTAATATGCCTGGCCACTGTGGGACAAGAGGTCATGCTTCACGTGCCAAGAATGACAGTGAGATGCTACAAGGGTTTGAGAACCAGTTGGAGAGTCAGTTCTCTAGTTCAGTGACCTCACTTCAGTGGGAACTGTATAAACAGAGAAGTTGACCAAATAAATTTAGATGTATTTATAACTCTCTTGTGTAGTGAAGTACACTGGAGACAAGGGATGTAGAAATTACAGACTGCCAGTAATGGTATAAGAAAACAACAACAAACACAACTTTAAATATATATTACAAAGAGCAGACAAGCAAAAAAAAACTTTCCATAGAAGATTGCAAGTAGCTCAGTGACACTGAGCTTTTTCACACCAGGATCCTTTTCCTATATGGTTTGCCTTTAACAGAAGCCTCTGTCTTAACTGTCAGTCTGGGCAGAACAGACTGGCTGGGATTCTCTGAGAAACCCTGCAAAAAACATTAAGACTTCCTTGCCTCAGTGCCTAAATGGAAAAGGAGAATACAGTTTTCTTGCTCACTGAGTGAGCAATACAGACAAAGTATTCAAATTAATTCTTTGAAATGAAATAAAGAAAATAGCAAGAACTGCCTCAAGAGGTACTAAAGGACTATTTTTAATTTCTTAAGATTAAAATGACAAAAATTCTTTGTAGTCCAATCTCCCACACACCCCATTCCCATACACTCTGCAGATACCTATGGGATGGTTTAAAACAAATCCAGATTGCAATTTTCAATAAAACCAATGGTCTGCCCTGTGATTCAAGAGCAATTTGCTCACCCTCAATGCTGCAGCTCTGCTAGACACAGCTGCATGCGTGCCACTCCCAGAAGGTCCCGTGCACTCATCTGCAAGAAGCAAAGTCCCAATGTGCAAGTCTTCTGCATTATGAAACTGAAACAGAGGGGCAGTTCCTTGTATTACATAAGAGACATATTGCAAAACACACACACAAATAAAGATTTTTATGAGAACATGTGACAAACCATCTAGAAAGCCAACAGTGTATCTGTGCCACAGATCATCAGTTGCTAAAATCATTGCTGTCTGTGCAGGGTTCCTGCTTTCCTCACTGCCTTGAATGGTCTCTCTGTGAGCTGAGTCTTCATTCAAAAGTTGATTTTACAAAGCATCTCGTCATTGTCAGAATAACACCTTCATGAACTAACTCAAAATTCTGAGCAAAGGCAATTCAATCCTTGTCTCTGGAACACAGCATACTCTTGCTGTACAACATTGCTAGAATAAGATACATAGTGGTCAAGTATGGATTGCAGTTACAAAGGGCATTCTATGCTTTCATTGAGAAAAAAAAGAGGTCATATTTGATTTTTTTTCAGTCTTCCAGTATTTGTCCCTCTTTTCAAGCTTCATTGACAGTGCTACAGGAAGTTTCACAGCAAATACCTTTTATCCCCTAGGATGCATAGCAGCTGGGCTGGCTGACGGACTTACAACTCTGCACATTTTTCAAATGTTTCCTTGACTGCTTTTTAGGAACAGTTATTTCTATAAACCTTTTGTTACTTAGAAGTTGTCCAACCTTCATGGAAATTCCTTTCTAAATGAATATGAAACAGTATCTTCACTACTTCTGAATCACTAATTTCTGTCATGCCCATTTAATCTTGTGCTTATTTTCAGTTTCCATTCACCTTCTTTATTCTATTTGCAAAAGCTCATTTTCAAGTATAATTTCATTTTTTTCTATCATCCATTTAAAAAATATTTTATTTTTGTATATATTTCTCTTATTTTTTTCCATTTTCAAAAGTTCTGCATTTTTTTAAATCCTTCCCAAAGTTATAGTTATTTGTAGAGGCTTTGTAGAGGCTTTTTAGTCCACAGTAGTAGTAAAAAACATTTCGTGATACTGAAAGAAGGGAGTTTGCTTCTTCCTGCTTGCAAGCCTGCAGGTTTCCTCTCAGTCATGTGTATTTCCTTGGCTTCTCATTAAGAAAAACAAAAAAAGAGACAAGAACTATGTGTTCTTGGCTTGTCACAGTATTTTACTACCTTGAAGGACAGAGATCAACTTGTTGGGCACAAAATGAAAACTTTAGAACAAGCAGCTTGTGGGTTTTTAAAAATAATTTTTATTTGGCATCAACAGTCAAGCCTTTCATGTTGCTGAAATCTATTGCTGTCTCTGAAAAATCAGTCAAACTAAGCTGGTACAAAATCAGTTCAAAGAGAGATTTTTCTTACTTAACAATTTCTTAGAGGCTTTTGAAAGTGTCACCTAAAAGAAGGATAATAAATACTTAAAATTTGTTCCTACTCTCTTCCATAAAGCAATAATAAAGAACATAATTCTTGCCTTCACAACACAGGAGCTACATTGAAAGAATTTTAGGAGGTTGAGAAATCACATCCTGATTTTGACTTTCATACTCTTGATGATGATACAGTTCTTACTTATGTGTGTCCAACTTTTTTTAAAAAAAAACAGAACAAGAGGTGGACTAAATGAGTGATTACAGCATATTTACTTCCTCCTTCAGGCCAGGTGGGTGATTAACCACACAGAGTGCTGTTGTTTTGACTACTGTGCTGACCACCAGCAGTAATGGATTCCCATCTTCTATGCAAATGAATATATATGCTTTTGGCCTTTAATCTGCAGATGCATATTATTGTAAGGGGAAATATTAAAATTAAGCATCTCTAATCCATTCCAGGATTTGGAATAGGGCATTTTCATGTGTGCAAGATTATTCTGCTTGCTGATCATGAATTTGTCCTTCCTCCTTCTACCTACTCCTGCAAGTCTATCTTGTCCCACTTCAGCAGACTGAAGAATTTTTCCTTCACTTATGGGACTCTGCCCAATCTCAGTCTTCTTGTCCAGTCTGTTTCTAGACAAAACCCATTACCTGAAAATCTCCATTTGGCCATCCCCTAACATCAGAGGTACTTGAGCTCATATATCTGAGGTGGTGCCATAGGCTTCTCTTAGAGGAGAAGAAACCAGAACTTGTAGGGCACCACTGATCTGTTTGAGACTGTGGGAGTCAAACTGCTGCCCAGACTTCTCTGACAAGTCTTAATACACATTCACTTTCAATCTTATGCCAAGGTGTTTCTTAGTAGCATATTAACCACCCTTTCTATTTCCAGCAGCATTTCAGATTTTTTTTTCTCATTTTTCTGAGCTGTAAATTTTGATGTGCTCTGTCCCTTGGATTTTCCCCCTGTATTTATTTTAGTTGCTTGTTCTGCTTATTTGATCTGCATCTTGACTTCTTTATTATCTTAGTTGGTGTTTCTCCTTTTTTTTATTCCAAAAGCAGTGTTACAGCACTTAAATGTCTGACAGGTTAATCATGACAAAAAGGAATGTACTTAAATCATTATATTTTTCAACTTCAAAGAGTTTTGCTCATATTTATTAATGTATCATCACAATATTTAAGTCAGAATTACCACAGCTGTTTCAAAGGTAGGTGAACTGAGGTGCAGACATTAAAGCTTAAATCTCTTATACATTTAAAAAGTACAAATAGTCAGCAGGAGGCCTAATCTGTAGGAAGCAGGAGAAGTCTGGTACTAAGAGGTTTTTCAAAGCTTGTGTTTGGTATTGTCCAAGTTTCCCAACTTCTTTGAGTCTGTGCTCTAGTGCAGCGGATTTAAGTACCTTCATCATCTTTCAATCAGCATTCTGAAGTACTACAAACTTAACTACCTAAACCAACATCAACCTAAATGATTCTCTGCCTGGTCTAAAGCAAACTAGTACTATGCAGTAATGCCTTACTGCATGTGGGAGGATTTTCTTACAGGTGGTGTAAAATTCCTCCATGCAGACTGAAGTGCAAGAGAGAACAGTAAGGTAATGATTAACATTCTAAAACTTCACAGATTATGGCAGGTTGGGAAATATTACAGTTGTTTGTTGCTGCTGCTGTCCCCATAAAGGCTCCAGTCCACAGTACCACAAAACACAGTGGTTCCCCTCTTTATGACCATGTTTTGGCATTTCCACTTGCACTGATACATGGCTAAAGCACTGCTGTGCAAACACCTCTATTGAGTTAATTCTGAAAATATAACACACTGCTAAATAAAAAAAAAATTAATGTGAGCATTGCAACTATGGATTTTTTATTACCCTGAATTCTAAGTAGTGCACATTAACACTGTACATCATAAAACCCTTAATCATGTAGATATACTCCTCAGTTTATACTATCTGATAATACACTACCACTCTTCTAAATCATTACCAGTGTAATCTTTAAAACAGCAGCTCTTTGTCCACAGTAGGTGGTAAAAAGAGAAAGTGTTATCTTCATCAGATATCACAACTTTTATTTTTTCTTATGGTATTGTTTATTGGTGACTGAGGTCTGCTTACTTTCATTTCTAAGCAGGACCTCACTCTATTACTTAGCTTTGAAGAAAAACTCCTTCTCAAAAGCCTGTAAAATAAGATTGAAATCACTGATACACTTTTTTGAAAAGTATTCAAGAAACAGTACTACTGAATATTATAAGCTCAGATGTTGCAGTACTACACCACAAAAAATATTTTCTTCAACTAGTCACAATGAATTACTTTTCTCTGTGTTGTTTTAAAACATGATATTCCAGATTGACATTAATTATCACTGCTACTAAGTTTCTACAGTATATAATGAAGTAAGGCTTGAGGAAAATTATTACACTCTCTAATAGAAATGACTGATATTTTCTGTGAATACTGAAAATAGTCTATACATTAAGTTTATATTGTCATCAGATCTCTTCTTTTTCACCAGCAACAGATAAATCCACTGTTGCATTTTATTTTATTTTTAGATGAAAACTAATAGTTGGTAAAGGTACAAACACATGTGCACATTGGAAAGTATATTTTGTGTCTCTCCAAGTGGCAAGAACAATCATATGCCCATTATGCCACATCTGCGGTTCAGAAAGGCAGTACATACAATGGATATAGTAACACTTCTGCGTAAGCAACAGTCAGTACTTGTATAAATCCAAAAGGAAATACAATTATTTAACACCATTTGGAAGATTCACCTTCAAATTCACTGTATTTGATAAGCTCTGTAACTGCAAACCACTTCAGCTTTAGTGGTACATAAAGGTGAAGAATAAGTATGTTTATTTTTAAACTTCAGTTCCTGTTGAAATTGTCAATGACTTTTAAAGGAAGTACTCTGAAGCACCAGAACACTTATTTCAGATACAGAACTTCCAAGTGGAACACATGACTGAAGGAAAGTATCATACCATAAATATTCTGAAATTACTTTGAGCCAGTCCGCCTGTTTTATCACCACAAATTTCATTTGCCAAGATGCAGTTACTGTGTTCACAAAACTGTGCTTATGTTCAGAATCACTAATTCTAATTCACATTTAATTTCAGGAAATCTGAGTTCAAAAAGAGCCTGATCTTTTAACTTCTTTTTATTGTATGGCTAGACTAGAAAAAATTGTCAGGTACTCAGGATATCTGCTTCCTTAGCTGCCAGTTCGCAGCGAGCTGCAGGAACGGGTTTTCAGAAAACTGCACAAACATTTTAAATCTATTTCTAATTGTTAGCATGCTGCCTATAGCTACACAGTTCAAATTTCAGCCTTAGGTACATGGAAAGAAATGTGACTATTTCGAAGACATTCCATATTTCTTCTGTCTTCTGCCACACCGATTTCTTTTTCCACTTTTGGTGCTTTTGGACTTATTACCACAGCAGCATCATGATGCCAAGTACATGACAGCAAAAACCATCAGAATTAAATTCTCAGCTTAACACCACTTCCTCCTTTCCCTTACTCCCACTTCCCAGAAGCTGTGTCAATGCTTTTCCACAGATTCTTTGTTCCAACTGTGGCTAGAGGATCCCTGTCACCCCTTCCTCCAGCAAAGGGCTATGGCAGAAAGCTGTGCTGAGTGCAGGCTCATGGAGATAGCGGTGTCTTGGCAAAGCACCTGCAAGAGGAGCTTGTGAAGATGAAGACAGTCCTGCATCACAGGATGAGACTGCATCACAGGAAAAGGACATGGCCTCAGTGTCCAATAAACTTTGAAGTGGTACAGACAGAAGTCCTTTTCTTCCCCACAACTAACATCTCCATGGTAGAAGAGATGGTGAGAAGGACAAGAAAAGAGGTTGTTGTTTTATTTTTAATTCTGAATGTTGCTTCTCTTTTCTTTTCACACCTACACATTATACACTTCCCTTCTTCCTTCTGTACTTTCCCACCTCTCTCCTGCCCAAATAACTTCTCCTTTCAGCTTTCTCTTAAATCCCATATGATCCTATTTCTGTCACACTTCCATTTTTCCTTTCAGAGAGAACCACAGAATTATAGAACCATTTAGACTGGAAAAGACTTTAAGATCATCGAGTGCAACTGTTAACACAGCACTATGAAGTCCACCACTATACCATGTCCCTAGGCCCAATGTTTTTAAACACCTTTTTAAACATCTTTTAAATACCTGCAGGGATGGTGACTCCATCACTGCCCCTGGCAGCCTGTTCCAGTATTTAACAACCCTTCTGCAAAAGAAATTCTTACCAATATCCAATCTAACCCTCCCCTGGTGCAATTTGGGGCCTCATTCTAGTTCTTGTTACTTGGCAGAAGAGACTGATTCCCACCTGGGCACCCACTGGCTCAGGTTCAGCTGCTGTCCACCAATACCCCCTGGTCCTTTTCCACCAGGCAGTTTTCCAGATGCTCTCCCCCCAGCCTGTAGCACTGCAGGGATTGCTGTGACTCAAGTAGAGGGTCCAGCATTTGGCTTTCTTGAACCTTGTACCACTGGCCTCACCCCATGGATCCAGCCTGCCCAGATCCCTCTGTAGAACCTTCTGGCTTTCCAGAAGATCAGCACTTCGGCTCAAATTGTGTGCGTAAACTGAGGGTGTTCTTGGTCTCCTCAACCAGATCATGAATAAAAGTATTAAATGTGCCTGACCCCAACACTGAGCCCTGAGGAAAACCACTGCCAACCAGTGACCAGCTGGATGGAGCTCCTTTCACCAACTCTCTCTAGGCCTGGCCATCTCGACACCTTTTTACACAATGAAGAGCACATCTGTCCAAACCATGAGCAGTGGTTTTTCCAGAATATTGTGAGAAATGGTGTCAAAGGCTTTATTGATGTCCAGGCAGACACATCCACAGCCTTTCCCTCATCTACTAAGTGGGTCACCCTGTCACAAAGGAACAGGTCAGTCAATCAGGACCTGCCTTTAATAAACCCATGCTAGCTAGGCCTGATTACCTGTACATGCTGCGTGAGGCTATCAGGATCTTCAATATAATTTGCTTCATATCCAAACTAAACCTTCCCTGTCACAACTTCGAGGCCACTTCCTTTTGTCCCATCACTTGTTACTTGTGAGACTGGCCCCCACCTCACTCCAACCTTCTTTTGGGTAGCTCTGAAGAGCAATAAGGTCCTCCCTGTTCCTCCTTTACTCCTGACTAAACACCCCCAGCTCCCTTTAGCTGCTCCTCATCAGACTTGTCCTTAGATGCTTCACCAGTTTCACTGCTTTTCCCTGGACAGGCTTCAGCATCTCAATGTTTGCTTTAAAATGAGGGCCCCAAACCCAAGCCCGGTACTTGAGACACGGCCTCCCTGCTGCCAAGTACAGAAGCACAATCACTGTCCTCATCTTGCTGGCCACATTACTGCTGATACAGGCCTGGATGCCCCTGCCCTTCAAGTCAGCTCATGTTCAGCCATCTGTGCCCCCTGTGACCCAGTGCTTTCAAGTCCCTTACGCTTATTTTCCAACACACCTCCTGTACTTTTTAGAGATTCCTTTTTCTACCTTGCCCCCCAAAACCCCCCCATCCCACTGCCTAATAACCATCACTTTCGGGGACCGGCTGCGAGCGCAGCTCCCGCCCG
>NW_005054360.1:2900958-2903453 GCF_000277835.1 Geospiza fortis | reverse complement strand
CGGGGGCGCCGTGCGAGCCCGGAGCCAGCGCGGCCAGCCGAGCTCCGGCCCGGGGGTGCCACAGCCCGGCCCAGGGATGCCACAGCTGAAACTGGGGTATCAGCCCCGCGGGTGCGGAAACTGCGAGAGGGCGTGACTGCCGTTGCCGGTGCTGATGTTGTAATAAAGACCTGCAGAAAGGCCGCGTGTGACCGGTTCCCTCAGGTCACGATGGTTGCTTGTACAGCTCACGCTTTTTTTCAGCGGTGGCCATAGAGCGTGAGCTCTGTGAGGGGTGGCAGTGGGTGCCTCCAGGTTCTGGGGCAGCGTTTGGCTCCCGTGCGGTCCCTGGCAGCGTGAGTCGGAGCTGTGCGCCCGGCTCTTGACTCCAGGCCTGAGCGATGTTTCATAACCGTGCTGCTGCTTCCATAAAAGTACAAATACGATGCGCAGCCCTCTCGGGCTCCTTACGGTTTGGAAGGGACTGACGGCCAAATGCGTTTTGTCCTATGGATGCAGTAAATGGGTGTAATGTTTGTGTGCAATTTACTGAGGCCTGTCAGCTTATGAATCCATTGGAACTTTTAATAATGACATCAGGAACAAATCCCAGGTTCCAACTGATCAGATGTGTCTCGCATAGATAATACAAGGAGGGAAGCATTTTAAAGCCGCATAAAAGAGTTTTCAAAAGACTGTGCAAATGTCTGCAGCGTTGCAGATTTAAAACAATATGAAAGATTGGTTTGTTTCAGTTTATTTTGCCCAAAAGTCATACTCTGTTAAAAGATTTACCTAGTTCTATACCTAAATTAAAATTGGTATGTCTTGTGCTCACTTCCTTTCTTCTCCAACATAACTGTTGTTGAAGCTTTTTAATGTATTAAAGTCTCAGCCAACAGCCTAGCTCTTAAATGCTGTATAGTTAAGCTAATTGTAGTCTTGAGTTTTCTCGTACTAATTTATTTGAACTTGTAATATGCCATTAAAAGTGGTCTTTCATGTTATCATTCCTTAATAAAAAGGAAAGAGGAGGATAACATAGGGTAAACACACAGTTCCCTTGGATCACAGTAGTTTATGTGCAGGTTTTTTCCTCACAGAACTATTCAGCAATCAAAATACCGAGCTGTTGCTCTTTTCTTTGTTTTTTCAATAACTTGATTGTAGCTAGTTATTTTAGTGATCGTTTAAGTTTATCTTTTTCAAAGTTACTTTTATGTAAAGCAAAATATATTAGGGATGACTGCATTTTTTTTCTGCTTCAGTAGCTAGAAGAATTGGATTTTTTCCATTTTAGAGTTTGTCAAAAGACAGAAAGGAAAAGGCAGAAATAAAGTGTATGACAAATCATATATTTAAAATATTTTTTATAATGATCTAATGTTCTTAGTATTCAATTCTAAAGATATTCTTGGGTAATGATAACTGGAAGATCAGAAGAAAACCAGTACTATGCAAATGTTTTTAGCTTTTGAGCAGGCTGTTAGAGATAGATTCGGGTAGCTGAAGTTGTAATTGAAGTGTTTTTCAAAGCATTTAATGAAGAAAATACTGGTTTCTTATGTTTCCTGCATCTTATTTGTGAGTGTGAATATCAGAACTAGCAATGACGGAGAGAGCATATATGAGATATTTCTGACTTTCTCACTGAAGCCTTAGAAATGTGTAGTGATTGTCACACATATGTTTTTGATGTACAGGTTCAAGGATTATGTTGTGCTAGGTGGGAGGAGTGTTCTTCATCAGTGACTTGGACTGTTTCAAGCATTTTTATGTGCACAGGTAAAACATTTATAGAAGTGGTTTAATGTTTTAAATGTCTGTATGAAACTGGTGATGGTTTTATGTATTTATTTGCACCTAAGGAGGTAGATGGTGTCAGGTCAAAGTGAAATAGCCAAGTGTTGAGTGTAGAACTTGGATTGGAAGCTGACTGGAAATATTGCTGCAGTTGCAATTAAAGAAATTTCAGAGTTTTAAAAGTGCATGGAAAAATCAGAAATATGTGAACTTTCATCAGTTATTTTAACAGTATTTATTCAGATATTTATTATTGTAATCTCTTGTCTAAAGTCATGTTAATGTAGGGTATACCTCAGAGGAGATGTTGTTGTATTGTGGGTAAACATGCTTTATTAGAATTCTTGTTTATTCACTGCTTCCTAAAATGTTTATCTCTTCTATTAAATACGATTTTCTGCCTTTGCTAAATGTATTTCCTGAGATATTGGAACTTTCTGTTTTTGTTTTTTTTTTTTATTTCCTTGAAATAGGAATTAAGATGGATGAAATGTTTCATTGGTCGTAGCAGCAGCAGGACGAATAAGGTGGGTATGTTGAAAGATTACAGTAATATCTTTGCAGAGTATTTTAGACCTTGATTCTGTGTCCATCTGAACACAAAACCAGTTTTTGCCTCTGTGTTTGAGTTGCTGTTTATTTGCCCATTTGAAATTCTTTAAGGCCATTGAGGGTGTACTCCATTGGGTTTGTACTCCAGTGAAACAGATTGT
>NW_005054360.1:2877685-2900918 GCF_000277835.1 Geospiza fortis | reverse complement strand
AGTATCTTTTGATGCTCATCCTTATTTGCAGTCAAGACAAGACACGGGCCTTATTTGCTAAGACTTAATACTTCATGTTGGTGTTTTAATTCACTTACAGAGATCCAGAACATGTTTTACTTGAAGAGATTTTTTTAAAAACGAATTTAAGACATGACCACATATTTTTACAAGACTAACATTGGCAAATAAGAGAAACAGTACTGATTGAGTAATAATTGAACTCTTTCTCATGGAGTATATTTGCATGTTTTTGTCAAAGTTAAATGAATTACAGACTTCTTCACAATGTAACCACCATTAAATTATATGACAGAGATCTTTTTTTTTAATGTTTTTAAATTTCAAAAATAAAAAGTTGTAGGTTTTTTTTTAAATTTCATTATTTCTTGTGCTGATGTAATAAAGAGATTCTTACTGCCAGCTTAAAATGGCATTTTGAGAGTGCTTCTGTCTTTGTATTGTATTTGCTGTATGACTGTTGGTCTTGTCACCTCATGAAACCACAGAACAACTGGGTCAAAACCATTCTATTCAAATATCATGAAGTGTGATATTTGCTAATTGTGTCTTTGACTTATCGTATTATAGTACTGTATTTTCTGGTATTGGTTTGTCCCTAATTGGCTGATTAAACCTAGTGTCAGTAGTATTCAAGCATTACTTTTTTAAAGGCCTAATTTCATGGGTATTTATAGTGTAATTGAATGTTGTAGGAAAGTTAGTGTGGTTTGTACAGCAATACATTGTAATCTGATAACTCTTCCACTTAATATCAAGAACATAATCAAAACACCATAGACCTCACTGTGGTAGAACTGTGCTGTGTATTGAACAAGGATGTGAAAGGGCATCAATTAAGGAAAGACTGTCTTTGCTTTGTCACTTCAGTCTTACCATTTTAGGAGACAAGGTTTTCCTCACCTGAACTGTGAACTGTTCTTTTTCTCTTTGGTTCTTTTCTTGCATCTTTTTGAAGGCTATACAGTACTGAAAGCCTTGCTTGAAGGGCGGCTGGCTGGTGTCCTCATACCAGAAGAAGTTTAGTACTTTGCTGTTAGTTCACCTTGAATTGTTGCACAGATGGAAAGGAAAGAATGTAATCAACAGCTCACTCCATTTTTCAGAACTGTAATACATTGTGGCCACTTCATTTGTGGTTAAACTTTTATTTTGCAGAATGAGGGGTTTTTTTCATGGAATCATATAAAGAGTAAAATTATGGAGTATTGAATCATAAACATGCTTTTTTTTTTGAAGTGTGACTTTTACTTTTAGAGGGTGCTATAGGATGTTAATTTCTGTGTATGCATCATGTTTCATTTGGTGGCTTAGCAGTTTGTTTTTTAGAAAGTCTAAATCCAGGATTGTTAGTTTAGAAAAAGTGTTGTGGTTAATGCCAAGAAGAGGTCATGTAGTGAGCTTCAGAGCTGGACTATCTCAGCCCTGCTGAGGAGCCTCAGTCACAGCAAGTCCCTGGGGAGACAGGAGTATTCTTGTGGCTCACTCGGGTATTTGCAAGTGCTAAAGAGATGGAAAAGCAGCTTGGAAAATTTGTTGGATGGGTAAAGGAGTTGTGGGGAAAGAAGCAACTTCTGGAAGACTTACTAGGATCTATCACTGAAATCGATTTGGGATATTAGCTTGGTTGTAAGTTACAGTTCCAGGGAATATTTTTGCTGTTCAAGTGTGAGTGGCAGAGCAGTCAGAGCTGTGTTCCAATACTCAGTCTTTTTCATTAATCCCTTTGCTACCAGTAGCTGAATGCTGAAATGTCTGTAGGAATTGTTTAATGGTTTTACGTGACCCCAAAGCAGAAGCCAAATCAAAAAACCCCTCAAAGCTGCAGTATTCAGCTGTGAAGGACAATTGCAAGGGACTGTGTCTCTTCCTCAAAGGATCTTTCTCTTGGGCCAGCACTGTGAAAATGGTATATGGTGACAAATTACAGCTTAGACTGATGTCATTGCTGTTACACCTGTGCTTCTTTGCCACTTCTCTTATATGTATGTTTGTGGTTATTTGGGATGAACTGTAGAAAATAGGGATTTTACAAAAAATTTACTGATTTTTATAGTTTTGAGCACACTTCAGTCTTCTGCTAAATGAAATAGAACTTAATTATGGTGGATTTTTTTGGCCATGACTGGTTGGCCTTCTAAGGGAGACTACAGTCTGGTGATTGTGAGGGTGTGTGATCTCAGATTTATATTAGGCTGTCCTTTCAAAGAGTGCTACATACACCAAGAAGTTCTGACAGTTTTTGCTCTTCCTCAGCTCAATCAGAACAGAACTGCTGGTGAAAAAATAAGGTAGATCCATGTTTTTAGGAAGCAGGGCGGTATAGCTGAACTACCCAATGTTGGTCTCTGCTAATCATATGCAGTGTCCTAAAGATAAAACTATATGACCCCTCAAAATACTGTTAGGGAATTAAAAAGGATCAGTCTATAGAAACCTGCATAATACTGTTGTGTATGTAAGTGTAGTACTCTGTGTGTGATGAATCAAGTTAGCAGCCTGCCAGTAAATGAATATGGATGTTCAGTGTGTTGTGTTGCTTTTGTCATCAACAGATTTTGAGGCTTTACCAAAGCAGGAAAACAAATCAGTATTGGATTTAGAAAAAAGGAACTGTTCTATATTATTACAGGACTCAAATGGAGACCACCCAAATGCCTTCAGCTGGTTTTTGTTATTTTCACAAATAGTTTGTTCTTTTAGCAGAGTGTTTAAGAACAGAGAGTCAGGTCAATCGCTCTGTTATGTTTTTCCCTAAACAGCAATATTAAGCAAACTTTACAATATTGTTCATCATTGAGGAAAAAAAAAGTCTTATAGATTCTCTTGTTTTTTTTAGCTTCCAGAGAAAAATAGGGTAGGGATAGGCTGTTGTGATTTCAAATCTTCAAATTATAAATGTAATGCACTGTGTTTTAGGAAACTTTTTGTAGTTTTGGCTGGATTGTACCTTGTAAGGGCCAGTATAGTATCTATTAGATTTTATGGTATTTAGCAAGTTAATTCAGAGATGTTACATATTTTCCATAGTTATGGTAGAATAAGTAGGATGCAGAATATTCTTGTCCTCCATAGTATGATTTATCTTTTCTATTACAGTCTTAGTAAAAAATACAGCAGACCTACCCTTTGAAAAATTGACTTGATTTTGTGCCAAAGCACACCTGATTCCTCATTGAAGACCTAAAAGCAAACAGTCCTGGGCAGTTACCTTTGCTTAGTATGTGTTTGTGTTCTCCTGTAAACCAGTGATTTTCTTTCAGGGAGGGTACCCTGATAGGCAAATGACAAAGATTTGCAGTCTGTAATTGGTGAGTTACAAAGAATAAATTATGCTGAAGGACAAAAATGCAAAGACTGCCTGGCCCCAAATGATGTCTTGGCATGTTAGTAATGCCACATACTCAAAGTAGGGGACTGTGTGTTAAAAATCTTGTTTCTTCTCTTTACTTCTGATACCTGTGTTCATACTTGCAATCAAACTAAACAAAGTGTGATGGAGTATAAAATGCAGTGGTAAAAATCAGTATCTTACTGTCATACATCATGCCATCACAGTGGATGTGGTGCTGGATGCCTCTAAAAGGGATGTAGAGAAGAAGGGAATCAGTGAAGAGTCTAAAAAAGGAATCTGTGGGAATGGAAATTTGCTTTTATAAAGGTAAATTGGAAAAAAAGAAGAGATTGTTTAGCCTTTGCAAGGCAGTGAATATGAAAAAGTATAACACAAGTACACAGAAAGATGAATTATTTGAGCAGTAATTCAAAAGCTGTTGATTTTTTGGTTCGTGCTCTAAGAATAAGGGGACATTCTGTGAAATTCGGGTGACAAAGTGAGAAAGGAAACTTGAGAAAGGATCTATTTCTTAATAAACTGGTAAGACTGAGCTCTGCAGTCTAGGGATAATTTTAATTTAGAAAAATTCTAATGAAATTGAATGAGTTAGAGTGCAAGAGTATTTACACAGGCTTAGATTACCTTTTCTCCTAAAAGAATATAATCCCTCATCTTTTCGTCACTTGCAAAATTATTTTTTCTATCATGATTTTTAATAAAGCTCATCTAAAAACCATGTGTTGGTGGTGTGAGTGAAGGAATTAAGTCTATCCCTAGTTTGTTTATGGGAGAAAGAGTTACAGCATCTCGCTGATTTGTTCTCTTTCGCTGTACTGTGTTATATCTGGGTGAGATACCCACTAGGTAATATGTCTCTTTCCCTGTACTGTGTTATATCTGGGTGAGATACCCACTAGGTAATATGTCTAGTTCTCTTGGTAGGACGCACTGATTTACTTTGTTTCTCTTGTAGATGTGAATATTGGAAAAGAGGTTTTGGGAAGTAGCATCAGGGTCCTCATGAAATTGGAAAGAATTTATGTAGGCCAGTTGTTTTTGTGACTTGCTACTTGTGAGACACTGCTCTGTTCAGCTTTGATTTTTCTGTTGCCTGGGCTCATGCATGAAGTTGGTGTTCCTGCAGTAATTTAATTTGATTCAGTACACAAGTTTGTTCTGTACCTAGAGTGATGGAATATTTTGGGAGGATGAAATGAGCTAACGCTGGCCTTCTGTGTCAGCCTGCCAACTCCCAGCAAGTATGTAAAAAGTCATAAAAATAGCAGTGGGGGTATCTTAATTAAATGAGCATGCTTGTTGCTTTGCCAGTCTTTTCTCTTGGCATGGTTCAAGTCCTGGAAACTGTTTGCTTTCAGTCTCTATCAAACTCAAATGTAAAACTCTGTGATAAAAGCATCAGGAGCAGTGTTCAACAGGAAAAGACTGCAGAATCGGCTTTTTCTCATTCCCACTTAAATGCCCTTTTCTCTCTGTTTAGTGCAGGCTGCAGTTTTTACTTTTGGTGTGTTTAGCAGCAGATTGAGTTAAATTTGTTGTATTTGGCTCTAGAGCAGCAAAGAGCAGATGTCACGGAGGTGCCGTGACAGGAATAAAAAAATTCAGAAGGCTTGTGAGAATTTGGGGGTGAGAGGGAAGTCTTCCTCCTATTTTTTCCATGCTAGAATCCATATTATAGCATTTGGAGCTGGCATGCAGTTCAAAACTTGCTGTGCTGCAAGGGTTGATGCACTGACGCAGACATTCTTTCCCACAGCTCAAATTATGGAAACAGAGTTTATTTATAAAATAAAACATGCCTGTGAAATTATAATTGATACCTTAATTACAGGGAACTTGCCTGAAGGATGGTAACTTAGCAATCCGTGGGACATTTTCCTGGCTTAGAATAGCCATGATTTATACTGAAACATTTTCTCTGTGTGAATCCTAGAAATGGAATTCCCCTGTCAAGGCAGAGAAACTTCAGTAACTGAGAGGTACTCTGCCAGGGATGATAAGTCTAAAGTAACAGTCAACTTTTAAACATTATTTAGAGTTGGAACATCTGAAAAGTAAACTTTGCTATTCTGGATTGTCACTACTCGAAAAATACATGTTTAAAAGCCACCGCTGCATGTTGCTATTCTTTACATAATCAGGTGGGTCCCAGATGTATGTGGGGTCCCGGAGAAATTTCTTGCTTTGGATTATTTCTTTTCACTTTTGTAGATTAACATAGCGCTCTGAAAGTCAGTGGTGGCTTCTTCTTTCTTTAAATCTTACCTTATTAAGGGCCATTTCTGAAAATACCTGGTGTAGCTTTTTAGTTAGCAGCCTGATTGCTTGTTTGTCTTTCTTTCTGACATCTTTGGTTTTCATTCATCATCTGCTTGCACTGCAAGAATATATATTGCCACAGTAGAGTTTATAGAAACATAAATAAGATATAATTTACGTCGTATTTACATAATTTTGATTGCATGTTGCTGTATTTGAAAATTGTGCCAATTCTCTGTTGTTCTATGTGTAGAATGATGTACTTGATAATTTCTGGAGGAATTTTTTTTTCTGTGAGGAAAAAGTTTTATTTACACAGTGATCTAGAGGGGAGGACAGTAGTAAATGTACTTTTTGTTGAGATGGTACTCACTGATCTTGTATTACTGTTTTAGTAAACCACATTGACTCCTGCTTTGGGTCTTCTCTTCTGGTGCTGAAGCTGAAATCTTGTCTAGCTCTTATAATTTGCTAGGGAGATGGGATTTGAAATAAAAGGAATGTATGTTTAGTAAGAATATGAAGTCTGACTTTATTTCAAAAAGCAATTAGTATAGTGGTGTCACTTGACAGAAGCATCATATCTGTAAGGTATATAATGTACATGCTCTGTTCTCCTCTACAAAGTGCTGAGCAGAGTGTGCCGCTGTTCAGGTTTGAGAACAAACCTTCCCATGTCTTTTGCTGAAGAAAAATGTCAGTGCACTGCTAAAATAACGCAGGACTAACTTGCCTGTTGGCTGTAGCATGTTGAGTTTCTTGGTTAGACAGCTAATTTCAGTGACTTGAAAGTGGCAGGCCTGGGGATAATTGTGGTCAGAGCTGCTCCGAGAGGATTGAGTGAAGCCTGTTGGATTTCCTAAATGATAAGGAAGCCAGGTTTGATCAACAGCTGCTGGGAGGGTTTTTCAGACACTGAGTTAGTCTAGTCCAGTGCAGAATTTTTCACCTCTGACCAGTTTAGAACATGTACTGCCTAAGGTGAGCTGGTGAGACTAATAGGCTTGGTGTGTTTGATTAGCATCATTTATGTTTGCCCTGAAGTTAATTTCTTACAGCTATTTTTCACCTGGTTGTCAAATTTCTTTACGTCAGAAAGACTTTGTGACCACATAAAGAAAGTTAGAAAAATGGTTATGTTTTAGATTCTGTACTTAAAGGCTGTGTTCTAGAGGATTTAAGTAATTAAGTATTTGTAAGGTTTCTTTTACATGATAAGGTTTTGCTTTAAAAGAAGCATGAAACTGTAGAGTGTTTTGGCTGTTTTATTTCTCTTTTAATGAGTTCATGCAAGCGTCAAACCTACATTAATGTACTAGCATGGTTTGAAGATAGCTGGGTATAGCTGGGTAGCTCTCTGAGGAGAGCTGGTGTAGGGTATTATTAAAGTATAATTGATCTAATTCACTGCAAAAGTGTTGAAACATTTTTGAAGGTGTTTTTTGCATCTAAAAATCTTCAAATATTTGGTATAAAATATTGCTGTTTATTGGAAAGTGAAATTTCTGTTCAATTTTGAAAGAAAGCTTTGTTCATGTTCAAAATTAAAGTGAACCAAACTTGCTTTTCTTTTTTCAATTTTAAAATTATTTTACACTTACAGAAATGTAGATACCTTTGAAAGATTTAGCTGATCAGCTTTTGAGAAGCATAAAAATTAGATTAATAGTAACACTAACAAAATTGATGGAAACTCCTGAGTATACAACTGGTTTGCTCTGGTTAAGTCTCTTCCTGTTCCAGGAAGCTGTTCATTTTGGAAAAGCAAAAAAATAAAAAACTATAAAATCTTAGTTATACAGGTTGTGGAATAATGGGTTTTAGTTTGACCAGCATCAAAAATGCAAGTCAAGGAAAATGAATAATGTATTGATGGTAATATCTACAAATTTATAAAGCATCTTTCCCCTAGAAAACAAAATGTAAAAAAATAATTTGTAAAGTGGTCTGTACCTATAGACTATTGCAAGTATCCTATCAGGGGGACAGGACAGGCTGAGTATCCTGAGCCTTATTTAACCCTGAGGGATTTCAGTGGTGAGAGATGTAATTAACTTGGGCATGTGAACCTTTTTTTCTCAAAGTGGTATTATGTTTTAAAGTGTTCAATAATGAAAACTGTTTATTTAAATTCTCTTCATAATATTTCAAACATGAAACACTAGAAAGACCATTTCCAAAATATTTTTAATTATTGCAAAATTAATAGATAAACCTGGAGAATTCATGGATGTTAGTAGTGGTTGAGAGAGAAAAGCCGTGCTTGTCTGATGAAGGATATTTAGAGAATGGTTTCAGGTTTTCTTTACTGGCCTCTCTCTCTCCAAGACTTGTATGTCACTGGTGTAGTTATCTGATAATTCAGTTTTAAGTAATGATCTTTAGAAAGCTGCTCTGGATTAGGAAGGATAAAATGTTTAATGTGTATGCTTGCAGTGAGAAAGGCACTGGGTGGGAATATTAATTCGTGTTAGGTTGGCTGATTGTAGATGTCCCCAAAAGAGGAAGTTTTAAATTTCTATTCTATTCTATTTTAGTCATATTAAATAACTGTATTTAGAAGCACAGTAATTTTCAAAGCTAGTGTCTTTGGAATTCACTTTTCCATTACAAAGTGGTTTCACAGGCCCAAAATATGACATTTTTTACTTTAAGGATTTTAAAGTTGATTACATTTCTTTCTAGAAATAAGGTGAATGCCAGTAACCTCCCAATTAAAGAGCATTACTTGAAGTGGTACACGTTGTGGAATATCCTGAGTTGGAATGGGCTTACAAGGATCACTGGGTTCAACTCCTACAAGTTTTCAGATACAGATTCTACCAAGGTTTCACAAAGAGCAGATGTGGCCAGGTGGAAAATATTGATTTGAAAAGGAATCCTGTGCAGTGCCCAGTGTTGTGAGCCACAGTGCTGCTTCAGGGTGCAGCAGATGAGTCAGTTGCAAATTCCTCATGAGAGGAATGCTCAGATTCTGACGTGCTGCCTACACTGAGGAGGTGCAGGGAAGCCTTCCCGTGGCTGTTGCCACCAACGCCTTTGCACAGTAATAGCCCTTGTAGGCAGCTCCTGCCTTCTGACAGACTGCAGTCAGCTCACCTGGCTGAAAATAGGCTGTGGTTTTAAACACATTGAACTGAAAAAAACCACACAGTATCACTGGGAGTATTTTTGCTTCACATGTACAAGTCCTTTGAAAACAGAATATCTTGCAACAATATTGAAATGTTTTTTTCTGACTGATGAACAATCAGAACACAGTGTTATCTGCTGTGGATAGATTCATGTTGCATTTATAGCTATTGAAAAACTAGTGGCTCATCCACTACTGCAGTTTTTTTGGCTAACATCTTGTATGAATATTGTACTGCTAAATCTTTAATCTGCTGTGGAGACAGACAAATTTAGGAGCAGTGACTTTAATCTTTGAAGAACGTGTATTGACTGGGAAAGCTAGTTCAGTTTATTTTTGCAAATCACCAACCCTTAGAAGTGGGATTAAGTTTAGTGCAGGAGAAGATGGAACTTTCCCTTTGTCTCCAGTGAGGTCACAGTGCTTGTCTCTTTTCAGCTTCCATCTCAGTAAAATAATAGAAAATATAATTGTTTCATGTTTCAGTTTTATCTCCTGAAGAATGGGAGTTATGGTTACTTGTGCAGGCCGTAATGTCAGCAATTACTTCCTGTCCTTGTTGCTTCTTCACTGCACTGTCTCTGCCCTATTTGCATACCCGTAGTTGAAATTCTCATGCGCTGCTTTTGTATTTTCTTATTTTTTTGCCCCTTGATTTTATTTATTTAGAGATTCCACTGAGCAGGTAGCTGAGTAGACTTCAGCCGTGCAGGAATTGGTTGTGCGTGTGGCTTTAGTGATGGCAAAATCCCACTCACCTTAGATGTGAAGGCAGGGAAAAGGAAAAAAAACATAATCCAACAGAAGAGATGAGAAAAGAAAGGCTTTGGTAGTAAAGGAGGGTAGAGGGGAGCACCTGAGTCACAAGGTTGGAAGAAAAGCTGAAGTGATACACTAGTTTTGGCACTGCAATGTGTCATGATACTGTTCTGATTTGTAATTTTAAAGTGTGTGGCTTAAATAAGTGTAATTCACAGATTTTTTTTTTATTGTGAAAGTATCTTTTAATCTCATTTTTCAGTAGAACAGATACACTAGGACTCATTTTAGGGGAGCATATTTTTGTTTAATGAGGATATGTTTATGGTAATTTTAATCAATAAATTAATAAAACCAGTAGTGCTTGGTTGCTTTATTGCTCACCTCTTATCTGACTGGGGTTATGTACAGCATTAGGTCTTGGTAGATTTGAAGGAATGCTATGTTCCTTATTGAGTAGCTTAGGAAAAAATCTCTCACTAAAATGGATCCCAATTCAGTGTGAAGAACAGGCGTGTGATCACTGTTCACTTTCTGATATCACACTTGAAGGCTTTCTAACTAGACTGAACTACAATCAGGTCACTCAAATTCCCCCATGTCCCTAGATAATAGAAATTGTTTCACAGCAAATACATGGAGTACTTGGAGCCCATTCTGCTGAGTTATGGGGTTTATTTCAGAATTTGGGAGATGAATTTTTATGGAACAGGTAACTGAGAGAGTTACATTATTGCTTGAATAATGCCCTACATATTTTGGACAGAGATTTTCTTGACTAAATAAGAACAAGATATTTGACCATCTTCTAGAGGGAACACTGTTTGGTCAGCATAAATTTAAAAGAAAATTCCAGAAGAGACAACTGACCATTCTTGTGTGTTGTTTGCAATGTTTTCATGTTTCTTCTGGGCTTTAATTATACTGCATATACATGGCAAGAAGAAAGACCAGGGGTTTTGTTCTTTTCATGGAGGTGTAGCTTTATCACATCATTGGGAATTTATAGCCTAGTAATATATAGTGTTTTTTCCATTCCTGCATTTTGCAATTGGTTTGTGCAGCCTTATAGTCTGGCAGCTGAGCGCTCACTTTTTCATGATTTTTTTTGGCAGGAAAGGGTTACTGTTCACATTTCCTGTGTAATTCCTTCTGATCTTGCTGGGCTGTAATTACTTTCTTGATGTTAAACATTCCCAGGCTCCTATAACCTTCTAGCCTGCTTGCACTGGCCAAGTTTGTCCCAGGTGATCATGTGGGCGAACCTCCTGTTTTTGAGGATAAAAATCTCTCCTTCCTGTGTAAGATAGGCTGCATACTCATTCCTTTGCTGTGCAATCCCAAGAGAAATCTTTTAAAAAATAATAATAAGGTAGCACATCACTCTTTTAGAGTCAGACTTAGCAGCCAAAATACATCACAAATCAAGTGTGTGGGTTAAGAATTTGCTGAATCTTGGTTGAATGACTCCGAGTTCACATTGAAGATTATTTTTTCTTAATACATTTGGAAAATAGGCTATGATATAAAAAAGACAGATTTTGACTGTAGCTTCTTACTTTTGACCATATAATTGGCAAATCTTTTTAAGCTTGTTTGAATGTAGAACTACTTAGCTGAGCCTTCAGGAATCTTTTCTTTTGAATTCTTTGCAGTAGCAGCATACTAAAAAAAAAAGAAAAGAAAAAAACCTAGAATCTTACTCAGTTCTGTCTTTCTTACATAGTTCAGTTAGCCTGTGTTTCTTCTGATTTTCAATTTTAGTATATAAACAGTAAACCCAAGGTATTATTTTGTTTTTAAATAGAAGTGACTGTATACTACTGAAAAATGTTGACTTCAGAGGTGTGGGAACTGAAGTGTTCTGTTCTGCAAAGGCACCAAAAGGTTTTCTGTGCTGCTCTTCAGCTTTAATGTGGAGGAGACACCTGTAAGAATGTGAGTGAAGTTTGTTTTCCATGACCTTTATGCTGTTTTCTCACAGTGCCAAGAAAGATGAAAGGTTGTGATGGCAGGGTTTTTTTAGGGTGTGAGGAGTTGTAATGTGCTGATACATTGACACTAGTGAATGTTGGGTTGGGTTTTTTTTGTTGTTTTTTTTTACTAACAATGTCAGAGAAAGTAGTTGGAGGTTCTATGCTCTATTGGTTCAAGAAGTGGCCTGAATTTTGATACTTCAGTTAAGAGCAATCTCATTATCTTATTATTCTGTTACAGGTAACTTTTCTGTCATAATCGTAGTCTTGCTAACTTAATTGGCTGCTTTGTGAAATTCTCAGGCTGCAGGTAATTCTGTTTAGCTGTATTATTGTACTTGCAGCACAGATACTCATAAGTGTTCCCAGTAACTGACTGACTGAAGTCTTGTGAATGTGTAACTGTGAGCTCAGTGGGATTATATGATCATACCTGGAAGAAAATGCTTTGTAGGTAATAAATTGTATCAGTTTGAGCCCTTTTCCTAATTTAATTCTCATGCAGTCCAATGACTGTCCTTTACTATATAAATAGAAATTAAAACAGTTGGCATGTGTGTTGTTGACTGTGCAGCAATGCTAGTGAATTATAAGAAGAATATATTTTAATGAAAATGTCTTTAATCTTTTCAGGAAGTCTTAAATTTGACGCCTTAGTTGCAATCGGAATGCAGTCAGTATGCTTCCCAATTCTTAATTGCACAGTCCATCATGTAACTGGGAACATGGCTGTCAGATCTGTCTGTTTTTGTTGTTGAACCCGATGTTCTTATGGGGTATTATTCAACACAGAGAAATCCAGTCCTGGCATAAAGTATTTGTACAGTAATTATGTGAAAAAAGCCATGAAGCACTAGGTGAGTATAACTGGTCATAAAAGGAAACTGCTTGTAATTTCCAGTTATAAAGTCATTTAATTGTGGCCTGCTTGTCATCTTCAGATACTTGAGATTTGTTAGAACACTTTGTATGAAGTGGGTTTACCTTTGCATATCCTCTTAAGTATGTGTTCAACATATTGCAAGCATGATAAGCTGCTGTGCAGCAGGGTAATACTTTGCTTAAAGCTTTTTTTTTTCCAAAACAGCTCGCTTTTGACTATAAATTATGAAAACACTGATGAATTTAGAGTTAGTTGAGAGGCAAACCCTCCTGAGGCCTGTTTTCCATCTCACAGGATGTATAGTTCATCTTGCCGTTCACTTTACCTGTTTAATTTTGCTTCTGCTTAGAAGGCAGAGAAGAATTACTTGCTATTTTGTAATTAAAGGTAACCTGTTTTGAATTTGTTTTGTAGAATAGTTAGAATGTAACCAACCAGACTCTATTATGAATTTCACCTTTGTGGTGGAAAGTACCCTGAGTGGTAATGAATTTTCTGCCTTGAAAAATTTGTGGTTTTAGAGTCTATGTGAATTGCCTCTTGCTTTTTGTATTGCAGTCATGTTACAGGATATAAGCCGGTTCTGTTTATCCTCTGTTTGTGTGTCCATGTTGATCTAGTGATTTAATATAAAACTCTTGTGGACTTCCATGTCTGTAATGTACTAGAGGCAGGGTGATGCATATAGCTGTGTTGCAGGGAAGAATTGGACCTAACCTTAAGTGTATTTAGAGCAGAGAAAGAAACTCTGGTTTTAACAAACTGCTGTAGAAATAAGGAATGATTTGAATTAGGGGAGCTTTTAAGCTTTCAGACAATGTAGTCAAATGTATTTTTATATTCAGAGTTGTTCTCTCTTAGGGAGGACATGTAAATTACTGTTGTGACAAAATGCATAAATGTGTCTAGGATTTGATAGTAATTAATTCATTTTACTTACCTAAGGATAGATTAAGTGCCTCAGTTTGGAACTGGCTATAAAAAGTAGCATGTAAACAAATTTAACACACATCCGGTGTAACAGCACGTTTGGTAGAACTGAAGGTGCTTTGTTTTCAAATGCAGTGATTTCTCACTTTCAGTGTTCACAAGCTGTTTAGTCACAGAGCTCCTCTTGACTGGATTTTTAAGGGCACATTTATCTCCATGGCTTTCTTGACTTGAACTCTATATGATAGTCTTAAGTACTGCTAAAATGTCGATGAATTATGTTGTTTGCTATTGGTGCATAGAAAGAATCACAGAATATCCTGAGTTGGGAGACTCCCACAAGGATCGTCAAAGTCCGGCTCCAGGGCCTTCACAGGGCAGCCCCAAGAGTCACACCCTGTGCCTGAGAGCATTGTCCCAACACTTCTTGACCTCTGTCAGACTCAGTGCTGTGAATATTTCCCTGGGGAGCCTGTTCCAGTGCCCAACCACCATCTGGGTGAGGAACCTTAACTAATATTTAGCCTAAACCTTCCATGGCACAGCTTCAGGCCATTCCCTGAGGTCCTGTCACTGGCCACCAGAGAGAGAGATCAATGCCTGTCCCTCCTCTTACCTTCGTGAGGAAACTGTAGACTGCAATGAGGTCTCCCTTCAGTCTCCTCCAGACCAAGTGACCTCAGCCGCTCCTGGCACGGCTTCCCCTCAAAGCCCCGCACCATTTTGGTGGCTCTCTTCTTTACACTTTCTAACAACTTTGTCTTTCTTATATTGGGGTGCCCAGAACTGCACAGAGGCCTCAAGGACAGGCTGTGCCCGTGCAGAGCAGAGCGGGACAATCCCCTCCCTTGCCTGGCTGGCCATACTGTGCCTGATGCACCTCTGGGAGGCCCTGCAGAGAGATCTTGAGAGATTAGAGGTCTGGGCAACCACCAGCCACATGAAGTTCAACAGGCAAAGTGCTGGATTCTGTTCCTGGGATGGGGCAACCCTGATGTAGAGACTGGGCAGTGAGAGGCTGGAGAGCTGTGCCACAGAAAGGGACCTGGGGGTCCTGGTCCATGGCAAATTGAACCTGAGCCAGCAGTGCCCTGGCAGCCAGGAGGGCCAACCCTGTCCTGGGGGGCACCAGCCACACCATGGCGGGCAGGGCAAGGGAGGGCATTGTCCTTCTCTGCTCTGGGGTGGCCTCACCTCGAGTGCTGGGAGCAGTTCTGGGTGCCACAGTATAGGAAAGATACAAAACTGTTAGAAAGCATAAAAAGGAGAGCCGCAAAGATGGTGCAGGGCCTTGAGGGGAAGCCGTGTGAGGAGCAGCTAAGATCACTTGGTCTGTTCAGCCTGGGCGAGAGGAGACTGAGGGGAGACCTCACTGCAGTCTGGTGAGGGCAAGAGGAGGGACAGGCACTGATCTCTTCTCTGGTGACCAGTGACAGGACACGAGGAAATGGTCTGAAGTTGTGTCAGGGGAGGTTTAGGTTGGATATCCAGAAAAGGTTCTTCACCCAAGGGTGGTTGGTCCCTGGGACGGGCTCCCCAGGGCAGTGGTCACAGCACCAAGCCCAATGGAATTCAAGAAGTGTTTGTGCAATGCTCTTAGGCACATGGTGTGACTCCTGGGGATGGTGCTGTGCAGGGTCAGGAGTTGGACTCCATGCTCATTGTGGGTCCCTTCCAACGCAGGGGCTTATTCTGTGATTCTGTTTTTTTAAGTATTTTTAATTTTATGGTTCTAGATTAACAGTCAGGAAAACAGAGAACCTTACAAGGCATTTAGCAATTTGAAAGATGTTAGGAAACAATACACTGTATCCTTATTATACACTTGTTTCTCCTGTGGAGAAAGAGTTCTGTTCTTGTCCTCTGCTCTCATGCTTGAAGTAATTTTCATGTTTTGTCATCTGGTAAATGTATGTATATTGTCTAAATTTTTTACTTATTGGAGGCGTCTTCTAAAATTCCCATCCAAAACTTCACATTTCAGAAACTTAAGCTCAATTCTTACATCTGTATAAAATGAATTTGGCTTCCAGTCTGTGAATTTTTGTGGTACTTGAATACTGTAGGTGCTACAGCTATTGCAGTCAACAGTTTTAAAATACTTGCAAATTAAATATGTATATAGTCAGCAATCCTGAAAAAATATGTACTTATTTATCTCTGAAGGTAACTGTCATCAATGGAAATACTTACTTGTTTTGATTCATCACAGGACTGTGGGTTTGAAGGGAGCTCTTTGTCACTGCAATTTTGTGTTTCATTTTTAAGGTTAATTCAGTTCTGACTTGTGGCATGATCATTGACATTTACATGGTATGGGCCATGAGGCCTGCATGCAGCAAGTGAATTCACACAGATCAGAAATGGCTTAGAAGAAAAGTGCAAAATGTCTTTGGCACTTATCACCATTATTTTTAATCTCCCCTCCTCCCTTCCCATGCCCTAAAAAGAAGTAGTTGAGCTGGATGAATCAATGTTTGATACAGAGGACGATGCAGATTGTTGGCATGCACCCAGCGCACATCTCAAAACTACAAAGTTTACAACAAAGATCTTACATTATTTCACCACTAGTGAAAGGTGAATGACTTTGAAGAGCAGAAGTGAATGTGGTAGAAATAATATGCAGGGTTCTCTGCCTCGCTGCAAGCGAAGCATTGATTTTTGTTTTTACAGAAATACATTTGGTAATGTTCTTTCCATATTAAAACCCTTTTCTAAATCTTAAAAGATACCATGTTCTGTGTCCTGGCTTGTATATTTTGCTATTTAGTGCAAGTTTTTGAGATAAAGCAAAATGATAGATTAAAAAACCAAATCACAGCTGTGTAAAGAAAACTATAGCTGACTGAAATAATTTGTATGTTAAAACATGTTTAATGAGTGTTCACTAGAGAACCTCTAAAAATGAAATGTCACAGCAAAACCTTACAGACTTTCTGTGGTTCTGTTGCCTGCTTGAACAGTTCTCACCATGCAGAAGACAAGTAGAGTAGTACTGTGTCAGTGTTTTTTATCTGAAAAAATATATTGGAGACTTTTTAATGTAATTCAGATCCTAGAAAGATGAGCAGTTTCTTAAAAGTCATTCTGTATTCAGTAAAGAAAAATTATGAGAATTCAGCCTATTGCGGGTATTGGGAGCTTATACTGATAAATCACTTGGCTGCTAATCAATTTTTGAAGCTTTGAAAATAATTCTTTACATCTATCTGACAATTTTCAAACAAATAAAAGCCACTCTGTTGTCTTCTGTACAGGTTTTTCTTTCTGAGGCATGTAGAATAAATAGAGCAGGTGTGTTAGGAGCTGTGATCTAATTTTGCAGGTTGGCAGCCAAGAACAAGTTCTGCATGCACATACCTCCAGCTTTAATCCTTAAAAGAAGAGCAGACCTAAAAAAAACAAGGAGTATTTGAGCATAAAAATGTGACTTGCATGACACCTACTTGTTCATTTAGTTACTCCAGAACAATTCTTCTCTTAGGAAACATGATTTGTTTGGTTGAAACAAGGTAAGGAAGGGAGTGAAGCAATACAGTTTTAAAGAATGGGGAGCTGATGATGGCAAGCACTTTATGGGTTGGAGACAGGAGATTAAGGAGGTAAAGTTATTAATAAAAATCTGTGGGCAGTAGAGCACAATGGAGTTCTTTAAATATAGAGGATGTTCTTGGAGGGTACTGAAGCTTAGTAGTGATAGAAGTCCAATACTGGGCAAGGATGATAAATTCTGCTGTGCAGAGAAAGGCATAAATATTCAATAAATATTTTGTTCTGTATTCAGAAAGAGGCTGGATGATGCCTTTACATCTCACCACCTCCATCATTAGTGATGGGAAGAATGTATTATCACTGTACCAGCAACTATTAATGTTGAATGTTTTTAAATCTGCTGCACTGACACCTACAGATACTAAAAAAGAAAAAAAGCTTAGAAGCTGTATGAATTATTCATTTTGAGTTTTAACAAATCATGGAACAGTGGAGAAATTTTAGAAGGCTGGAGGTGAAGGGGAACTAATGTGCCCAAATTTAGAAAGTATAATAAGTGCACCTTGAAAAGGCCGATAGTAGTATGCTGTCAGTGAAGATTTAAAGGAGAATTGCATAATTAATGCTGATGAAAATGGGCAAGTCAGACCTACATTGTACTGCTGTGTGGAGTTACTCTTTCTGTAAACTGATATTAGACTGACTGGCCCGTAGTTCCTCAGATCCTCTCTCTTGCCTTTCTTGAAGATGGCTATGTGCCTTTTAACAGTCTTTGGGAATCTCCCTTGATGCCTTCATTACTTTTGAAAGATGATAGAGTGCATCCTTGTGGTGACACTGATCAGCTCTCTCAGCACTACTGAATCCATCCTTCTGATCCTGTGAATTTGTATGACTGCCCCCTTATCTGCTCTTGGTAATGTTATATCAGTGCCTCAGCCTGTTCCATGGCTTCATTCACCTTCTCTGCTAAGCATTAGGCCCACTTTTTCCTTAGCCTTTCTTTTGTGACCTTTGCCTTTTTTTCACTCTCTATGTGCATGCTTGAGTAGTGTCTTAAATAATTAGTACTCTGCTGTAATCTGCAGACACTGAGCATGACTAGCAAAGTTTGGATTTGGACATAAAGTAGGAATTAGTGCTGCTATTCAAAAAAATCTATGTTTGGTTATTTAATTGCCCTAAGTGAGCAGAACTTCAGTGTTAGAATTTGAAGGTTTGACATGACTCAAGCAGTGTAGGTGTCCCACAGCATGGCTTTTATGGTAAATTAATGAAAAGGTACTGTGTGTTAAACCAAAAAAACATAGCTGCTTTAAAAGCTTGGTCATGCTTAATTGTTTTCCTCTTGAAGTACTAATTCAGTTTGGTCTTGCTTAGTTTGAGATTTAACTGAATGCATTTGGAATACAAATATCCGTAGGAACAGAAGACAAAGCTGGAGGCCCATAGAGAAAGAAGAATGTTCCCAGGGTTAGCACAGACTGCACGCCACAGCTGGTTGCTGGACAGCATCCAGGAATAATTTTGACATGTTTATTTCACATTTTTTCTCCGTGAACATGTTTTAAGGACACTTCATTAAAAATGTCTGATAGTCTTTGAAGCTCTGTGCCTTTAACGTTTTTCAGACAGCAAACAGGGTGGTGGATACAAAAACGAGAATTATTTTGGCAAGGACTATTTGCACAATGAGAACAGCACAAGCTAAGTGAGTGAAGGCAGTAAACTAGGACAGTTGGATTTAGATTTATTCTTTTTTGTATTTTTAACAGTATGAAAGTTTTTTTAGTAAGTATGGTTCATCAGTAGCACAGTGCTGATAGAGAATAATAGATTGCAAGAAAGAGAATCATTTAAATAAATTACAGAATATGTTGTCCTGTATATTTTCTAGGAATGGTGTACCAGTTTTGAACAACAGCTGATATTTTGTGTGCTCCTTGATGCTAGTCAATAAAGCATGTTACCAAAACTAGCTACATCTGGAATATTTGTGTCTATTTAAATTCTACTATTTGTATTAAAAAATGTATGTATACCAGATTGACTAGAAAATACAGTCTATTATGTTCTGATTGTTCTTAAAGTACATGACACATTAGTTACTTCAGCTCAGCAGTTGCTTTGTCAGTTGGGTCAGAGTGCTGGGAGCTCCCAGTCAGGGAACTGGGACATTCCATGCAGGAGAATCCATCAAAGTGGTGACAGTCCTTTCCCAGAGAATGAGAGGGATGTGACCAAGCATAGAATGTGGGTGAGCAGCTGAACCTCTCTGCTGGGGTCTGTATGAATTAGCCTGGGCACAGCAGCAGCAGGGAGGGCAGATGCTGCCTCTGCTGCCTGTGCTCAGCTCTCAGCTGGGCCGTCACTTCCCTGGCTGCTGCTCTCATGAGGGTTCCAGAGCTGTAGTTCACATCTTCAGCTGTGGAAGTTGAACTGCCCTTAATTATGCAAGATAATTTTGAGTGCATTGGTTGCATGTTGGGAATTCTTTTTATCTACAAGTATAAAATTTACACAATATTCTTTAACGCTTAAGGCACCTACTGTGACAGAACTTATATAAAATGTGACCTTTTAATTTTTGCACTAAATTTGGAACTCTGGGTTTTATGAGGGTGATTCAATGAGATTATGTTCTAATTTGTCAGCTTACTGTTTGATGATTCTTCTAATGCAGAACAGTTTATTATATGCTTGGGAGGCAGTAAAGGTGGAAGCTGCTTAAGATGGAAGTTGCTTATCCTAGTCATTAGATTTCTACAGGATTTTTAGGTATGACCTGTTAAGCACATATTCCTTTCTGGTGAGTAGGATAGTGTTTGGGAAACATGAGATACAACTCACAGTTGAGCAATGTTTTTAGTGTTGGGTATTGTTAAAAAGAATCCAACTGTTGTATTTGCACCCCTAGTTTTAAAAGCATATGTGTTCTTGAAGTATACTGAACACTCAGTTATCCAGAAAAAACTCATCCTTAGCCCTGAAACAGTCTGGGCTAGCAGTATTACAGGCAGAGTTTGGGGGCAGAATCAGAGTAGCACCAAAACAGTTGAACCAGTTCTTAGTACAACATCTGATTCCTTACCTGGAATGCTTTTTACTACAGGGCTATCTGCAAGGACCAGTTGTGCCTCACAACAGTTACACGTGCTGAAATGAATTCTGCTTCTTCAGTAGAATTTAAAAGTTGCATTTGAGTTAGCTGAAGAAAACAGACTTCTTCCTTCAACATAAGTCACTAAAGAATCAGTGTATAATTCAAATTAAGAGCTTTTTTTGTTTGTTAGGCCTTAGAATTTAGTTTGCTTTATTGGTCTTAAGCATGTGATAGTGTTAGGTTTTTTTGATGCTAATACCATTTTCCTGTTCTTTGTTTCTTTAACTCCTGCCTTAGGAGTTTGAATGCATCTTAGAGGTGAGCCCTTTTGAGAGGGAATTTAAACAGAAAGTCATCAATTGGTAGGCAGTTTGAATTTTAACTTCTTGGAAGTACATCCCATCTTGGCATAGGTAATTTCTTGCTTGATTTGGCACAGTCATAGTAAATGGATGTTTTTTTAATTTTTTATTTTTAATTTTTTTTATTTGTTACTTCTTGAATGCTTGTTTTGCTTGGGTTTGTGAATACGGTATATTGAACTTAAAAAACACACTGCATTTTATGTAGTATAGAGGATATTGCTGCACAAACTTTATAAATGCCACAATGTAGCTTTCTTGACCTTTTAAGAAACTTACAATGGAAATTCTTATAGAAAGAACGGTAGATGATGCTCTTATTTGGTACCATGGCAAAATTGAGTACTGTGTTGAAGTTTGCAGCTGTAAAATCAGAAAAAATTCCATTATTTTAGTCAGAATTGCAAAAGCAATTCACCTTGCAAAGCCTGAAGTGTTTCTTTTACTTTTTGTCAGCTGTTGGTTTTTCTTCTAAGTAGAACATTAACAACATACCCAGATTATATGAAAATAATGAAACTCTGTAGAAAATCCTTCTTGAATGACACAGGAAGTTTTCTCAGAGAGATGCAGATTAGTGTTGAAGTAACCCAAAATACTTTAGTCAGAAGAAGTGATTGACTATTTTTTGTTTAGTCTCTACGAAACTTCAGGGCCATCTGTGATTCTGTGAAGAATTCAGTATGACATTTCAAACTTCAATCAGTCAAAATTGTGCAGATGAATGTAGCTCTTAATCCTCTGATTATTAGTGGAATTTTTAGGCCTGTGTTATCTGACACATTCAAATAATTTTTTTGTACATGTGGTTATGTTTTGAAGTATCAAGTAGCTCTAAAATATGTTAGGACTATCAAATCAAACAGAACTTGCTCTCCTTTCAGCTTTGCAGACTGTTCTTTCTGTAGTCTAAAATGAACAGAATCCTAAAGCTTTCGCTGGAAGTTGTAACACTACTAGTAATAGCTTTTCTTCAAATGTTAAAGTGAAGGAAGATAAAAAACCCCAAGTAAAATACATCTAATGGGTCTTTTTGATCTTTCCTGTAGTCCTCTTTAATTATTTTGGTTGGTACCTTTGTATGTTAACCTCCTTCTGCTCTTTGAAATAATCTGGACTTCTCTAGTATAAAAACAGGTTATTCAGTAGGTAAATAAAAAGTATATATGGCATTTTATTACAAAATGTCTTTATTCTCTGCCAATCAATCTGAAGTTCTCTTTAATCCATCAGCATAACTAAATAATAAACATGGGAGGTTTAGGTAATTCTGAAGTATAGTAAGAGCATTGCCATAGGAATTGATGGAACAATCTGTCCTATGTACATAGACCAAATTTTGCTGTCATTTTCAGGCTACCCTTTGCTGTCAGTTAGTAAATACAATCTGATTTCTGAGAGGCAGTTGTTGATGTTTTTAAGACTCATCCAGACAAAGCTGTAAGGCCAGTGTTGACCCTGTTTTCAGCAGGGAAGTTGGACGGGATGACCTTGTGCAGTTTCTGCCAACCTGAATGATTTTGTGAGTAGCTGTGTACACAGCCACAGATGTTTGTCTGGTTCTGTGAAGTTTTAGTGTAACTCCAATGAAATTACTGTTTTAGTGTTTGTGATATTGTTTATCTGAAAAGAAAGCTAATGCACTGCACCAGATACACAGTGAGAGATAAAATATATAGTCTGGTCTTATCAGATCAAATCAGTAATTAATTACAAACAAAAGTCAAAAAGTCTCAGAGTTTAATTAGGTATTGCAAACTGAAAACCATAGTGATGTGCAGCAATTCCCCTATGAATGACATAACATACTGCTAACAGAAGTGTAAGATACACAGATTGTGTCTTAGGAAACTGCATTGTCGAGAATCCCAGCAAAGCTTCTAAGCGTTTTGGACCCAAGCAATAAATGAGTGCTTAATTAAGAACCAGGATAACGTGGTGGTGGGGAGGAACAGGAGTAGAAGGAACTGTGCTGTTTGAATCATAAAGTGAATTCTAGATTAGTCATTACCCACTAAGAATGGTACACATTTCTGTTTCTTGATTTGTTTTAAATACTAAGTTAATTTGAATTTAAATTGTAAGAACTATGGACAGCATAGATTTCATGTAGTATGCTGTAAAAATGAAATTTGTATTTTCCAGAACTATTTTCTTAGCTGTCCTAAGAGTCAAGAACAAAATCTATCAGTTTGTATTGATTCGTCATTTCACAGTTACGTTCGCACCAGTAAAAACCAAGATTGTATTTTAAATCAGAAACTTTGGCCTTTTAATACAAGGTAATAGCAAAGATGTCTAACCCGGACATGGAACTTGCATGGGTCTCCAGTTTGGGGCATTCAGAGCATTCCTACCAAGAAGGGATTTACTAAGGAAAACATAATATGACAATCTGTCTTTTTAAATTGGAAATTTGGGGGAAAAAAAGATGCTATTTTTTGATATTCAGTGAATTGGCTAATATTAGGCATAATATTGACCAGGCTCTTTTGATTTTTTTCAGAATGGAGTTGTTTTCTTAAATGGAAAATAGTTGGGGTTGTTTATAGTCATAAAAACTGTTCCAGTACACTTTATTTTAATACACATACATTTCATGAAATGAAGACTCAACATTGCACCTTCTTTAGCCTTTTCTACTCCCAGTGTCTTTTTGAGAAATTTCACTTTAATAAATTTTTTGCAGGTCCTTGAATTTGCTTTTTTGGAGATAGTTATAGTTTTAAAATAATAATTAGCAAGACTGTATGCTAGTTTGTCTACAATAGTAGAAAATGTGTGGAACAGCCTCATTTCTTGCAGTGTATGTGCTAGTCTTTATTCATAAAAGTGAAAAACCTCCAAGCTGATTTCAAAAGACTTATCTCCTCAAGAAAAGCAATCATTTTTCATTTGCCTGCTATTTTAAGCTGAACGTTGATGTTGCGCTATGTTGTTTCATAAATAAGCTTTTT
>NW_005054360.1:2859316-2877617 GCF_000277835.1 Geospiza fortis | reverse complement strand
TCGTGTAGGCACAGTTCCACTCTGACAGATGGGCAGAGTGTAGGCTTGCCAGCCAACCATTCCCCACATCACCCAGCAGAGTATGAAGGGAAGCATTTTTGTCCAGGATTGCCACTGTGGCATTCAGTGCATGTAAGGCTTGAAGTTCAGGAAATGCGCTCGGGCTGGTCCATCTCACAGGATGACCAAAAGTTTAAAAATAGCCTGGGTTTTAGGTTCTGCTAGGTTTGTACTGTTTTCTTTCTTTTGTGGTTCTGCTGAAGTCATCTAATGGGCTCAGCCAAAAGAATTCTGCCATGGACACGCATTTCTCCGTGATGAATTATCTAAGTATGGAAACATAAGCAGTGAGCAATTTCACACACTGTTGTTTGTGACTACATACATATCTCTTTGGGTATAGAATAGGAAGACTAGGATCTGAAACAGGATTAACTCCTGATGTAAAAATATGAAAAATAGAAAACATGGACTAAGTCAGACATTTGAGACTGAAGATAGGAATAGTAAAATGCAGAATATTTTTGCAGGTTTTCAGAAATGCAAATCAGCTGTTGCTTGGTTATTGGGGTTTAAGATTTTGGAGGGGATTTTATTTTTTAAACAAATTGGCTTAATGCCTTGTGCTTGATTTTTATAAAGTAGCCAAGCACTGCAGGCTTTTGGCAAATACACTTGCTTGAACAAATGCTTTTGTGTGATACTCTAATCAGTCATTGTGTCTGTCATTTTTATCTTCCTCTGTTTTTTCATAGCTTCAATGTTCTAATCTTTTATTTCAAGTCTAACTTGGCCTTTATATAACAATAGATTTTGCCAACTTTCCTGGAAGCTGTGCTGATTCAATACTTTCAGCCTTTTTGGGGAACTTGGTTTCAGTTGAAAAGTTTCTAAATTATGGGAAATACTGTTTGCATGGCACTCATTTACAAGATGGCGTGGTATGTGAAAGAACAGGTGTGAAAAATGAAGTGAATAAAATTGGTTTTGAAATACAAATGGGCATTTCGTGGGCTTCTGTCAGGACAATGTCCTTTCTAAACTGTACTCAGTATTTAATATTTCTTTTTAGCTGGATGCTTTCCTTCTGAAATTAAATTACATAATATTACTTTACATGCTTAGTTTTAAATTAAAATTCATAATTAAGCCTAATATGAAGTTACAAGATTTGATTTAATGCTTTCTTCTAGTGCCTGTACTAATGTACACTGTATTAGAAGGTGCAGTCGTCATTGAGAAGCTTTGTTCTTTTAACAAAAGGTACCAAAAATAAATTTGGTTAGGGTCATAGTGGTCTAGTTTAATACTGTTATGATAATAAGTCCTATAATTACTTTCAGGTAGTTCTTCCTTCCCAGAGGACAAGGTTTTTAGTTTTGATGTCTGCTTAAAGCATGAGGATGACAGTAAAATTAATGTCATAACCTTTACAGCCTATTTATCGCTTTCTCTGTAATATCCTAAAGGATTTTGTGTAACATCTAAGATAAATGTCTTAGTATGGACAAGCATCGAATTAGGTTAATTGGGTTCAACTGATATTCATATTCAGTGTGTCTATCAGGACACCTGTTTCATATAAAAGACCTGTGGGTATCTTCCTGTGAAAATTGCTTTGAAATTATTACACGTATATGCTCTGCTTCCTTTGGTTGTTAAAGACTGAGTTACAGTATGGGATTTTTTTTCCAGTTTGCTTGCTATTTTTGCCTCATAGGAATAATGAAATTTATCCTTTCATTCTCTGGTAACTTGAGGAATAGTACAGGCATGATAGAGGTTACTTTATGCCATTAAGAGAGATTTTACTTTCTAATTCTGTCCAGCTTCAACTCCACTTCACTTGAAATTCTTATAATAGATTTCTTTTCATCTCTGAGTAGTCAGCAGCAGATTTCAAGAAAACTAATTTGAGTTCTGGAACACTGTGACTTGAATGATTTTATTTAGGGCTTTATGGTAGAGTTATAAGCCTAGCAAAACAAATTTTAAGATTACATAGAATTTTTAAAATCTTTATCATTTTGATGAGCTCTCAGGTGGAGAAGAATTTATGATATTGGCAGATAGAAATTCATGTATTTGGAAAGAGCAGTATTGGACTCAAATATAACCAGGGAAGAGTGAAAGAACATTTGCCTCTCCAGTACTCAGTGGAAACATCAAGACATACTGAATTACTAGTTGCTGACCAGCCTAAATATTTTTCTGGATATAAGAATGTAAAAGAAGTACAACATTTAATTAATAATTTTAGTTCTAAGCGTAGCTTTTTTTGAACATCAACATGTTTGGTTTTGTTTTTTTTTTAATGGGAAGTAGTCATACCAATCCAGATTTATAGTGAAATGGGAAAAAAAGCTGCCAAACCTGCTCAGGCAGGCATAAGTAGTTCTGTGGTTATAATCTTCAAATTCTAAAAGTTTGAATCAATGTACTGTACGGAACTTTTTAGTTAGACTGAATTTTCTGTTTAGGACTTGCATAAAATGTGTGAAGTTAATAAATATCTGTTAAACATATTAAAGCCTAGCAGAAAAGTGTCAAAAACTGTCAGAGGAAGGATCAAAAAGATAGAATCACAATTGATGTATTTGAAAACAGTGTAAAACACAGATGGGACCAATGCACAATGTTTATGGTTTGTTTGTAAACTATATGTAGTCAAAGAAAACATGCTTTAACATATAATATGTATAAGGATGGACAGAAAAAATGAAGATATAAGAGTTTGTCCTGATTTCAGAATCTTGAGGTCTTCAGTTTTTCCAAAAAGGGAGGTTACTTGATTAAATATCTCCAAATATAAAGTGTAGTGAAAGGTTCTTCCATATGACAACAATAATGAATTGCTAAAAGAAATTATCAATGTTAATTGGAGAAATTATACTCTTAAAATTATCATGATTATTATTAAGAGTAGGTGATCAATGTCTGTCAAATAAGCACTGATTTTCTGGGTTAATACCATTACCTTGTTGCAGTTAGAGTTGAATTCAAATCAGAGATGCCTCTAGAAAATGTTTGGATTTATATGATCCACTTTTGTGTTGTAGTGTTAGGGTTTGTGAGTGTGTCTGGGAAGAACATTGGAAATATGTCTGGAGCTTCTATTTCCACGTAGTATTTTAAGAATTGTTGATCTGTATCCTGAAGTCTGGTTTGTTATTATTCTAAAAGTAGATAGTAACTATGGATGAGGCACCCTCTTAACATTATTTATTGCTCCCATACAAAGGGAAAGACCATGGAAACCAAAAAAAAAAAAAAAAAGTGACTTTAAAATAATAATTTTGAGAAGCTTTATTTGAATATAATTTCTCAATTTGTTTTTGCAAGAATATGTGTTGCTTTATATGTTTCAGGGTGTTTTGAAGTCCTGTAAATACTAAGGGTGGAGAAAAACTTCAGACTTTGATTCTCTGAAAAGCTGTTATTGATCAATATGGCCTTAAAGAAGGATGTCCTACAATGTGGGTGACAGAGAAGTTGGAAACCCACACTGATTTCTGGATGTGTCTCGCCATTCCAAAATTACATCAACGTGGCCTGTTCCATTCTTGGATGTACAGAGGGAGCTGTGTGTATGTTCCCATGACCTCAAACTGCATTTAGATGAGCCAGTGTGTGTTTGAGAGCTGGGCCTGACAGCTCATGGCTTGGCTGCTCAAGTACCACGGACAGAGGCTCTCTGAGGCAGTTGGGGATCTGCTGATGTGCATCAGGAAGCCGCTGGCAGGAGGTGCTGGTTGATGTACCAGAGCTGCATGTTAGCCATGGCTCAGAACAGAAGCTGCAGGTACCAGAGAGCTTCACCTGTTTGCTGTGTGAGAGGTCTCCTCACAGCAGCCATGCTCAGTGTTCTTCTGTGCTTTGATGCTGAGCTTCCTGAAAATGGAATTTAGTTTTCTTTTTACTTTACTGCTACCTACAGAACCATCTTCTTCCAGAACCTCACCGAACTTTTTGAGAGTCAATTGCATGATAGTAAAGAAATATGTTCAAGGCTTATTTTGTTTGGTATTTACATCACTATTTGTCCTATGTATTCTGTATTTAAGCAAAACTAATCTTTGGTACTTCATGTGCTCAGAAGATGTGTCTTGAGTGCATGTCTGGCATGTTCTTTATGTTGTCTGGCATGTTCTTTATGTAAGGTTCTCCTGGCTGTTAAATTGGTCAGGAAAGTCAGCAATCTCCACATCTGTGCAGCTGACTTTGTTTGTGGAAATGTTGTAGATGTTCACTGATATGAAAGCCAAGATCTGAGTAAACCCCCAAGAAGTTTGAGTTCCATCTGTGTCAGTCAATGGACTTTTCTGTTACCTTCCCAAAGCCTCTGGCTACATCAGGAGAACAAGAGGTTCATACCCTTTGTGATATCTAACACGTGAGTGGTGTTCAGTTGAACCAAACTATGATGCAGCCCTTCCAAAAGCTGGGCCATTTAATGAAAAATAAATCTAAGTGGATAACAAGGGTTTTATGTTGTCATTGTATTATCTTGTGTCTTCTTTCCTGACTGTTGAATCCCACTTCACCAGAGCCTGAACAGCGCACTCAACTGCACTGGAAAGAAGTAGCCGACTCTTCATTTACTGGGTGGCCATTTGATGTAAAGCCATTTTGTCCAATGCAGTGCATCACATCTTGTTGTAAATACCAACAGCACATTCAGGACACGTGGCAGTGTAATGTTTGGCTCGCAAGAGCGAGGTAGTATCTTCATTGTAGCATCCATGGAGGATTCTGCTGGTCAGACAGTTGTGTGGGATCCATGCAGTCACATAGGATCACAATGGTTTGGGTTGGAAGGGACCTTAAAGGGACCCCACCTAGTCCCAACAGCCCTGCCTTAGTGGGTAACCGTCTGCTAGATCACATTGCTCAAAGCTGCATCCAGCTTGGCCTTGGTGAGGCATTCATGGCTTCTCTAGGAAAACTGTTCCAGTGCCTTACAGTACCCTTACAGTAAAGAATTTCTTCCTAGTATCTAATCTAAACCTATCCTCTTTCAGTTTAATGCCAATACCCCTTGTCCTATCTGCAGATGCACTCGTAAAAAGTCCGCTCCAGCTGTTCTGTTTTCTGCCTTTAGGTACTGGAGGGTGCTATAAGGTCTCCTCCTCTCCTTCAGGCTGATCAGCCCCAGCTCTGTCTTCACAGAGAGGTGCTTTAGCCCTGTGATCAACCCTGGGGCTCTCCTCTGGATCCTCCCCAACAGCTCCACATGTTTGAAGGGAAATGATTGCTTAACCCTATATTGTCTGTGATTCTTCAGAATGTATTGCCACGTTGGGGTTCATGACTGTGCTCTTTCCTGGCTTTTAGAAGGTTGTTTAATCATAAGAAGCCTAAGTTAGTTGTACACAGTGTTAAAATATGGAGAGCACATATAGGGGTCCAAAGAAACCCTTGGTTTAAATCTCTGGTGGTGTTTTCTTGAGTGCTATAGACATACTGGGATCCATTCTGAAATACAAGTCTGGAAACTATTGCTATTGTCCTGTTCTTTTTTTTTTTGTTAGTTTGTAAGAAATTATCAGAGCTTCTAAGTATCTGTATTTCTTTCTAGGAACATTGTCGTAACTGTTAAAGGGCATAATGCAGAATCCATTAACAGTTTCTGCAGGTATAGTATGCTTTCTATACTTTATTTAGAAATTACATGCTTGTGGTTCAAAATGTGGAAGAAATATCGTCATTATTAATCATTGTATTACTTGTGTCTAGTATTCTGCTGTGGTATGATTTGAAAAAAAAAAGCCATTACTGCAGCATTTATCACTTTAAACAATTACAATAGCTAAAATTGTATTCTTCTTTAGGGCATTGCTAATTACTGTTAACACCTGAAGTGCATAAATCTGCTTCTTCTTTGATTCAGCAGAATTAAGTATTCAGGTTTTATTAATTTTTTTAAATCTTCATATATTTGAAAATCCCTGCTATATTTGATCCCCATATTAGATGGGGTTAAATCTATCTGCAAATTATGCTACACAGTTAGCAGAAACAGGAAGAAACATTAACTTGGATTTTTTTAATGCCTTTTCTTCAGCATTCCCATCCTTGCTAATTTTTTTGTGTGTTTAGTTCTTTCTTCTATGTGGTTTCTTCAAAAGTTGTCTTTTGTTTGATTTAGTTTTCACTAGGGTTGATGTCTTGACTTTTTCCCTCTGTTATTAGTAAGGGTATTTATGTATTCTCAAGCCTCTAAATGTGTAGCTGTAACTTCAGTTTCCTTTCTCTTTTGATCTGTGTCTCAATGTTAATGTTTAAGTGTGATTTTTAACATGAATGTCATTTTTAATGATACTTAAATGTGAGTGAATGTTTGATGGATATGACACGAGCTCTAATGGACCTTTCAGTACCCTTGCTGGTTGTCAGTTAAGTTTCCATTGTTAGTACTTATGTTAATTAGGAATAGCACTATCTATTACTTTATTTGAAGCCTTCAGCTTTTACTGTCATGTAAGTTTATACTTTACCTGTTTTGTGAAGAGTATTTTTATGATGCTGTAATAATTCTGAGAAGCTGTTCCAGAAGCATGTCATTCTGATTGATATTAGTTGATAAGTTTGTGTCTCTTAGGACTATTCTTTCAAGGAAGACAGTACTTCCTGTTGGGTAAATCTGCCCACCCCAGAGTGTGCTCTACATTCCCATGCTTGTGACTGAAGTACTCAATTCTAGTACTTAAAAGCATTTATTTAATTTTTCCTTTAAGTAACAGGAATTTGACCCTGGTTATAGTCTTACATTAAAGCCATTTCTGAATAGTAATAGCAGAATATAGACTGTGAAGCTGTATGTAAACTTCAAATTGATTAAGCATTTGCTTTGAAATTGTTTTGAAGGCTTTTTCTTTTTCCCCCTAAATCAAAATCCATCCCAGTCACTATCCTGTTACTGACTTGTACCCAGAGGGAATGGTAAAGCTCACTTGGAAGTGAGCTTCCAGGTTAGAAGCCACAGAATAACAGAATAATCTGAGTTGGAAGGGACCCACAAGGATCACAGAGTCCAACTCCTGACCCTGCACAGCACCACCCCCAGGAGTCACACCATGTGCCTGAGAGCATTGCACAAACACTTCTTGAATTCCATTGGGCTTGGTGCTGTGACCACTGCCCTGGGGAGCCCGTCCCAGGGACCAACCACCCTTGGGTGAAGAACCTTTTCTGGATATCCAACCTAAACCTCCCCTGACACAACTTCAGACCATTCCCTCATGTCCTGTCACTGGTCACCAGAGAAGAGATCAGTGCCTGTCCCTCCTCTTGCCCTCACCAGACTGCAGTGAGGTCTCCCCTCAGTCTCGTCTCGCCCAGGCTGAACAGACCAAGTGATCTCAGCTGCTCCTCACACGGCTTCCCCTCAAGGCCCTGCACCATCTTTGTGGCTCTCCTTTTTATGCTTTCTAACAGTTTTGTATCTTTCCTATACTGTGGCACCCAGAACTGCTCCCAGCACTCGAGGTGAGGCTACCCCAGTGCAGAGAAGGACAATGCCCTCCCTTGCCCTGCTGGCCATGCTGTGCCTGATGCCCCCCAGGACAGGGTTGGCCCTCCTGGCTGCCAGGGCACTGCTGGCTCAGGTTCAATTTGCCATGGACCAGGACCCCCAGGTCCCTTTCTGTGGCACAGCTCTCCAGCCTCTCACTGCCCAGTCTACACACAACCAGGGTTGCCCCATCTCAGGTGCAGAATCCAGCACTTTGCCTGTTGAACTTCATGTGGCTGGTGGTTGCCCAGACCTCTAATCTGCCGAGATTTCTCTGCAGGGCCTCCATAGATCATGACCAGGAGCGATATCAGTGTAAAATTATGTTACTCTACAAATACATTAGTCTCCATACATTTTTTTACTATGATACTTTTTTGTCTTTATATCAAGCTCCATTTGTTTCTTAAATGTAGCACTTTGAAAACATGTAGGGTATTAGTAATTTGTGATGATTTATGTGCAACTCTTATGTTGGTACATTTCTTACAAATAAAACTTTCAGAAATAGATTAGATTGGAAATAGAACCTATTCATCAGTTACATTCAATGTGGCATATTTGTCAGTGTTTCTGTACTTCGAGTGTGCTTGTTATGTTTCAGTTAAGTATGGAAGTAATGATTAGTGCAAGTTCTTTGAGTGACAGCTAAACACTTCACTGCTGCCATTTGTCATGTAATAGCAGGTGTTCTGTAATTTAATCTGTACTCCTTCAAGACATCTGTATTTTTCTCAGTTTTAAACTATTTTATAAGAAGCGTGACTATCTTTTAAGTAGTAAGCAATTGTAACACCATGTTCAATTAGATGCACTTTTCTGAACAATAAGTATCTAACTTGTCAAATTTATTTCTTCCTCAGGATTATGAAATTATCATTTCATTCATATGACTACATATGAAATGACAACAATCACTGGAGCATTATATTTGACTATTCACACTCACATTAAATATTTACTGTTGAGCAAGTGTTGGTATTTTTTATAATGCTCCATCAGACATACAATACCACTGTGCCTTAGTGAACTGAAATACCGTTGTCATTGTCAGATTTATAAAATATTTTTGTTAAATGATTCTGTCATGAAAGAATTGTATATCTTAGACAAATATTTTGCAAAATATAAGGCTGTCCTGTTTTTTTTATCTAATAGGTTTTGTCTTTTTAAAATATCAATTGGAAAAGAGTATCAGATGCTAAAGTAATAGTTTTGTTCTTTGAGTATGTTTATTTTAACTTTTTTAGAATCATAGGTCAAACGTGGTTCTACACATTTTGTATCCGTGTTAGTATGGTTGGTACTGGGAGATCTCAAACTTCCATTAGCCTTGTAAATGTGTTTCTTAGCATCAGCTCTCACTTTGCTGGAACCCCTGCTGCCTTTGTATCATTAACATAAATGCAGGTGCAAATAGCATTTATGTACTTTGATAGAAAGCAGTTGGAGACGTTTCACTGTGGGACACGACACTTTCAGATTGTGTACATCTGTTCAAATAATGTATCCAAGCCAGTGACATGAATGCAAGGATAAAAACATCTGCCCCTGAGACCATTTGCCATACAGCAGATGCTGGCATCTTTATTTATGCAGATGGTTTGTGTGATGAGCTGAGCAATGATGAAAGCGAGGAAGTTTGACAAAGATTTCAAGGTATTCCTTGGGATGGGAAAATCTGCTGGTTAACAGTGCTTTGTTTTCATATGTGTGATGAAAGAAGAACATCTAGTGTAAATACTGGTGCTTCTAGTAACATGGACATGCTGTTTCGGGATTTTTTTTAATCTCAGGCACAATAATTGTACTGCAGTTATAGAAGATGCTAATAGAAGTTATTACTTTCAAACGAGAAGGCTCAACTGCTTACCTGTAGGATGGTCTTAAGTTATACAAAACAATGAATTGACTGAAGAGTTTGCAGAGGTAGAATGTTTGGAACTACTAAGCTAACTCCTCACAAAGTTTTTCAGAGGTTGGGTGCAGCTCTGTACCTGATTCTGCGGCTCGGGGGATTTTTCAGCACAAACCGTATTTAACATTACAAAATTATTGGGCAAATTATTAGGCCTGTGTGTTGTTTGAAACTGCCAGTGGGGCAGTGGCCCACTGTGAGCCGCGGCTCTGAGCCGGGCTGGCACCGGCGGGACGGGCACCGACTCCCTCTGCTGGCTCCGCTCCGGGCTCTGTGCACGGACACGGACACGGCAGCACCGGGCCGGGCTGCGGCACACGGCCGGCTAAGGGCCTCCTCCTCTCCTTTCCATCCTCTCCTTCCCATCCTCTCACTGCCAGGCCTTGCCGATCCATTATCACCTGTCAGCAGTGTGTGTATTCCACTGTTCCTTTACAGCACATCCAGCCCTTTCTCTTGAGAACCAGCGCTGCCTTTAAACAGCATGGTGGCTGGCATGGGCAAGCTAGCGACGGCAATAAGCATTGCAAATAATTGTAATTATGCACTGGGGGAGGAAAACCTGTCAGATACTGTAATTTAAATTGTTTTCTGCTGCATCCTACTGCCAGTAAGGTCTAGCTGTGTTCAAGTTCAGCAGCAAGTGATAATTTTTTATATTATGAAAACTAATGTTTAGCCAGGACCATAGGATTTCAGAAGATGTTTAGTTTTCCTATGCTGTGCAGAGTCATGTCTGTCTTTGAAAAAATATACATACCTATTTGAAGCACTGTGGAGATCCTTTAATCTTTATTTTAGTTTTAATCTTCACTGGAATTAACTACAGGTAGCAATGTTGTGTATCTCAGCCAGAGCTGGAGAGTTTTTCTGAAGAAATCTGGCTCCTGAAGAAAGAAAAGGGGGCACAATTAGGGCAAACAAAAACCTTAGGTAGGGATTTCCCATTCAAAGCTTAGACCACTTAGGTAATTTTCAGTGAAATTATCAATTTTAAAAAATCCCCCAGAAGATACTCTCCCGCTATCCTTGAAGTTTAACAATTTTTCCTTTCTTTGGAGAGTGATAAATTTGTGTATAATTTTTAACAGAAGACTCAAAATAGTCCAAGCCAAGACTGGCAGTCTTTTGATCCTCTTTTCATGAGGGAACATTTTTGAGGTTTGTACTACAGAAGTCACCATGCAGATGTTTTTAATGCCTCAAGTAAAATAGGGATGCTATGTTGAGCCAAAGTGGCAAATTAATTGTTTTTTCTTGCATACAGTCTTTCTTAGGAAAAAAGTGCGCTGATTCTCACAAAAAAAAAAAAGTACTCTTTAACAGGAATAAAACTTTTGCTTTTTTGTTGTGTTCTCTTCTGTTTGCACATCAGGATTAAAAAAAAATATTTTGGGAGTGAGAGGCCTAATTCCCTTCCTGAAGTGAGACGTACATGTTTTCTGTCCCAAAGGGGGTTGAACTCTCAGTAAGATGTAGGTATGTTCTCTTTTTTGAAACAAGAGCAAAAATCTGATCAGAAACTATTTTATGATTTTATTAATTAAATGGTTCTACTTGACCTTTTCTTGCTGCATAGTTCTTGAAGAATTTTGCCTTTATTTTTGTAGCAGTTTTGGTAGTTACTGTTTCTGGTACTTAAGAGAAAATAAGTCCATTAATTACTACTTACATTAGGTATATTGAAATTTTGTCCATGTTGATTTGATCTTGATAGACCCTTTAAAAATAACTTTACATTGATGATAAACTTTACATTGATAAATTTACAGTGGATGAATTACTGTTTAGGTCCATATCTTTCCTGAAACTCACTAAAAGAAATTTCCACTGGCAGTTCTCTCAGGAATTTTGAAAAATCCAATTACAGGTGTTTATCCCCACTTTCTAAAGTACCTGATTTATATTTGCAATGCTGTTTGGGGGTTATGAATTACTGGTTTATGACCAAGGCTTCTGTCGCCTCCTTTAACTATTTTCTGAACAATTAGTTCCCCCAAGTGGCTGCATCACTGCAGCTTTGCTTTGCAAATCTTCAGGGATGGTGTCCTCTATGGAACAGAATGACTGGGCAAAACCAACAAAGATAACCACTGGACTTGCAGTGGTAGCAAAATAATTTCCATTCTACTCACTTGCATCCTGTCAGATCACCAAGGTTTCTAGATGATGCCCACTTTGAGGCTGACATGGTTGGTTGCTGAAACTAGCAGAGGCGTAAAGAAGATGAAATACAGTCTTTGATGATGTAACTAACAGTGGCTCTCAAAAAGAAGTTCTGTGCTTAAATAGGAATTAAATTCAATCATTTATTTGTGTGGTTGCAGAGGCCAGGCACCATTTTGAGCCCTTAGTTCTTATACTGCCACAGTGTAAAAAGTCTCTGTAGTTTCTTCAGCTGTAAAGGTGGAAAAGGCTATTAGTAATTACAGATTCTTTATGTCTAGCTTTCTTTATGTCAGTTTTTATTTCTGGATATGAAAATATTTTGATCTGCTTAAGACCTATTAATTTTGTTGACCTTAATATGAAATGAGTAGCTTATAACTTGAAAGGCTGTGCCTTCAAAAAAATGGAAAGCTTTTAAAGTTCACAAACACTGCATGAGAGGTGCTAAAAAGCATTTAGATCTGCTAGTAAATGTATTTTAAATTCACTCCAAAAGTGTCTAAAAATCTCTTGTGTATATGTATTCTGACTCTTAGGAAAGACTTTGAAGACTTTCTTCCTTTATACAGTAGCACAAAAAAGGCTTTTTATAATAGGAGGTTGTGTTAAGCCATGCATTGCCCACATTATATATAGGAAGTTTCTTTTGAATAGTGATTTACCTATAGTGATTTACCTATAGTGATTTTTGAATAGTGTGGCTAATATGTTTCAGGTCTCAACTCAAAAGTCTGCCTCAAAGCTGTTGGCCACTTGTTCCCTGCAGAAATAGTATTTCATACATGTTTTAAAAGTTATATGTGGTGGGACAATACAAAGATCTGTGAAATCTAAATTTATGAGAACTCAAAAATTATGTCTTAATTATTCCTTTTGCTAATAGTAACTAAATTTCTCACAATGTGTTAACTTGTGTTTAACCAGTCTGCTTTAGTATGGGTATTTTTTATGTTATACTTTTCCCTGGGGACAGAGATACTGAAACCAAGATGCTGGTGAGAGTGATGGGCAGGTAAAAAATTTCTTCCTTGTATCTAGTCTGAATATACTTTATTTTCATTTAAAACCATTATGCCTTGTCCTGTTTCTATAAGCACTGTAAAAAAGTGTTGCTGTCTTTTCTTTTCAGCCCCTTTTAGGTATTGTAAGGCCCCAGTTAGGTCTTCTTGGGGCCTTCCCCAGACTAAATAACCCCATCTCTCTCTCAGCCTTTCCTCATACAAGAGGCGTTCCATCCTTCTCATCATTTTTGTGGCCCTACTCTACTTGCTCCAGCAGGTCCATGTCTTTCCAGTGCTGAGGGCCACAGAGCTGATGCAGTGCTCCAGGTGGGTCTCAGCAGGTCAGAGCAGAGGGGCAGAATCCCGTCCCTCCCCTGCTGCCCACGGTGCTCTGGATGCAGCCCAGGACACTGTTTGGGCTGTGAGTGCACGTTTGCAGCTCACAGACAGCTTTTCATCCACCAGTACCCCCAAGTTCTTGGCAGAGCTGCTCTGAATCAGTTTGACCCTGCCTGTATTGATACCAGGGACTGTCCTGAGCCATGTGCAGGAACTCATGAGCTTCCCATGGGGCCACTTCTTGATCTTGTCCAGGTGCCTTGGGCATCCCATCCTCCAGGTGTGCCAGCTGCACCTCTCAGCTTGGTTTTGCCTGCAGACTTGCTGAGGGTGCACTTAATGCCATTGTCTGTATGGACCCAAGGGACACCGCGTGTCACCCATCTCCATAAGGGCATTGTGCTGTTCTCCATGAGCATCAGCCAGTTCCTTATCCATCCAATAGTCCATCTATCAATAGAGTCTATACCTCTCCAATTTAGAGAAAAGGACCATATGAAAGGCCTCTCCTATGTACACTTTCAAATAACAGAGGGAAGCAATTCTGGAAGCTGAGAAAGTGGTGTAATCTATTTTTTTTTCTTAAGTTATGTTAGATCTGTATAAACTTTGGCATATATCAATATATGGTTAATAGTGCAGAAAGGACATTTCAGGCAAAAACAAAAGACTGAATTAGAGAGGAAACTAGAGAACTTCTTAAATGCAAACTATATACCCATGATCTTGGATTACTGTATGACTTAACCTCTGCAAGGTGACAGTTTCTACTAAAAATAGTTGTAGTTTATTCCCAGGCTGAAAAACGCCACTAGAAATTTTAATGTTGAACATCCTCTTTAATGGAGTCCAATTAGTGTAAAAAAAAAAGTGAACCTTTGTTATTTCAATGTGCTCTTCTGCTAAGAAGAGTCTTTTGGAGACCATTTAAGGAATCCAGAAAGCATCCCACTGCTCACAGAATTTCTTGAAATGCCCTATAATCCTAATCCCTTAAAATAATAAACTTGCGCAGTCTGTAAAAGGACTTTTCTAAATTATAAAATGCTTACTGCACAGCTAGCAAATCACATTATGCTTAAATCAGATTTAATTATATATACCTTTAAAGATACAGCTTAAAGCTTCTAGAATTTTAACAAATTATTTTGTTCCTCCTTTGGAATACCAGAATAAGTTTTCTAAGTGTATTTGCACATTCTGTATCTCAGTGTTTATGTGAATGATCTACAGAGCTTTTCCAATCTTGCATTAAAATACTTTGTTGTATTGTTTATTTTTCTATGCCAGTTTAAATTGCACAAAAACACTCTTATGTAAACACAGTTATAATACTCGTTAAAAAATCAAGTACTAAAAAGGTAAGAAATGTGAGATTCCTCTTTTGGCCTAAATGCTTCTCCTTTCTGCCTCATGTGTAATGTTGGTTACCTGTCTTAAGTCTGCATTTAATTCCCATATCCCACTCTGACTCTTTGGGCTGGACACTTTTCAAGTCTCGTTTCTTGTCTTGTCGTTTTTCTGCTTGCCCTGTATATTCTCCTGTTTCTCTTCCACACTGGCAGCTCTGCAGTTCAGAGATAAGGAGAGGCCATTTCCTTTTCCCAGCTTGGATGCTTGGACCTAAAGCCATAGTTCAGGGAAAATCCTGAAGCAGGAGCACATTCAATAGAATGTAATCATTGGAAAAGTTAGCTGCTTGAAGTATCTACTGAACACATGCCCAGAGTCTACAGCTTTGCCTAATTTAGGTAGCTTTTCACAGATCAAAGAGACATTGCTGTGTCACGTATGAAGGTCTTCACCTGATGCACAGATGTGTCACTAGATTATTTTTCTTCTTTCTTTTTAATTTTTTTATGCAGATATACTGAGAATGGCTGGTATTTTCTGTTGAAATTAATTTTAGAAAATTTTCTGATGCAAATACCCAGAACATTCCACCCAGGTAGTTATTATTAGCAAAGGTAGAAACAACTGCAAATTAACTGTTGTAATGTATAGAGCTGGAAACTCATGGTTTGTAGGCTTTATTACTAATCTTACTTTGTTCAGGTGTGTGGCAAAACTGGTTTTGAATAAAGTCCAAATTCTGTTTTCTATAATATCTGCAGTTTATTTGTATGGAATTATGGAAAGTGTAAATGAGAATAGAATTTAGCCCTTGTGTTAAAACTACTCAATAAAGCTACTGAATCTTCATTTTTTGAAGCATTTTGTTTTGCTGCTGTTGACTGTCTGCCATGACACTGAAGCTAAAACATCCCATCTGTTTGCCACATTAACCAGCTTTACTCAGTTATTAAGCTATCACCTTGCATTTGGCATGTAACAGATTTTAATGTGTATTTTGAGGAGAGAAAAATGGCAAAGAGCAAAAAGCCATAGTTTTCTTTATGCATTAACTGGACGTTAATGTTTTATTAACATTTTATATTGTCTTTTTTTGGGTTTTGTTGGTTTTGGGGGTTTGGTTGTTTTGGGTTTTTTGTCCTGGGATCTATTTATAACTGAAGCACTTTTGCAGGTGGTGTTTTTTTGCATGCTAATCCTGCAGAGAAACATTGTGTCCAACAAAGTATGCTGGGTCAGCAAAAGCAAGAAACTTGTGCTGGAAAGACAGTATCCACAGGTATTTAGTGTGTATGGAGATTTGGCAAAATGAATGATTAACTATCATGGGCAGAAAAAGATCTAATGTTGTGTGTTAGACATTTGTGCATTTTATTCTTTCCCACAGAAAAGATACTCTTCAAAGTCAGCAAAAGCCTCAACAGTATTAAGATTCATTGAATACTCAAATTTCATCTGTGTTCTGCCTTGTCCTTCAAAACAAGATTATTCTTTTTTTGGTGTTATTTTCTCTCATATGCCAATTCATACACAGATGAAATACATACGTGCACAGCTGAGGTGGACCTACAAGGATTATTTTAAAAATGAACACTATTATTCAGTGGTTTCTGTGGTGGCTATTTGGTGGTTATTTTCAAAATTGACCAGGTAGATAGTACTGAAAATTAAATTTCTTCTGATACATCCTATGGCATCTGAGTTCAGCAATGTTGTGTGCTTTACACAGGGAACAGACTAAAGGAAGTACATAAAATGAGGCAGACTAGGCTGAGGTAGAGCAGACTTTGATGACTTGGGAAGGCAGGGGAACCACGAAGAAGCAGCAACCCATGGAAACTCCGTTTCCTCCAGAGGACTCTTCCCAGCATGGATCTATCAGAGAATTTAATGCATCATTGATTTTTGTGTTGGTGTGTCACTGTCCACTTCTGCACAATTTTGAGGTTATTTAGAAGGGATGAAAGCTTATGACATCCTGCAAGTATCTGAGGCTGAGGGATTTGATACTTGCAGGTCCTAGCATGGTAGCCATTAATCTTTTAACAGAGACTTTTAAAGTAAATAGATTGAACTGCATTTGGTTTAGCCTTGTGTGTAATTTTTTTAAAGTGTCTACCTGTTGCCCCAACTCCACACTCATCTGAAAGACTGAGGACACAGCAGTCAAAAATCAGCTTCACATCCTTCAGATATTAAATCTAATGCTTTCATTTATTTCCTTTGTTATTAATGAAAATTTTAAAGAAAGTATAAAAATTGTTGCCTTCCATTGAAGGATTTGCAGATTTACTTGTAGAAAGAAAGTGGTCTAAAATGAAGGGCCATCCTCATAAATGCCATTGCCGAGCCTCCCTTAACTGAAACTTCCCCTTCTTAGGTGAAAGACTTCATGGGATTGCATAGGCACAAAGGCTTTTCCTCAGGTCACAGATGACAAGTCGAAATGAGTCCTTTGAATCAGAGACAGAAATAATTTGGAAGACATTGAATGCTCCTTAGAGATGCATATGAGGTTTCCAAGCTGCCTTTGCACAAGCCAGCCAGCCAGAGCATATTCAAGTCCTTCAGTGTGGTGATGACATGAATTACTATAGCTCTTGTTGTGTGCAAAGGGAGTTGTGGAAACTTTTCACCAACTATAAATGGAAAACAGCATTTTAGTCACTGGTGATACTTGCATGCTCTGGGTGGGTCAGTAGAACCTCCAGTCTGTGAATTGACTGGCTGCTTTCTCCTGATCCAAGATGCTAAGTAGTCTTGCACCAGTTCTTCCAATTAGCTTTCCCAGCCTGCAGGCAAAATGTTATCAGAGCCTGGAGCATCATCAGGCAGCTAGTCTGCATCTAGCCCTTCTCTATATTTAGGCACTGGCTAAGCAGCTTAACTACAGTGGCTGTGTTGGAGGGGAGGGAAATGCAGAGTCAAGTATTCCTTTGCTTACCAGAAGCACTGCAGTGAATATTTGTGCACTAAAATGTCTAATGTAAACTTGTGAAAAAGGAGGGGAACAAAAAAAAAATTACTGAATGGTGGTACCAAACACAGTTTGCCTGGAAAACTTAGGATAAAATTACACTAGTTGGAAAAAGTATTTGTATAAAAATCCCTTCTAAAGCAGTTTTATCCATTCTTAGTATTGTGTTACCAGTGTAAGGAGGGTACTGATCTAAACAGACCTTGTTTCAAAGAGAATCTTATGTTTGATATTGATGAAGGTCTTGGCTTTTAGAGCAACACTCACCTGTGGAATGCTGAGAAAATATGTGGAGATACTTTCTTTATAGAAAAGTGATTTTACTGCTTAATTCTGCATTAGGCAAGTCAATGCATTTGAGAAACATGTGGTTCTTTTTAAAGTTAATGCCATACATTATTTCAACAAATATTTCCTTCTAACTTCAAATTAACCTTGCTTTTATGGCTGCCATTTGTAGAGATGACATGTCCACAGCAAACCTTCCACCTTTTCCTGTTACCATTGCTTGAAGAGTGGGTGCCGTATAACTTGGAGTAGCAGAGGTGGTAATCTGCTGTAATGCTGGCATTCCTAAAAGTTTTCTGCAAAACAATGAATGAAATTTTGAAATAAAAAGGGAGAGGAACAAGAGAAATGAGAGAGAATGAAAACAGCTTCATGTTGAATATTGTGGCAAGCTGAATAGCTGCTGATTTGGAGAAAGTCTTTATTGTCAGTGTATGACGAGCATAATCTGGAGAAATAAGATCTGATTCTATCCCCTAAAAAGAAAGTACTCTTATTCTATTGACTGCTCTATTTAAGCTATATGGTTTGACCTGTAACTATCATTGAAGTTCAGGGCCAGTTTGGTTAGTGATTAAAATACTTTACATAATTTTATTCTTCTTCTCACAAGTACTTAAATTGTTTACTCAAAAGCAGCCGGAAGATACTGTGTAGGAAACAAATCATCATCTGAGTAACAGAAATCTTAGTAGCTGAAAATGTAAAGATTTCTTTATATTTAGTGACTAGATTTAAAACAA
>NW_005054360.1:2821857-2859306 GCF_000277835.1 Geospiza fortis | reverse complement strand
GAAACTATTTTAAACATTTCATGTTTCTTCTTTTTCCAAGTTGCTCAAACCTGGATTTAGCCCTGTGTGCAGGGATCTCTATTTATGTAGAACTTCCAGGTGTACAGTAACCCAGTCTGCACAGAATGTCTAGAAATTCAGAAGGTCTCTACAGACATGGAGCAGAGAGAAAGTTATGGTGGTGCCCAGTAGTTTCACGTAACTGGAGTATAAAGAAAGTGCATCATGGACTTGGGGTTTCATGCAACAGAAGGCAATAAAAGGACCAAAGGCTTATGCCCTGCATAGTTACTGCTCTATGAATCTGCTGATCAAAGAGTTTTGAAAAGCATCAGATCTACTAAATATGAACTGTACAGTTTATATGTGATTGCTCAGTGAATCCAGCATGTCCTGAAGGCAGTGGCTTTACTGCACATGTGCACACCATGAATATGCATATGTATGTGTCCAGGAGTTCTGCTCATGAAACATGATAGGTCTGTTGCTTGTGGTGCTTGTTGCAAAGTGTGTGACGTCTGAGAAGAACATCCAAGATTAAGATAAATTTACTGGAGTTTCCAGTGTTGGTACTAATTCACAGTTACCTTTTTAAGTCCACAATCACCTATAAATGCATTTGTAATACAAGTGTTTAAAATGGCAAGGAATGGAAACTTTCCTATGGAATTATCATACTACAATATTTCAAGGTTGCAGCATTTAGTTTCACGTATTCAATTCAAATGTGATTCCTCTCTCAAATTATTTTTGCTTATGTCCAAATTGCCTTTCTGCCTGGAATCTTTGTAGCTGAATTTTCAGTGGTTGCAATTTCCATTTTTCCAGGAAACCCATTCCAGGTTTGGAGAACTGGAAGCGTCAATAATTGAATTTGAGAGTGGGTAATGAGACTGATAGATGAAATGGTAGTGATACAATTAACTATGAATCAACTCCTTTTCTGTGCAGTCTGAAAGGTCAGCAGGTGTCTTTGCTACCTAGTCTAGTGCATATTATATCCTATGAATTTTATCATATTCCTTTTGTTTGTTTTAATTATCCTCACATTTTTTACTAAAAACATTTGTGACTTTCATGAGCACAAACAGAAACAGGAAGAAATTGTTATATAACCTTGATAAATTGCATCTTTCAAGGAAGTGTTTAAATAATTAACTGCAGTAGTTCTGTTGCACATTAGTGTCACCTGAGTAATTTTTGTGATTGGGTATTTCAGAGTAGTTAATATTCACATATTTTTGAAGTCCTGTTTGATTTTATTATACATTATTTGCATGGTTTGTAACAGGAATTTTTCTAAGACTTCATCAGGCAAACTTTGGTCTGTATCTGATATAACCCTCAAATTCTAAATAGTAGAGAATGTCTCAAAGATGGCATGATTCTGTTTGAGATACATGTTCAGAGCTGGTGCTTAGAGAAGTTCTGTGTCATGGAGCTTAAATCCTGTCCCTGCTTTTCCAGCAGAATATTGCCAGCATGCTCTTGCAGCTTTTCCAGGGCTGAAGAGGTTTATGGGTGTATTTGTTCTGAAATGTCATGTAGTTTCTAACCTAGAATGAAACATCCAATGAAGATTGGATTAAGAGAAGTTTTTTTTTTTGCAAATCTCTGTTTCAAGAATGTTGCTTCAGACAGTACTTTTGTCTATGAAACTTTAGCAATTCTAGACTTAATTTGGTGGTCAAGCTTATTTTTAATAAGCTTGTGTGTAATAGTATCCTTCATATGCAGTTTTATTTTTGACAGAGTAATTTTTAAAAAATACTGTGTATAATTTTACATCTGTTTTATGTTATTCTTACAGATAAACAGAAATCCCCTTCGGATATAATACAAAGTTTTCAGAAGAAAAGTCAGTTTAGAACCATTGCTCCAAAAATGGTACCAAAAATTTTAACATCTGGAGTGGTTTCTTGCCTTCAGTCACCTTTGCCTGAGCCAATGACACCAATTTCAGCTTCAGGTTCTAAGCCCCTAGTGGTGCCAGCTCAGAACTATGCTGTCATGCAGCTGGCTGCTCACAAGGGCACGTTTTCCCTGCTGGCTGTGCCGTGTGTTGCACCTGCCCTAACTCAGCAAGTTCAGCAGTCGACTGTGGCTCCCTCTGAAAACCTAAAGCTGCCTATCCCCAGGTACCAATCTGTAAGAAATAAATTGCTGAGTGACAAAAAACTGACACAAATCTCTGGTTTGAGTGCACGTAACAAGATTCTTAGCAAAGCACCGATCTCGTCACAGGCTTCCCCCATGACTGCTCTACATGAAGACTGTCCTGAAGCTCATTGTAGTTCAGATTCAGCTGAGCAAGGGATGATAGCAGACTGTGACTCAGCTGAAATTGGAGTTGCCACATTAATGAATAAAAGCAATTGTGTGGAATCTAGATCTCTTTTAACAAACAAAACTAAAATTGCTAGCAATAATATTTCTGGACCATCTGTAGTTGAAGACTCTCTATCCAAGCCAGCAAGTACAACTAATCCCATGAAACTGAGTCTACACTCTGTGAAGACAGCATTGGAAACCACAAGAGAGCCACTCCTGACATCTGAGAAACTAAAGGAAAAGCCCACAAATTCTGCAAATCCTGTTGCTGTCTTGTCACCAGCAGTTTTTGGCAGTACAATTCAGATGACTCCATCAGCACCAAAAGGAAAACTTCCTATTTTGCCTTACTCCAGAATGAAAAATTCAGTGTTCTATAAATCTAAGCAGAATATTAATGTTATGGACATACCTGGTCATTCACTAAAATCTGAATGTGAAAAGATACCATCTTTCATGAAAACCAAAGCCTTTGATAAGCAATTAGGTGTATCATTTACACAAGTCCCCAAACAATCCATTGGAGAAAACACCTTCTCTCCCTCCAGCAAAGAGGATGATGTCAACAGTCTTAAAAAATTGAGCACTGCAACCTCTAAAAGAAGAGGCAGGAAAAAAAGAGCCCCAGAAGATTTATTGGCTTTTCAGGCCAAGCGAAGGAAATGCATCATTAATAAGTTTAGAGAAGGAAGAGAGAGGGCAAAGGTTGATATTGAGACACCTGAAGACAATAAAGCAGGAGCGGTGAAACGATACCGCAGTATCAGACCAAAACCCGTGGTGGTTGTGCAGGCGCTCGCGCCGCTGACTCCCACAGCAATCGTGGAGACACCATGTCGTGAGCAGGACTCATTTTTAAATGGTTCACCAGCCAATAAATATGTGAGTTCCAAGCACAGTGATGCTCCATCAGCCAAATCAAGTGATGTAAGCAGAAACACACGTTCAGGCGTCCCTAAGGCGCTGCACAGGTGCCATGTTTGTAACCATACGTTCCGCTTCAAGCACCACCTCCAGGACCACATGAACACGCACACGAGCAGGAGGCCCTACAGCTGCAGGATCTGCAGGAAGGCATATATGCATTCTGGGAGCCTGAGCACCCATATGAAGCTTCATCACAATGAAGGCAAATCCAAAAAGCTGGTGTGCTGTGAATTCTGTGCTAAAGTGTTTGGCCATGCGAAAGTGTACTTTGGGCACCTCAGAGAAGTCCACAGGGTTGTTATCAGCACAGAGCCCTACACTAGTGAGCAACAGGTGCAAGATACTTTAAAGAAGAGAGACAGGAATATAAAAGAGGCAGAAGAAGCTGCAGAGAGGTGAGAGTTTTCACTAATTAAATGCTAATGAAAACTGGATTTCAGGTTGTCAGTGGAAATTAATAAACCTCACCACTATGAAAATTGTTGCCTTTTTCCACCAAGTGAGATTCCTTATGGTTTAAATATTCCATTTGAATCTAGTCAATCCATTAGACCAACCAGCGTATTTAGCTGATTTACTGACTGTAAATCATTATTGACACCTGAATATCCAAAATAATTTTGCATATAATCTAGTAACACCCGATATCCTGCCATATTTGGGTCAGTTGGTTTCTTGTGGTTAGTGCTTTGTCTTCTGTCCCACCCACTTTGGGGTTTTCCTTAGAAGATAAGGGAACCAATTGCAGTAAGCAAAAAACAATTCATATTTCAGTATTAACTTGTAGGTTTTTTTCTCTGTTAAATATCATTATCCCATTTCCTTTTAGGGAGTGCTGTGCGCTAATCTGACCTGAGTTTTATGCTGCTTTTGCAGTCCCTCAGCCAAGTAGAAAAGTTAACATGCACTATATTAAGATGGATAGAACATACTTTTACCTCTGTATTATGATTTTGAGGTGAAATCTTTTGATAAAGTATAAATGTTGCCTTTTTTGTTTGTTCCACAGTGCATTTATTTTCACTGAAGACCACTCAGGGCTTCAATGTAACTGCTCACTGCAACACTGCAGTTCCATTCTGCTCATTTTACTTTTCATAGCTCCACTCTATGGAGCAGCAGTCAGAAACTTTTATGGTTTGAGAATAAGAAACACCAGTCCTTTTCTGTCAGTCTTAGTACCTGTCATACAGTGAATCACTCAGTTTATCTGTTTTGTTGGATAATCTGTCTGATATGTATAGATACACAGTGTTGTGAAGTCCTTCTTGTAGATGTTATGAGAAGATGTCTGAGGAGATCTTATGTGTTAACCAGGGACTGGCTGTGTATCCTTTATACTACAGAGCTCTCCTAAATCAGGGGAGGGGATGTCCAATCGCCACCTAGGTATTTAAACTTTTCTAAACCACCTTACTAACTTGCAGGGAAAAAAACCCCAAGAACCTTTGAAATTTCACAGTTTCCATCTTGGAAAGGGAGGTGGTGTTGCCTCAAATTGACCTAGATCACTCACTGTTAACAAGTAGGTTTCTCTTACTTGTACATTACAGGTAATAGTAATTTTCACTTTTCTAGCACAGCACGAGAAGTATTTGGATTGACCTCCCTGAATCAGAACGTAAACAAAAGATATCAGCCTTTTATTGAAGTCTGGTGTTGTTAAAAGGTTATTTCTACCAAAGCTAATTTTGGAGGCAGTTCTTAAACTCAGAAGTGTCATTTGTTTTCAGTTTTTTGCTAATCAGCCTTGCTAGTATTTATTTACTTTTTTTTTCCCTCTTCCAAATGAATTAGATACTATAGAAACAATGCCCTTTTTTAATTAAAAGTGTTTCATGACTGTCATCTCTTCTTGGACCTTGTAAGGACAGAAGCTGCCATCCCTCTTCTCTGCCTGGCTAATATTTAAATAGTTTGTATTTCCTTTTTTTTAACAGGGGAAATAAGTGCAATTTTGAGGACCTGTTCCATAACCCAGGAGGAGTGAAATTACAGGTCAAATGTGGTCGATGCCAGTTTATTGCAGAGTCTTTTGGTGAAATGAAGTTTCACTTATTGTGCTGTCACGGAGAAGAGATTCAGGGAAGAGTGAAGGAAAGGGTTTTGCAAGGAAGCAGAGGAACAAAGGGGAAACTGGTCAAACATACAACCCATGTGTGGAAACAGCACAATGAGAGAAGACATTTAGCACAGTGCAGTGCCTATCAGGAGGAGCTGTATAATATTCCAAAACCAAAGAGACAGATGTACTTCCACCATCAAAATAATGTCAATATTGTACCTAAAACTGAACCAACCCAGTCAGGAGGTAGTGAAGCCTCTAAGGAGATGCAAAATGTGGGGTTTGGCACACAAAGGAAAAAAATAGAATTTTGGTCTAAAGCAGGCTATAACTGCATTTTATGCAAACAGTTATTTGGAAGAAAAGAGGATCTTTGTAATCATTGGCAGAGTCATCATAATTGTGAAGACCCTTCCACTTTATGGACAATTTTTACTTCGGTATCCAAACAAGGAATTATTGAACTTTCTGATAATGGTGAATATTGAAGCTCAACTCTACTATGCTATGAAAAACCTTAACTACCTTACCAAATTGTTCTTTCACTGTCTTGCTAAACTAACTCAACAGATGTATCACTTAAAAGGTTTGTTAGTTGGGTTTGTAGGGGATTTTTAAAAAAGCCATATTAACCTTTATTTTGGTGACTAGAAAATGTGTTTATTCTGTATCATTCCAGATGGGTACATGGAAGCTGATTATGAATCCTTGTACTTAAAATTCATGCTTAAGGAACTATATAACAGCAAATACTCAATACTAATTATTAACCTCAATGAAATATATTTGCAAGTTAAATTATACTGTACACACAGAAATAAATCAATTATATGAAGTAATCTCAGTCTTAAATGAAATTAAAAACCTGACTGGAAGTCAGGTCCCGACTATGCTCCCAGATTTTGTGGTAAATGCATATTTCCACGCAGTTCTCTCAATCACTTAAATGTGCATACATGCAGCAGCACTCAGGAGCTTTGTGGTCTGTAATTTAAGAACGTTTAATACTTGATTTCTTGATTTCAGTGTCTTCAAACATGTTCATTGCTTGCAGGTGTTTTTGGTGTTCAGTTCTGTCCTGGTAACAGCAAAGATATTTTTATTTTAGAAGTAAAAGCTTCACATGTATTTGTGCGCCTGTAGCTGTTTGGGTTGAAGGTGAGTTCCACCCATTGAGATGGAGCCCAGCACATCTCCAAGGGGGCAGGGCCTGTCAGGCTGTTAGAGGGTGGAGTTCTGGAGCTTGGTTTTGATAAAAAGGTCCTTGAAACCACTGAATCCAATTTGAAATCGATGTTTAAACTGCTTAAAGCCTTATGTTCCTCTGAATTATTTTGGGAGCAATAATGGAGGCAAGTCTAAGAAATCACCACGTCATTCTCCAGCGAAGTCAGAGCATGTCAGAGGGCAAGCTGAAAGATACACCAGTAGTGTCCCTACAGAACCACTTTATTCATTCTTTCTTGTGGTCAGCTGTAATGGAGGAATTGCAGTGATAAAAGAGTCATTCCTAAAATGGCCTGGGTTGCCTCTCACTGTTTTGCAAAAATTATGGTGATGAAAGCATGAGAAGAGGGCTAAAAGCGTTGAGCTTTCTGAGTGGGATTCCACAAGCTGCTGCAATATTTTGTGTATGTGTTTTGTTTTTAAACAGTAAAGGCAATTTTGATGACCTAATAGTTTTGAATGTGATTTCTTATTGTGTGGTGGTTTGCCCTGAAGTTGAACTGTAAAGTAGGAATCAAGAATAACAAAAGACAAAAAAAAAATGCCCACAGAACTGTATTTTCCCATGGATTTTCAAAACTTTCTTCCTACTATCTGTTGCTATAAATTCAGATTTGTATCTGTTTCTTTGCTTTCATATACTGGGGTTTTAATGCTGAATTACTTTAAAAGTAGTACTTGTTCTTATTCTTGACACATTCATCTTTTAATGTTACAATATATTGTACATTATTTATAATGTTACAATACATTCATATTTATTTTCACTGGTATATTTGGACAGGAACAGCTATTTTTAAAGTCAGTGGTTCATATCAGACTGAGGCTGTATTTAACTTAGTAGAGTGTGTTGCATTTAGTGGTATTTTTTGCCCCTGCAACTTAATCCTTTAACTTCAAAAATCAAACAGCAGGGTGTTTTCCATGAAACAGAAATGTGAGAACAATCCCTCCTTCCCATAGTTACACTGTGTCAAAGGGAGGTTCATTCCCAGCATAAAGCATGCATTTTATGAGTTGGGAAAAATCATTTAAAAGTTTTGATCATGATATTTTCTTAGAATGAACATTAAATCACCCATCCCAAGGTATAGTTTAAAATGAGCTGACATAAATTCAGTACTGAGACAGAGTCCCTTCTGTTCAGGAACAGCAGCAGCCATGGCAGAGTGGCCCTTTAAAATTATTTTCAAAAGGTATTTTTTAAAAAGAGTGATGGATCAGAGCCAGTGATGTAGATGATTTGTCTGGGGGTGGTCATCAGTCAAGAGGTGCACTTTCCCTGGAGGGGGAGGTGCAGTGGTGATGGGAGGAAGGGGCTGGAGTGAGGGAGTCAGTTGCATTTTCTTTAGTAAAAATTTTCATGTGCAGTCTTCTCAGCATATTTTTGTACTTCTCTCCCTTTCTCCAAGCCAAATGGGTAAAGGGGTCTCAGCTTTCAGCAGTTTAAAACCTGAAAACATGTTTTAAAGCATGGTTCTAAGCCACTTCTCAGTGTCCTCATAAATGTTTAAAATTAGAAGTCTTTTTTTTATGAGCCTGAAAGCATTCTTATGTTTCAGGCTATTGCAATTATGGTAGATTATGAAAGGTCGGGTTTTTTTGAAAATAGCTTTGCATTAAATACAGATGTGCTCTTTGTTTAAAATGTTTGTTTGGCATTTGTGTTCATTTTGATAAGATTTGGAGGCCCGAAGTGAGCCTCATATACTGCAACATTTAGTAGTATGTGTTTGCTGTCCAGCAGAAGGGTTGTTATAAATACAGTTTGCTGTTTACCTTGAAGCTGGACAAGTTAACATCTGGTTTTGCGCACAAATTATGTTTTTAAATTGTTAAACCGAATGTCATTGTTTTTGTAGCTGTAGTTTTGTTCCCCTCTGATTTTTCATTAAGTCTCTCTTTCAGCTCCACTGTTCAACTTTAAAGCCATTCCTCACATGGAAAGTTGTTCCTTCATCATCACACCATAAATAACCAAAGCTGGAGGAGTTCCATCACTTTTCTGGCTTGCAGAGTATTGCCCTTCTCCAGCTGCAGAGCTACAGTTTCCTATGTCTAACTTGACATAGTTGCTGGCAGTAAATGTTTTGCTTCATTTATTTATTAGAATTCAGCTTGCTGCTTCTTAGCTCAATTGGAGTTTCTGTCATACCTCATTAGATTCTTATTTTATCTACTATTCACTGAGCTCTTTGAAGAAAGTGTCATAAGAAGGAAGATAAGAAGGAAGAACAGGTATTTAAAGGAGCAGAATTCTGCCCATTTCATGCAGATGATGCTGATGTTTGAGGATCACCAGCTTATCTAGGCTCAGCCCTGTAGTACATTGTATTTCTACAACACATCCACCTACCTGTGCATCTATTTTGGAATGAAATGTATACTTCAAATTCAGCTGTCAGTTACTATTATCCAACCTGTGCAATGCAGGTTTGGGATTGTTATGCATAAAGATTAAAATGCTATTAACTCTAGTAGGTTTACTTGTCAAATTCCTATAGCTCTGAAAAATGAAAATCTCTGTGTGCTGAGTATGACACAGAAAAAATCTGGTCTCATGAAGAAAAAAGTCTTATGGCTTAAAGGTTGTCTCATTTCAGTGTGCACTTTTATAGCTGATCTGTCACATTGCAGGATTTTCTCCACTTTTTATTAAATTGCCATGATTTTTCTTGGTGAGGAGTACTGAAGAAGACCTGAGTCTGCAAGCAAGTTTCAGTGAAAAATGTGTCTCCTTTTTTCTAAACAAGCAGACATGTTCCATGGACTCAAAAGTCTTGGATTACATACATACATATACATATATATATACACACATATATGCACAATGTGGGGAAACATGCAAGGTTTGGGGTTCAGTGTATGACTCCATGAGGCTGAGCATTCTGCAGTTTTCAAGTTCTCAGAAACTAGAAATTTCAGTGCAAAAATAACTTGGTTTTCAGACTTGAGTGAATTTCTAATACCTTATTGACAAACCTTCAAGAAATCCTGAAAAATGGCAATAACATATTTCTCTACTTGTGCTTTGTTAGGCAATTTTTTGGACGTGGTGGTACCAGAGGTGGTGTAAAATATGATGCTGCTGATGCCGTCGAGTACAAAGGAAGCTTTCTCCCTTTCTTTTTTTTTTTAATTTTATTGACTTTTCTGTATAAGCATTAGAAATGATGGGATGAATTATGATTTTTGCTGCTGACAAACCCAGAAGCATCATTCTGAAGTTACTTTGCAGAAACCTCCCATTTTCATCTAGAATAGCAGTGGAAACCAGAAAAAGCAAGTTCTATAGGAAAGAGATATGTGAGCAAAGTGTTCCATATGAGGCTTGCTCTGCACCCTTACACTGCTGTAGGTGATGTTTATAGAAGACAGGTTTTCTACTGAGAGGTATAAACAGTTTGTTCTTATCTAGAGTTACTTAGCTTGGCCAAGGGAAATAAGAATTAAAAAATGTCCATGCCTTCTCTTTTACTTTAATTTTTCTGCTAAATATTTCTGCTGTTGTGCCAATCCAGATTGTGGTCCAAGCCATGAAGACATTCAAGCACTTTCTAGGAGCCTTAGAGCAGATTTCAGTGGAGGAAAGGGAAGGGAATGTGTGAGGGAAGGAGTGATGATGGAGGTTGGCACAGTGTTTTGAATGTAAGTTAAGCTTCTCTATGACTGGCCTTTGGTGGAAGTGTCCTGGAGCCTTAAACTTCTCCATTCCACCCCCTTTGTTCCATCCTTCCAGACTCTGCTTCCATGTAAGGTACCTCAGTCTGGAGCACCCTCAGCTGCCTTAGGGATGAGCTTTTCAAATGGCACAGATTCCTTTGCCAATGTCCTCTCCATTTGGTGTCTCAGTTACATGCTGGTATTTGGGTGAGCCACATCCTGGCTGCTGAGACCAGCTGCTGCCAGATATGCAATGTGGTAGTTCAGCTTTCTGAGGAAAACATCTTTTAGCTTTAGTCCATAAAAATGAAATCAAAAGCTGTATCTGTGCTTAAAAAAGTAGGAAAATGGTTCATTGCAGATGCAACACTGGTAAGTAGCAGGGTAGAAAAAGTGAAGTGTTGCTATAAGAAAAAGCAGCTGCTGAATGTGATTTGGGGTATCTATGTGCCATTGTAAAAGACTAGAATGTCCTGTCACCCGGTTGGAATTGAAGAATGGAATCAGAGAAGTTCCATGAAGGTGTCTCACACAGATATGATGGCATAAAGCAGCAGTTCAGACACACTGTGAACTGTGACTGAGATCTCGCCTTGCCTTGCCTTGCCTCACCCTGCCCCTCTTTTTCATCATCCAAAGCCTGGGACTGGGTAGCTCTGACCACTCCTTTGCAGAATGTGTCAGGAAAACAGGTTGCAGGGGATGCTGGGCCAGCCCTCCTGCCCAAAGCAGGGCTTAGCACCAGCCCAGGAGCAGAGCAGTGGTTTTTGCTTTTTGGAAGCCACTTCTGTTGCAGTTCCCACTGGTTCACTGCCAGTATGAGAGTCATGAGTGTAAACAAGGCTCCAGTGTGTGAGCTGACACTTCAAGCACTGTCACAAGCAATTTTTTTACTTTTTTTGAAGAAAACATGATATTTGAGACAAAAACATCCCCACAACCCCAAATAAAGTCCTAGTTTAGGCCAGCAGTCCTTCAGAAGGTGTGAGTTTCTCTCAGCACAACCCCCTGGCTTTGTTGCTTCAGGCCATGGCCAAGACTCTTGTCTGCCCATGTGAAGCAGCTCACACTCCTTTGACTCTGCTTTTTCTGGCACTATAGGCTCCCTACTTTTCACATGCAGTGAATAGACTACTTTTTTTTCCCCTACAGTTGATTTAAGATAAAAATAAAGCATTTTATTTCCTGAATGCTCAGTAATTTTGTGCAGGTTCAGGTTTAGTCTGGCTTTTGAACATACACCTGATCGAGGAGATCCATAAACTTTCCTATTGCTAGGAGCAGTAAGTGACACAGTGAGGGAGGGAAGAAATAAATGTCCCTGGGACAATACCTTTGAAGTAATGCAGTTGCTTGCCTTTCACAGGAAGTTTAATTTCTTCATGTTTTTAGTTAAAAGCTTCTAATAATTTTAACTGCAGCAAATACACTCCTATACTTTGCTATTCAAATAAATCCTTTTTCAGCTCCAAGTCCTTGGAGTTTGAATCCTGTCCAGCCATATTCTGCTATCTGCCAATTCCTTGCTAAGTGCAAACCTGACACACTTGCCAATAAATCCACCTCTGTGCCATTTAAAGTCATCTGCTCTCTTTTCTCTGGAGCTAATCAAAGTTTGCAAGAAGACTTTTTTTTAAGGGGAACCAGCTCTAGGATTCAACCAATTTGAATTGCAAGGTAATTAAAAGAAATGGCAGTGAACTATAAAATAGAGAATTGGTACAGACTGTTTGAAAGCTCACTTATTTTTAATCTTTTTAATGAATATTTGGAGACAAAGTTTTCTAGGATAGAATTTTGGGGGTTTGTGCTGTTTTGCATGCTACTCTCCTAATCCACTTTTTAGACTGCCAAGCCCAGTACAGCAGAGCCCAGCCCTGCTCCTTAAGTGGATTGCAGCCTGTTAAACTGAAAGCACCATTTTATTTTTACCTTGTGAGACAGCTGGGCTGATAAATGGATGGGCTACCAGCACTCCAGGAGACAACTGCAATGTCTGCACAGGTTAATAGTCTCTCATGTCTTTCAAGAGCAGCGTTTCCAGTGTCTATACAGGCATGCACACACAATCACACACAGAATTATAAAAGGATTAAGTCTCTGGAACACTTCTAACTTGTATGTTAATTTCACACTGGACAATATATTCTAATAATTTTGATTAAAATGCAGTAACAGTGTTATTATTGTCTTGCTAATATATGCATGGCTAATCTGAACCCTGAAATAGACAGAGTTCACACAAGTTCTTCCAGGAAATTGGATTAATTGTTGCATTGTTGGAATTTCTTTTTAAAAAATGTGCCACTCCTGCTGGTTAACACCACTTGTAAGGTTGAAATGATATTTCTGAGAGTGATGTACTCCAGCAGAGAAGTCTGGTGCTAAACCTTTCCACTGGGATTTGCTTACATTAGGAAGCAATGCAGGTGGCGGTCAATTTCAACACAGAATGGATTTTTCCTCCTTTCTTTCTGATAAATGAAGTGCTTATGTAAGGTGAGAGATTGAAAAAAATGAGAAAGCTGCAGCCTTGGAGGATCCATCTGAAAGCTCCACATGCAGGCAGAGGGCACAGGGAAAGTCTGCTGCAGTTCCTGCTCCCCTCAGGTATGATGGGAGCCCTGGGTGAGGCTTGGCCAGTCTGGAAACGCTGCTCAACAAAAGCTCCTCCTTGCAGCCAAGGGTTTGGGGTTGGAAACACTGAGCATTGTGTGCAGCAGGAGAGGGCTTGCTGACAACAAACTCATTTCATCCCTCACTTGGTAATAAACTGTTCCCACATCTTCATGGTAGGAACTCTTCATCTTTTGAGCTTTTGTCCTGTGTTCATTTTGTGCATAATAAATAGGATCTGGGTTTGGGTTAGTGCTCAGCAAAGTCTCTATTCTGAAGCCTCATTGTATGCCAGACTGCTCCCTTTGGCTCCTGCTGGTACCATCTTCCAAATGATTCATTTGCTGTCAATGACAAACATTTGATGGTTTTTACTGTCAAGTATCATATGCAGATCTCCTAACAGTGTCATATTCTTAAATTATTGTAGCATTTGATCAAATTAGCCCTTTTGAAAGGGATCTGGGTACAATAATAGTGGTTGCTCTAGTACACATCTCTGGAGAAAACTTGAGATCTGACTTTAATAGTCAGAACCAATTAGGCTCATCCTTTTTGCTGCCTTCTCTCTGCATTGTTCAGATGAATTGCATTTTCCGGGCATTTTTCAGGCAGTTCAAGAAGACTGTCAGGTCTCTGGGGCTCTCTGACTCCTGGGCTCTGCATTCCCACTGTCAGCTGTGAAAAATAATTCTGCTTTTGCAGTTGTGTCCAAGGAAAGTAAGATGATAAATCAACAGGTTAGATTTAAGAGGGGAAGTGCATTATTGTTTACTCAGCACTGAATAAGGTTTTGTTCTAGGAGATATGGTTGACATGAGGCATAGGGAAGCTTTTTCTGTTTTAAAGTTTTCCAGCACATGAAGGTTTTTAGGATTCATTCTCACTTGAAAGAAAATTTAGGGGTTTGTTACTCAATATCTTTTCAGAGTCCCTGAAATATGGCAGTGATTTTGAAAAACACCAGGCTGAAAAAATTAAGACAGGAAAAAGAAAGTAAACTGTAAGCAGAGAAAAAAGCTTCAAAAAAAACTCAACAAAAATCCCCGACACGTGCAGGATCTCAGAGTGCAAGTAACTACATTCAGATAAAATTCATAGTAGAGTGGTCTTGCTGTTCAGCTACTCTCATGAAATTGCAATATAATTGAGAACAACTTCTGAACCAAAAGAAAACATTAGATCTTTTTGTGTTAAGGGGAACTGAGAAGTTCTCCCTGAGGCGAGGGAGGGGTGCAGGTATGAAGTTAACTTGGAACCACTGTTCAGTTCTCTGTGCAGCATCTGATTGCAACCTCCTTTCTTTGCCATAATGCCATAGTAGTACTTTTCCATGGAGAATAGGTTGTAGAACTTTAATCACTGCTAAGTCTGAAAATTGATTGAATCTTCAGTGTTTGGCAACAGGAGTCTTCAGTATAAGAAAAGGCATTATAATGAAGCTCCAAGTCTCTCTTCATTCGCCTTTTCACCTTTCAAGTTTTCTGCCTGTTACATCACTCATATATATGATCAGCTCCCCACAGTTACCCAGCATCCTGCTCTGAACAGGCAAACCCTATTCTAATAAACCTCTAAATGTATCCAAGTGCTGCTGAAGACTCGGACAATAGAGCAGATAGTGCCTTGTTTGCTGTCGAGTGGAAGTGATTAGTTTATTTCCAAACACCAAGCTTCTGAGAAATAAAGCAGTGTGGCAAATCCAGCCGCCTTCCTTCTTTAACTTGGCTTTGAGAACCTGCTGCATTGATGGCCAGAGCTGTAATTGGGTGGGAGAACTTTGAGCCGCTCCATAACTCAGCTGGTGGAATATTCATAAAATACACTGGAAACATTTTCACAGCCTCAGAGGCAGATGTGTCTCAAGAGCAAGATTCACTCAGGAGGGGCTGAGGTCACCGTGCCTGTGGGCTTGCCAGCTCCAGGTGAGCCAGGCACAGCCCATCCTGTGCCTCTTTGTTCATCCTTGCCTTTGCCTGGTCCAGGCTGCTGTGGCTGCCCAGGGCTGGGCTCACTCTGCTGTTCAGCTGGCACAGGGTGGGCAGGGACTGCTGCTGCCCCAGCCAGGGCTGCCTGCAGAGGGGAGCCCTGCAGCAGGGGCTGCAAACACTAAAGCAGCAGATTTAGGCAGCAGATCCTGCAAAGGAGGCAGCAGATCCTGCAAACACTAAAAATTAGATATTTTGGGAATTTCTGTGGCAGCTAATAAAATTTCAACTGCAAGCCTCTGCAGGACAGACAGTCATGATGTGACATGTGACAACCAGCCCCTGCTGGCACGTATTGTTGCCTGCTGGCCTGTCAGAACTCAGTACATCCCCCTGGGTGTCCAGAATTGCCAAGGACCCCGCCGGGGGGCTCGGAGACCCTGGCATGCTGCCCAGAACACCTGGGGATTTGATTTTGACCCCTGGAGCAAGTTGCCAACGTTGTATGAGGATGTGAAAGTCACACCGGTTTGAATGGGGTAATAACAAAATGATCACAGGGTGAAAATGTAGATTTTAGGATTTTTGGTGTGGGGGTTATGGGGGCAAGATGGAGGAATCTGGGCATGTCCAGCCTTTCGTCTTCTTGTTCTTCTTGTTCTTGTTCTTGTTCTTGTTCTTCTTCTTCTTCTTCTTCTTCTTCTTCTTCTTCTTCTTCTTCTTCTTCTTCTCTCTGTTTTCTGCTGTGATGTTGTCACTTTGGGATTGGTTTAGAGTAGAAGTGCACTGTCTAACATGGGTGATGGGTATTGGGAATTAAGTGTAAATATGCTGTACGCAGTTTGTAGTATAAAAAGACAGCACTGCCCCGAGGGCAGTCAGAGTGCCTGTGGCTGCCCTGCAGAGCGGATCTCCACTGGGCAGAAAGAAAATGTCGTAGATAAGAATTAATAAACAACCTCAAGACCGAAAAGTGAAGAGTCCAGACAGGTTCTTCAGTCACATGGGCCGAAGCAGAGACATCCTGCACATCTCGGGGCAGCAATTATCAACAGCAAGCTGAGACTGGGCAACAGCCACAGCACTGGGCAAGGTTATGGGAGGGTATGGTGAGGAGGGAGAATTAAGTGAATTATAGAGCAACGTATCTCTTCTCATTCATTCATGAGAAAATTGAGTGTGAACCAATAAAAGTCCTGTTCCTCGTGCTGATTACAGCAATCAAAACAAAAGACAAATATCAGTACAAGAACCTTGGATTTCAGTGCATGTCCTCACTGGTAGGTTATAAGTAGTTATGGGACGAAGAGTGAACCTGACAGGAAGACTAAAATGAGGAAATACAAGGAATAGTTGTATTTACATAGTTATGGAGAAAGATGTTAATTGCTGTATACAATTACAATATAAGCTGGAATAGACTGGTCTGAACTCACCCACCAAATTGCATTTTGTAAAAGGTACCAAATCAGGGCAATAAAAGCATGTGAGGACGTGAAGAAATTTTAAAATATTTCCAGAGCTAGATATTTATTAAGAGTGAAGGCAAGATAACTAAAAAGGTACTTTATGTACAATTTTTAAAATGTATTTTTAAAATCACTGCAAGGGATTAAAAGGAAAAGAGTACTTTAGAAGGAAATTAAAAGGAAAGTGTATTTGGTTCCCCATTTCAGGTTAAAGTCAGGGAGGAGCTTTTCCACCCTTCCTGTTTTCTCTTTCAGATATGGCACCAGCCCCTCATCAAGAGCCTCACCAAGTGCAGGTTCACTGGGCTCCCTGGGCTCCTGTTCACTGCAGTGGGGGTTGGCTGCTCAGGCAGAAAGCAGAAAAATTTCCTCATTGTCATTTGTGTAAAAAATCTCAGTCTCTGCAAAGAACAGCAGCATCCAATGCCAAATAGAAATTAATAAGTGAAAACTGACTAGCCACGGGTGGCCACAGTGATTTCTTGCTTTGAAACTCAAAGACCACATGGTTTGCTTTAGGTTTTTCCTCCCTCACACAGAGTGTCTCATCTGTAGCACTGGTTATTGATTGATGTTTTATAGACAGTGTAAGAAAATTAATGAAGACAAGCAGGTCTGGAGGTGTTTTCAGGGATTTCAAAAAGAGTATGATTGTAATGTACTTTCAGAAGTAGCCATGAAAATGTAACAGCAGTTTGGTACTCTCAGGTGTGCTATGTTAAGCAGTATTTTTTGTTGTCCTTCTATCTGTACCCTCCTCTTCTCTGAATATAGAAGTCCTTTCCAGCAAAATCCCTTTTAGTCATTCATTGTATAAGAAACTTTCAAAAGGTATTAGAAATTAGCAAAAACCTGTATATTTTTTTACCAAGTGGTGAGCATCACAGTTGAGTGAAGTGCACCCATGGACACACAGTGGAATCCCTCTTCCTTTGGGGAGGTGAGTGTCCAGGGAAGGGGAGAGGCACAAGCACACCAAGCCTCTCACTCTTCAGTGCTTCCATCACAGGCTCCATCAGTGCCCAAGTAAGAAAAACATGGCTCACTGCTGGAAACAGAACACTTGTCTCACATGAAATGCTTTGCTAGTGAAATCTGGTACAGGCTTCATGTTAAAATAATCAATGTGAAGCTCAGCTTGGTGCATTAGGATCCTTCAGCCCTCGAGCACTGGGGTTGAGGAGCAGGGCCAAGGAGCACACGGATCTCTCCTTCTCCACTGAGCCCTGGGCCAGTGTAGCAGAGGGGGGAGGATTCTGCAGATGGTGGCAAGCTAGGGAGAGCAGAGCATCTCTTTCACTGCCCAGCTGCAAGGATGGCTTACAGTCTTGGCCAAGTTTTGGAGAGTGCAAGGGTTCACATTATTTAATTTCTTTGTCTCTCGTTCACCACGTTTGGTGTGAGTGCCCTGAGCTGGCACTCAAGGAGAGAGTGGCTGTCCCTGCGGACATCCCCGGGAGCTCTGCCATGCTGGGAGGGCTATGGAGCTCCCACAGGAGCTGCAGGCAGCAGGGAACTATGAGGCTTTTCCAGCCCCTTGCAGAAGAAAGCATCAGTGGCTGTGCATGAAGCTCAGAGCAGTAGGAATAAATTTCTCAGGTCCTAGAGTTTGATCTCCTTCCATCCTGCCTCACGGTGCTGGTAGCTCATAATCCTCTTGTGAGCTAAAGCTCTCCCCTTTTGATGTCAAACCAAGTAAGTCCCCATGTGAAAGCTACAGTCCCACTTAGGGGTCTCCAGGTGTGTGATGAACAGGTGGTGCAGTCAAGTTTAATCTGTTTCTAATATTCAAACCCACAAAATCATCTAGGTCTCATGCATGGGATTCCAATCTCCCTTATTAAACCAATTAACTTCTGTCAGATCCACAGATTTCATTAGGATTCTCCTACCTCATTAATAAAAGGTATTAAATAAAATATCTTGAAATGCTGATCCTTCAGAAATGGTGGTACCTTGTCTTTCCTGGTGTGTCCTCTCTCAGCACAGCCCAAGGTGGTTTTCCTCTGGGCCTGTCCCTGCCCACAAGAGAAGTGCCTGGTTCAGTGCCCTGTCCCTGTAGGGCACCTCCTCACTGAGGTGCAGGATGTTTACACCCAGTGCACCCCACTCACAAAACATCACTCACCTCACTGAGGAATGGTGGGAGATGAGCTTGAGGGTTGACAACTTTGGGGTGTATATTCCAACCTTCCTGTCTTTCTTTTTCTTTTGACTTCATAAATGCTTCCAAATCACAGTTCAACACCGACAATGGACCAAACCATCTGTAATCATGGAGATTATAGCTTGGGTTTCCCTCTGTATGATGCAGTTCTGGCTCACATACCAATGTTCTTCGTTTGATAGAGGTTTGGCAACAGAAAAAAGGGTTCCCAGTTTCTGTGCAACAAAATCTTTTTCAGGTGGTTTTTCAGGCACTTTCAGTTTTGCATTGCCATTCACTTTTCTCAGTTTTCTTGTCATGGTCCAGCTGGGTTTGTTCACATTCCTACATTTTCTTTCCTGTACCAGTGAACTTTGCATTTTCAATCAGTTTTGTTTTCAGTGACTCATTCAGTGTTTACTCCTGCTGAGGTGACAGGATGAGGCATTTTCCTTACAAGTTGCTTCTCCTTGTTTGGGGTGCTGGTTTTTAAACAGCATTTTTGTGTTTATGGAGAGAAATATTATACTTGTACCACACTCCAGTTCTTTGGTTCAGAGTTGATGCCATTAAACTGTTCCATCAATATCTTAAAGCCTGGCATTAAAATGAAAATCTGATTCAAATACTTACCCCAGTTGTTTTTTTCCCTGTCTAATTTAAAATAAATCATATTATAAGGAAGTGGGTTCGATATCTTATCTAGACAGGCATCAGCTAAGACAATTTAGCTCCATTCCACAGCAGTTTTTGGCACATGGAGCAAAACTCTTCCAGGCTCAATATCAGGTGGGTGCAGAGACCCCACTGTGGGCAGTGAAACCACAGAGCAGAAGGAAAACATTAAATGTTTTGAAACAGTTGTGAGAGACCCCGCAGGATTTATGGCCTTTGGGGGCCTGTGAGAGGTTTATGAGGCTGGAAGGTTTCTGGGGAGCATTTTTGTGTGGGCTTTTGCAGGTGGCTCCCCGAGATCACACAGCTCTGCTGGCTGGAACTAACGTGCTGCTGGAGCAGGTGCTGCTTTGGGTCTCTGAATGGCAGCTCACATCTTTCTGGGGAATTGGGCAATTCTGCTGCAGAGCAGCAACCATGTTCTGTGATCCTCTGCACCACCAGAGCACAGGCAGGCCCCTGGCACACAGCATCAGGATGGCTGAAGATCGATACACTGTTGTGGAAAACAACTGTTTGTAAAATGTCTGTGCAAGGCCAGAAGGAAAAAAAAAGAACTTTTATTCTCGTCAGCCTCAACTGAACAAATTTATTCCTCCAGGTGGTTTTATTTCAGTAGAGCTACTTGCAGCAGTGCAGAAGGCAGTGAGTGATGTGCTGCAAAAGTCAAGTTTCGTGTGTGATCTCTCTGATTCTTCATCAAAGGCCTATTGGATGTTTTCTGATTATCAATTGTTACAAATGTTTAAATACCAACAACATAATTTTAAGTGGTTTAGTTAGCATAAGGCACAAAGACTGTAATGAGCCAGAAACATCTGCAGGAATGGTGGCCATGTCAGAGCCTCCTTTCCTGAGATGATCTTGGCAGTCCTTAGGAGCTTGCTAAAGCTATTGAGCACAGCTGCAAACAAGTGGCCTTGCCAATGTTTTGTGTGCTTTTCATCCACAAAGGCTACAACTGCCCATCTGCCCCGACTCTCCCTGTGATTCCAGTGGGAAAGCAGCACATGAGCCTGCAGCTCCACATTTGCTGCCCACAGGTGACTGCAGAGTCACCCCCTGTGTGTGACCCGTGCCACACAGGGGAAAATGCAGCCACACAGGCACCTGGCTGCTGTAACAAATGAATGACAAGTCAGTTCTTCTCACAGACTGCTGGGTCTCCCCCTCGCAGGATTGGAGGCAGCACTTCCAGGGAGAGAGAAGCTCCTGGTGTCTCCCCAGCCTGCCTTGGCAGAGCCAGGTCCCAGTGCTTTGTCCCAGCCCAGGCTGGAGAAGTTGGGAAATTCCCACCCTGGTCCTGGAGGATGGAGGTAACTTTGATATCTCCAGGCTTGCCTCACTGGCCACTCCTGCCTCTCAGACACTTTGGTCTTCTGTCTTTCTTGTTTGTATTTAATATGTGCTAGCTTAAAACCCATTTTTAATAGCTTTGGCTGCAAAGGAAAATGGAGAAGAGGGGAAGCCTCAGCTGATATTCTACATGCCATGGAGGGTTCCCCAATGCTTCTCAGACAAGAGCATCTCCTAATGCATGTCCCACCTGCAAGATGCCCGCTGCTGAGGTGAGCCCAAACATTTTCTCTGCTTCCAAAAAATCCCTGCTGAGGCTGAGAGTCATGAGCATCTATAGTATTTCACTGAATCATTTATTTACACAATTGGTCCAAGTATAAAAGAAAGATTATTGCAGAGGGGTGGATGAGGATTTTCTGAAGTGGATTTCAGAAAGAATATAGGAATTGATAATTCAGCTTTCTGAACCACAAGAACCTGGCAGCTGAAACTTAAACAAGGAGCTATTTGGTCACTTGTAGCATAACCTGCCCTCCCTATAAAGGTATCCATCCTTGGAGAGGCTGTGCTACCTGTGTTTTAAGGGATATACCTGAACACTGTTATTTCTTGGGTTTTGTTCCCCATATAGTGTTAGCAGCTGGGGAGCATGATTTATGATCATATTTTGGTCTTATTTTTAATTCATTTCCTCCACCTTAAAGTATTTATCAGCTGCTGTAAACCTGTTGTTTCAGACAGCTGCTAGATCCTAGGTGATGGAGTTTATTGATTTCTGACTCTGATCCTGCAAATCTTATTTCAGATCCATCACCTGGCAGAGCCGTGCTGGGGGCCGGAGAGGAGCAGCAGTTCTGGATCAGGGAGTTCCCGGGGCTGCCCAGGGCCGGCTGCTGCTGCTGCTCTCCCTGGCCAAAGCTCGGAGAGGTCCCGGAGCATCCCGAGGGCAAAGCCCGGCCCTTCCCCGCCTGAACCGCGGGCATGGCCGTGCCGTGCCCCGGGGAGGGAGCCCAGAGGGGCTGGCACAGCACATGGCAGCCCTGTGCTGGTGGCACAGCCTGATAGGTGGCACCCCACCCTCCCCGTCCCAGCCACCTCCAGCCCTGCTCTCCTCACACACAAATTATGATCCCGTGCTCCCCACTGCAATGGAAAGGCTGAAAACCTGAACCAGATGCACGGCCCCACCTGAGTCTGCAGACGGGCTGGAAGCAATAACTCCGGGAGGTATAAACTGTGCCTTTCATCCTAATAGGATGTTAATGGGGGGAAAGCTCTGCTGCTCCAGGCAGTGGTCTGTTAATGCTGCTGCAGCAGCTGGGAAAATTGGATCTTCTGGATCGGTTTCAGCAATGCCCACACCTGTGCATCCCCCATGCCCATTGCTCATTCAAATGTGCCCACGATGTTGTGTCCATCCCAGAGGCACAGGGTGCCTGCTCGTGTCCTCCCACCCAGCTCAGGTGGGTCCCCAGGTGTTTGCTGAGGGCTGTGGGCAGCAGCACGCAGGGCTCCTCCTCAGGGGGCTCAGCTAAACATCTGTTTGCCATTGCTTTGGGTTGTTTATAGCATTGTGATGCTCTCTTCTGCAACATTTTATTTGAAAGGGCCTTGTGATACTCGCCTGCAGGGTGCATTGGAAGTGCAGCTTGCTCCTGGTTTATGCATTTCATCTTAGGTCATCTACAATTTGGGATCTTCCCTGGGCATGTGCCCCTCTGATGCAAGACCACATATGAGAGCATCACTCACAGCTCATCACAAACTGGGATGCTCTGCTTTTCCCTTTGTTTTCCATGGGAAGGAATGTTTGGGCCAAACCAAACTTCCCCTTCTTTGATTTAAAGTAACAAATGACTTTAGAAATCAGGCTGTAATTTCTCAACATGCAGCATGGGATTAAAGAAGCAAATCCAGCCAGTGCCACCCTCTGCAGTGCTCTGTACCTGTTTTTCAATCATGGGAAGTCCACAAACACAGGACAGGGCTCAGGTAGTGTTGAGGTGAGGAGGAACAGAGGGGTGATGTGTTTTCTGCTGGGCAACCTCATCTGCTCTGATTGTGCTGGATTTTCAGCTGAGAGGAACTGTGAAGGATAATTACCACCATGGGTTACCTGAGATTACAGGGTTGCTTTCCAACTAATGACACTAGGAGAACCAAGCTGTTGTTAATATTTAATCAGACTCCTGGCTTAACAATTGGATAAATGAGCTGTGTAATTACACAATTATAGAAGACATTTCAGGTAGGAACTGTGCTGTTATTAATAGTGAAGGTGAAAGCTGGTGAACATGCACCGTTCAGTCCCGTCAAGCATGTCATTAAAAAAGATCTTCAGCACGAGACTGTAACAACATGTCCTGTGAGATGGTAAACAAAGGTTTCAGCTGCTTTTCAGATAAAAATTCCAACTGGCCAAGAGGCTTCAATGCAAGAAAAATACCAGAACAGGTGTTTTGTTGATGTTGCAAGATGTAATCAGGGGTAACGAGGGAACATTTAAATACATACACAGAGTATATAATGCCTTTATGACTTTGCTTTATGTATCATTTCTCAGCAGTCAGGCAATTATTTTCCCTAGGTTATTAATTTCAAATCCTATAGGAAATGAGAGACACCTTTTAATCCAATGTAGTGCTTACCTGCCCAGTGGAACTTTTCTTTAAAATTAAATGTTGTCATATATCACATACAAGGGGTTGTGTTTGACTGCAAAGTGCTGGTCAGAATGAAAACGCAGATCCTGTCTATAATGATTTTATTAGCCTGTTCCTTTAATCCTGTGCTTTATCTCAGCTCCTCAAAGCCTTTTTTTTTTTTTAAGGTTGAAACAGTTGTGATTATTCAGTGTTCCACTACACTGACCAGTAACTGTATTTCTCTCTATTGAGTCAATTAGTGGGACAGTGGCAGTTAACATCAGAATCAAAGAACTCATTGACCAGCATGATTGCAGTAGTGATATGAATCAGAATAATGAAATTGAGTCTTAGAAATGCTTTCCACAATGAGATATTGTGAGGTGTTAATGTGTTTTCCAAATGTGAGATGGTAAAAAAAAGAAGCAGGTTTGTTGGCAGATGCTATGGGCAAAAGTCTTTTGATTCCCTCCTCTTCCCATGAAAAGATTGCAGCGATTCAGATCTGGATGGACAGATATTGCTGAATTTCTGTGTCCATTTCTAACTGTGACTAGATGCCACCACCTCTGGAGAGCATTTTGAGACCAGGGGAAGAAATGTCCTGTTGAAGGCACTTTTTTTCCCCAGAGATATGGACATTAAGAAGTCATGTAATTAGAAGTGGCGTGCCTGCTCCCTGCTCCCTGAGAGCTGGTTCTGTGCCAGTGCCTGAGCTGCCCCACGCGCTGTCAGGCCCTCCCAGCATGTGCTCACACATCAGCTCCTCTGTAAGAGCAATTTGTTCTCAGTGAGCTCATGCTGAGAGAGGAGCAGAACACTTCAATTATAGTGAAGCAGAGCCAACAGGAATAATTGGGAAAATAAGATTTACCTATATGATACGCTGGGACGGAATTATAAAGGAGACATAAAGAAATGCACAAGCAGAATAATTTCTTGTAGAATGTTACCTCGTGATCCAGTTTAGTACAACCTGGTTTTCCATCTTTCTTCTCTGCCTCACCTTGGGTCTGCCAATCCTCTTACCAAAACTGGTCTCACTGAAATAATTTTCCTCTACTCTGACTTTGTCATGCACCTTCCTACAGATGCACCTCTGCGGCTCCCAGCGTCACTCCTGAGTTTCGAACAGCCACAGACTCTGTCCTCCCTCACTGTTGGCAGACCTCTCTTGCCTGTACGTGATACCCCTGTCCTTGTGCTCCCCACGTCATGCAGTGGGTGAGCAAAGGGCCTGTGGGGTGGGCACAAGGGATTACAGCAAATGGGGTGACACCAGACCAGTGACCTGTCACTAGTGGGGTTCCACAGGGCTCCATCCTTGTGCTCTTCAACTTCTTCATAAATGACTTGGACACGGGACTGGAAGTTTGCAGTTTACACAAAACTGGCAGGAGCTGTTGACTCCCTTCAAGGCAGGGAGGCCCTGCAGAGAGAGTCCCACAGATGAGAGGTTTGGGCTCTCACAGACCAGATGAACCTCAACGAGGCAAAGTGCTGGATTCTGCACCAGAGATGGGGCAGCCCTGGATGTAGAGACTGGGCAATGAGAGGATGGAGAGCAGCTCCTTGGAAAAGGACCTGGGGGTCCTGGTGGACAGAAAGTTGAACCTGAGCCAGCAGTGCCCTGGCAGCCAGGAGGGCCAACCCTGTCCTGGGGGGCATCAGGCACAGCATGGCCAGCAGGGCAAGGGAGGGATTGTCCTGCTCTGCTCTGGGGAAGCCTCACCTTGAGTGATGGGAGCAGTTTTGGGTGCCACAGTATAGGAAAGATACAAAACTGTTAGAAAGCATAAAAAGGAGAGCCACAAAGATGGTGCAGGGCCTTGAGGGGAAGCCGTGTGAGGAGCAGCTGAGATCACTTGGTCTGTTCAGCCTGGGCGAGAGGAGACTGAGGGGAGCCCTCACTGCAGTTACAACTTCCTTGTGAGGGGAAGAGAAGGAACAGGCACGGTTTTGTTCTCTCCTCTCTGGTGACCAGTGACAGGATCCAAGGGAATGGCCTGAAGTTTTCACAGGAGGTTTAGGTTGGATATTATAAAAAAATCCTTTACCCAGATGGTGGTTGGGCATTGGAACAGCTCCTGAGGGAAGCTGTTACAGCACTGACAGAGCTCAAGAAGCTTTTGGACAATGCTCTCAGGCACATTGAGAGGGTGTCATTCTTGGGGCTCTTCTGCGCCAGGCCAGGAGTTGGACTTTGGTGATCCTTCTGGGTCTCTTCCAACTCATTCTGTGATTTTGATTCCTTCTAGTCTTTCATTACTGAAATTTTTTGATTCCTTCTAGTCTTTCATTACTATTTCATTGTCACCAAGAATATCTTTGATAAAAAAAGGGATTTGAAGCTCTTGTTCCTTTTCAAGACATGATTCCTGTACCTTGCTGTCCCCATAGGATACCTCAGAATTACTGATGAAACATGGTTTAGAGACTGAGGAACTGGGAGTTACATTAGAACATTGCACAGACAACTAAAATACATTGAATCTGTTTGTTTGAGAACCTTCCTTCACAGCAGCTCCATCCCACGAATTTTCCAGGCTGTATATTCCCCAAGGAAAGACCACATATGGCACTTGGCTGTGAAGCCCTCCAAGCCTTTACACCCCTGGGTATCAGATTCAGGGTATGGAAATCTGCAGCGTGCAAGGCTTTCCACTCCCACCCTGCAGGCCCATGCCAGCAACCTCTGAGGGGCAGGAGCCCACGTGGTGAAATCCCTTTGGGATTTTTCAGTGAGCAGCATGGAAGGTGCCTGGGTTTGTGCTGGGGTGGGCAGAGAGCTGCCTGTGAGGTCCTGCCTGCCGGCAGCATGGGCTGGGTAATCCATAACTTCCTGTAACAGTGTCCAGTCTCCTCTCAATGTCCTGCTTCAGGGGGATGGTTTCATTATCTATAAAGCTTTTTATTGCATCATATCCCCTTAGTCAAGACATGATCTGTGCCCAGTGCTGCTGCAGCAGTTATGATAAAGGCCTTTGCTGTTGGCTTTGGGGGAAAGTCCAAGACTGACAGGACATTTCTAGCTAAGGCAAGCAAAATTCATTTGTTAATTAACATTTGTGGCACCTTGAAAACAGAAAATGCTGCATATGTACCTAAGTATTCTTCTAATGCCAAAGTGGCTTACATTTAAACTTTTTGAAGCCATAATGACTTGGCCTGTCAATTCCTGATCAATTCTATCTATAAAACTAAAAATAAACCAGAAAAATATTGAGTCCTGTCATCTGAAGAAGACTCTTTTTCTCCTGTATGTGGGGTGTTCTCTTTTCTGCCTCTTTGAGGTCTGAAGTCCAGAAGACTGCAGAGTCAGTGATCATAAAGTACTTACAGCATGAATACATTAAACATCTACTTAATTAAAATGTTAAAATATCAGCAATGTCTCAAGCATGCTGCTTTGAAGGTTTCCGTAGATTTGGCTCACCAGTAATTGTAATTTATGCACTGTCTGGCTTTGCATGTTGCACTGGGCTACCTCCTCTTGTCCTCAGCTGAAGCACGGACCATGGCAGCCTTTCCACCCTGTGCCTACCCTGGTGACACAGGACACTCTGCAAAGGGAACACCCAGGGACAAGTGCTGCACACAGAGATACACACGGACAAGCAATTCCCAAAGAAAGAAGAACTGCTGTTATTGTGGAGCTTGGGAGCAAATTTAGCTCTCTGCAAAACTGGTACCTCTGTTTCTCCAGTCGTCATCTGCAAAGGCAGCTTTCATGGAATTTGTAAAATCATTTTGTTTCTGTCTTTTCCTTTGAAGAAAGTCAGTGTCACCCAGACCTCACAGAGCTCACAGCTGGAAGCACATGCTGGCTGCCCTGTTGGATTCTCACTGAGTTAAATGTGTTTGTTTGCATTTAACCTACTTGAAGGGAGAGAGAGTATCACATGTACAATCTCACTGCAGAGCCAGGGGAACCCTTCCATGGGTTCATCTCACAGCCCCCAGAAGTGGTATTCAGGGCACTTAATAAAAAGTTAGAGACACCAGCTATTCCTCGGTGTAACAACTCCCAAAAGAAAGAAATAAACAGAGGCTGCACAGAATATGGATAAAATTCAGGGCACATCCTAGCTTTTAATGAAACTCTAAATATCAAATCTGCTAATGTGGGTGACACAGTCAGTGGAGAGTAACCAAAAGGCTTACTGAACTTGCTTTGAAGGTTTGAATAAAGAAGGATTTCTTTGGATGCTTCTGGTCAATGGGCATGTTAAGTGAAATGCAGTCACTGGAGTGCAGAGAAGCAGGATGGCTGGGAAGCCCAGGCACAGGGAAGATGAGCAACGAGCTTGTATTTTGGCAGGGAGGTGACTGCAAGCCTGAACTCATTTCAGCATAAAGAGACAAGTGAAATAAGGCAGTGTTGGGTTCTGCATGATCCACTTACCTTTTATCTGTAGATTTTAATTTCTATTTGTAAAAGAATAGATGGATGTTTGTGGTTATGCAACATTTTTCTAATACTCCAACTGTGGAAAACAAACCACATCTGGCACATAAAATAACAATGAAGTTATCTGAAAGATGTACTGTTCTTAAAAACAGCTACAAGTATGTGTTCAAATAACTTGCTGGAAAAGAACAGATCCAATTTGTCAGATGATAATTCATAAGCTTAGAAGGAGGGAAAAATTAAGCCAAGAGAAATATTGCACTTCAGAGAGTTCAAATAAAGAAGTTCCTTTCCACCAAACTTCTGTGGGTTTGCAAGGCATAAATTACACAAACAGCATTTAAAAACAGGAATGCAAAAATCAAAGAGCAAAATTAAAAGCTCTGTTCATGTTCCAGCCATGTAACAAGTGTGCAGCAGATGTCAGAGGCCTATGGTTAAGAAATGCTCTGGTCTGGATGCACAATTTCCAGTATGTCCTGCTGGCACACATCTGAAGGTAGGCTGTGACAAATGCACTGTCAGCTGTGTAAAATACACAGTCTGTGAGAGGGGGAAATAGTGCAAATCTGGCAATGATACTTTCCCTTGAATTTCTCTAACAAAGCTGTTATTTCATAGAATGAGGAGGCACCAGTGGTCTGAGGGCTGTCACAATCCATCCCTGTGAAGAGCCACCTCCTTTCCCAGTTCCCCTCTCACACCAGTGCTGAGGTTTCCAGTGAAGCACAAGGTAACTCACTGCACCTTAGAATGAAGCAGTTCCCCTTAACTGCTGCTGACATTTGGGTTCTGAGGATGTATCCTGCTTTCATGGTCCATTATACCCTATCTGGTTGAAAAGACCTGTGTTGCCAAAGGCTGAAAGAAATAATAAAAGTAAAAATAGCATATTGGAATAGTTTAGCTGAGGGAAATTGTCAAAAGACTATGGATTTATTTCTTTGGTTTTTTATGTTTAAAGTGATTTCTAAAGCTGTAGCTTGATCATGTTCTTAAAATATGTCAGACTTTACACGTTAAGTGGTAGAAAACTACCCTGCCTCCTACACTCACAGCAGCAGCAGAAGCATGTTGTGATGACTATATAAAGCCCTTCCCACAAATGAGTTGTGCTCAAGTTAAATATTTTTATCTACCAAACGGCAATAAAACATCAGCCAATACCATACAGAGATCCCAGATGAATGCAAGACTGCACATTAAAGGCTTTGCTACAGCCCAGACCAGGGTTTTTCCATGCAGGTTTGCAGGCTTAACATTGTTTAAACAAACTCTCCTTTACATCACCTCCACAACTGCAATGGACCTCACTGTGGGAGTAAATTACACACCTGCCTAATCTGAGAGAGTTTAGATTAAATGTGAAATGTCACTGGGGGGTGGAGGGGATGGGCTGGCTGGGGAGAGGGAGGTGGCATGGGGAGATGCTGCATTTGAGCCCAACGTGGAATCAAATTAACAAGTTCTGCTCTGTGTACATTTCATTCCTCAGAATAGCTGTGAGTCTGAGCTGAATCCTGTGATGGGAAATGCTGTTTGTCAGCACCCTCCTTTTCCTACTACTGAATAGATTAGGAAAAAGCATGTTCACATTCAAGTTTCCAATATGTTTATTATAAGAAAAGCACACAGGTTTTGGAGTTGTGCACTGCAACAGCAAAGCACAGGAAGGCAGGTGTAAAATGTACTGTTCCATGTTGGCAGCCACAGTTTAATTTCTGTGACAGAGTGATAAATGACAGAAATTCACAACATTGTCCTGACTCCCTTGAAGAGGTATTCTATAGAATGGAAATAGAAGCATTGAATTATTAAGAATCATCCCATCTACATATGAAAATGGTATGGTGTCATGTTAAATACACCATATCAAGAGGTCAATTAGCGACCTATTTTGAGTTAATGGAATTAGTTCTTTTTTTTATTTTACATTTTAAATGCAATATTTCAAGGTGTAGTGGAGATCAAAGGTGTAGTGGGATAGAAAGTAGAGTAATCCAGTAAAAGGCTGTTAATGCTTGTGGAGTGGCTGAGAGCAATGCCAGCAGGTGAAATGGTGCAATGGGGCAAGGGCTGAGCAGGCAGTGACCTTTTCTTCCCACCTACGCTGGCTCCTCTGTGCATGGGAGTGAGAAATTCTATTTTTTAAAGTGTGTTCCCTATATCTGAATAGACCATAGAAGGGAAAACACTTGAGCCCTGGCTCCAAACATAACCCTCATTTCACTAAATCTTACAGCACTTCTTTAAATCCTATTTGGTTCAGTGGAAACAGAATATAAAAAATTCCTGAGTGCAATATTGCAACTGGTCAAGGTACAATTCCTGCATTAGTCGCTGAACAGTTGTTCAGATGCAGATTTGCCTTGGAATTGGCTCCAAGGGGAAATAGCTAGAAAGAGCTTCTCTACCCTTCAAAGGATTTGCTGCTCCTCTGATGCCCCTGGAATGCTAATGCATATGGAAATTGGCCCTCTCTATGTTAGAAGAGAGAAGATGGCAGCAAAAGGGGAAGCCTCTGGAGTGAACAAGTCAATAAAGGAGGTACTAGGAGCCTTTGGACACTCAAGGACAGTTCTTGCCCACAAGATCCAGGACCCTTGCTAACCCTCTCCTTCCACAGTGCCCAAGCATACATCTATTGGCAGTTGCACTGGTGACCTGGATTCAGCTGGAGTGGAAAGTGGAAAGAACCAATAGGATGGCTTTCCTACAACTGGCATATTCTTGCCCATGTGGCACTAATTGCTGCCAAAATATACTATAGTCTTCTTTTTGCCTGTTCTCTAGATAAGGTGCAGACTTAAATATTCAGCATGCTGGTAATGGTACATGCATGCAGGAAGGCAGTTCTGTCCCCAGAGCTGCTACTTAGCTAAAGAAATGACACATCCAGTGCACAAAAGAGGACACATCACACTGTCCAGAAGAGCCAGGTGGAAATTTAGCTCACACTCATCCCTATGCACAGACACTGCTGCTGCAGTGTCCCCACAGAAGGGATCAGACCCCTCTCCCATCAGCACTGCTGTACCAGTGAGGTGTCACAGCTTAATTTCTGTAGCAGACCAGGCACAAATTCCTCTTGATTCATCTTGTCTGGTCACAGTTCCAAAAAGTTTCCAAAAGTTTCCAAAATAGTTTGGGTCAAGAGGGGTTTTTTTTAAATTGTTATTATTATTATTTTCTTGATTTCTTTTTATTTTGGTGAAAACCACCATATCCTAAGGACTCCAATGCTTGTACAATGATAATTTGGAAATTGTATTGGGCGTAAGATTAAGAAGGTTGGATTTCCAGCTGGTTGAATTATGTAACTGGGTAGAACTCTTCTTTCTGCACCTATAGGACTAAAGGATGGATGTAAATTTTAACATTAGGAGGGAAACTTTTCATCCAGTGCTTTGCCACAGAGCCCACATTGCTACCTCCTTCTACTGCAGCAGCCAGATCCTGGCACTAGAAAGATGTCAGCAACCAAGGCAGCTATCCCAGCTTGGGAATATGAGCCACTCACTTTCCTGTAAGCTGGGCCACAAGACCACTCATTTCCTGGCACTTTATGACTCTTGATCTTGTTCCACAGATTTTTCCTTTACAAACAACAGGAGGAAAGCTGTGGAAAACAGAAAGGAGAAATAGGTCACACTAGAAATTCTGAAACCTCAGCAAATCTCTTGTTTAAAGTGATTAATTCAGTGACCTCTGACCACAAGGCAGACCTTCAATTTGCCAGCAGAGGATAAAAGAGTCAAGATCTGAATGAGTAAAAAGGGAATGAAGGGTGAGTTAATCCAGTAACTGTGAAGGAACACTGGAAATAAAAGTACTTAACATATATGCCTCTTCACTTTAGTCCTTCTATTGCATGCAGTTTATTTCTGGATATGATGGAACATCAAGTACATTTATATTCTTTTTGATCTCTACTGTTTGATCCAGATCCAGCCAGTGGAGCAGACTGATGCTCTTAATGCTATTAAGTAGCACAGTCTGCATTTATTTATTTTTTGGAATAGAAACTGCAAAGGTGCTTGCAAAACAGTACATGGTTAAAAGAGAATTAGGTACTCCAGTAGATATTAAAATTTGCAGCTTTCTTTGCTGAGGTTTTGTGTACTAAAATATAATTTTTTTTTTTGTAATGGAAAGAAACAAACTGGTTAGTGACATTGAACACTTTTGCCCGAGTTCCCTGCAAAACTCCCACACAGAATATAATCTTTCATCTATAGTTATAAGCCTGTAAGCTGCTTATACTATTTTTAGTCTAAATTCACCTTTCATTTGGTTAGTCTCCAGAAATCCAGACCAAATTTGCACTCGGAAATTTCCTAGTCACTTCCAGTTAACACCATTAAAAAGTGAGAAAGGAGTCTTGCAGTAAATTGCCTCAGCAATGCACACATTTTTGCAGCTGGATAGTAAGCAGACACCTCAGCATCTCCTTTGTATGATAGCTTTAATTGTACTGTTTTCCCCCAAGTAGAAAGGAAGACTTGTGGGAAGATCATTTTGAAAATGCTACTGCCCAGCAATGCCAATGGCATGAAGACTTCCCCATAATTGTTTATGCCAGTAGCTGGCACTTTAAAATGAGAGAAAGAGTCCTTGGAGTGAGATAAAGTGCCCAAGCAGCACCTCCTGTAGTCCATTACTTAGTTAAGGCTCAATCACTAAAGGTTCACATATTGCTTGAATGATTTTCCATTTTTGTGTGTGGTTTCGGTTCCATTTGACACCAAAATATCATCTTATTACTGATGATTTGATTTTATTGTGAGAATAAATGAAGAGGTGAAGATGAAATGTATAATAAAACCCTGCCTTCCCACCATCATAAATGTTTTAAGATTCAGCCAATAATGTATTAGACTTCAGTCTTTTCCTCAACTAGAAAAACACTTCTTAAAGTGTGTATTAACTCTTATTTCTTAAGTGTTGGGATTTTATGGTTCTCAAAAAGGAGTCCTGAGAGAGCCATTAACTCTGTTTATGTCCGCACAGCAAAACTGCCATTTGAGTTGTCTTTGATTAAATCATTATCTTCTTTTTTTAATGCTTTGTTCTTTCTGCAGACGTAAGAACCCATTAGTAGCAGAGATAAAGCTGTTGAAAGTCCAAGAGACAAAAAAATGGGAGATTATTTATATTCAACTGTCTGGTAAAAGATTAGAAATATGAATCATTATTTTATAATATTGTAATAAAGGATGAGGTAAAGTTTTGGCTTTTGACAGGTACAGTGTAATAAAACCAGAACTGCCTATAATTAATATTTATTATTATTTACTGACCATGCCGAAGTGCATACTGATTTACAGGAAAATACACAGATAGACCTCTCCATACAGGAAATTTATGTAGCAAAATTAATTGTGACAAAGCTGATGATGACAAGGGGAGTCCACATGCCTACCTCACTTCCCAAGCACGAGCCTTGCAACTTCATGGAGAGCAAAATTTTCTCACCTTGTGGTAATTAAGGCTATTGGTGATTTAGTGTTTGCTCTGCTAGATCATCAGCTGCATTTTAATGCTATTGCATTACAGCTGCAAAAAATAATCTGCTTAAACTGAGAAAAAGATGCCAGTATTAGGTGTAATAGACAACAGTCTCCAGATGCAGTAGCAGGAATTACACTGACAATAGCTGCAAATTTGAGTAACAGAAAAACATTGACTCTATCAATCACAACCGAACCACGGTGGCAGTTCAAATTTATGATGTCAACCTTCTAATATAGATCTGTTACTGAAAATCAAAGATTGAAAAAATGCTGATTTATTGGGGAAGGCTCATGAAGGCTTTAATGAGAGCATCTTCCTTATTGAATAGCTACTTGGAACAATACTGTTCCAATATTGCAGGACCTTCAGTAGTTACAGCCCTTGCACATTGCCACTGCTAGAATTTTAAATGGAATTTTGAAAAGTTTAAGTTTTCCTCCAAAAAGGATATGAGACTGCTGATCTTCTAATACTAGTTTTGTGGTCTTAAAATTAATAGTAAAAATTACAGATAAGAGGCATAGAAGGTCCATTAATGTCTAAAATGTGTGGTGTTTAGGACCAAATTTAGCATGAAAAAACTGGGGGGAAAATTAATCTAACAATAAAGAAGCCTTTACTTGTTTTTGCCAGCAATAGAATCACTAATGTCTGTCATTGCATGGGGCTCTATTCCCAAGGGATTCTTCATACCCTTAATGAAGGAACAGAAGTCAAAATACCAAAGCCAAAATACGCAAATGTCCTTTTCCTTCCTTAAAAACTGTCCACCTCCAGGAAGCTCATGAGCAGTGAAGACCACTGCCTGCCATGCAGGTCACTTTTCCCTGGCCATCTCCCAGACTGGCTGTTTGAATCCATGGATGGCTTCTGGCCAGCTCACACCTTGGCACCTCAGGTACCCTCAGCCACTGCCAAGGAGCAAGGAACAGCTTACAGGAAGGGTGGGCGACTGGAGGAAGACAGTAGGACACAAACCCCCAAGCCTTGTGCTTGAAAGATTGTTTTTAAAGGAAAGTCTATCTGGATCAAGGACTGAAATCTTTCACCATTCCTCCCATTCATTACGGGCACAGCAATCATGTGCCAGCAGACTGGACCCTGTTATGCTTGGCACATAAACGGAGATATGTTGCTCCACCTCCTGGTCTCCATCTCAGATTTGAAGTATTTCTTCATGATTCCTCTCCTACCTTTAAAAGGGTTGTGGCCAATCCCATTTTCTGGATGTTGGCTGTAGCTCTGTGTGAAATGTGATGCTACCTTTATAAGTAGATGAGCCACAGTTAATGACTCCTTGCAAAACTGGTGCAACATGCAGGTGTCTGTGCTATAATCTGCATTTAACAGCTGTAGGGATCAAAGCTGTAAGGGAAGCTGGAAGGGCACATGTAAAGGACATGGAGAAACATGTAGCTGAGATTAAACTTCAGGAATTCCTTCTTTACCAGCCTTAAAATTAGTTGTTGGATCAGGCACTACTCTCCAACATGGCTTTCACATTCTTCATAAATACACAAATTTTCCAACTGATAAGCCAATAATTCATCCTCTAAGATTTGAGCCCAAGTTTAGGCAGCGTGACTTGGGGATTGAGGTGGATTGATTCCTCCTTGTCAGCAGTATTTACAAAACTGACTTTGGTTTCAAGGCACACACCTAGTAACAGCAAAGTCAAAGGGTGGTCATAGCTAGGAAAAAAGTGTTTCACATTTCAGCGCTGTAAGTACTTCTATTTTAGTTATATTATACCTTAGTTTGTTTTTTCAAATTCCCTTTATGTTAATATAAAAAGGAATTCAAGCTGAAATAGTTACCATCTGTCTGAAAGAGGGCAGGAAAACATGGTTACTAAAGAATGTTTTAAGAGTGGAGCAAAATACAGTCCTGCTAATGGTAAAATTTCTGTCATTAACATTAAAGATTAAAGGCTATAATTTACAGGAAAATATACTGCATGGCTTATCACATTTTTAATGAAGGGTTCAGAATTATAGCAGGCAAGTGCTGAGAAGAAAAATGTACCTCTTGGATTTTATTTGCTCTCTTGGGACACTATCCTATCATGACTGTAGCCCATAAGATCAGCCAAATGAGCACTAGGCAGTAAGTCAGCAGCCCCCAAAAGGTTACCAGAGCCTCTTCCTAATGTTACAGCAATGATTTGAAAAATTAGCTCGCATTAACGTTTCACCTTTTGGTGTATGGTTCAAATCTAGTATGGGTTTGTAGTGCCTGAGAATGGTTCCTATGCGTTTAATGGTGTTTTGGTGGTTTATGCAATGCCAGTGGGTGGTCCCATGCTGTGCCCCAGGGCAGGTGTGTCTGCACGAAGAAAACCCCCCAATAACTTGCCTCAATTGGTGCTAATTGGAAACCTCCCTGGCAATTTCAGCAGGGACTTCCCTCCCTGTGGGCATAGGCACTGAACAAGCTGCTACAGACTATGGCTACAGCAGTGGCTGATCTTAGACACTCTGGCTTCATCAGCAAGACTTTGAATATCTGAATTTTTAATTAAAGCAGCTTTGCCCATCTTTTGTGCTGAGTCTTCCCAGGACCTGCTCTAGCTTTAGCCCCTTCCTTCACCCCTTTCCTTCCCCACATTCCCCAGATCCTCCCAAGGGTGCTTCCTAACTCCTAATTCCCTCACCATAGGACTGACTAGACTTACATGTGTGTGTCTTACTGGACTAAGTCTGGGGACCAGGCCTGACCCTGTTAAATTAGGGTCTGCATTTGCCCTAGAGTCATTGGCAATTAACCCATTCACCCTCTGCCTTTGTGTACTTGATCCACTTCCAGACTGTGTCCCTTGCCCACTGCCCCAAACCAAGATCCACAGGATGTGTACATGAGGTGAGAGACTGCAAACAAGGGTTTGCCATAAAGTAATAGGCATGGTGTTGTGGTTTAGAATGATATTCCCCAATTTGTTCCTCTCACTAAAATGACCATGAGCCACTCCCCTTGCTCCCTCCAATGGGAAGCCTAAAAGGCAGAGATTACAGGTTGAGATAAGAACAATTTAGTGGAAACAGCAATGAGATAAGAAAACCAACAATGGTGGACAATGCTGCCATGTTTTTATGACCAGAAGCCACCCCCTTCTTTTTGGAAGCCAGAGTTCCTTTCCCCTGGCCCTGGCAAGGATCTGAGGTGGTATCAGGTAACATTATGATCCAAACTAGGACACACAGAATGGCCCAAGAGCGTGGAGGTCTGGCCAAGTGATGTGGGCTCAGAAACACAAGGTCCAGTGCACTCCCTGAGGATCACCACAATGACTAAGACAACATCACACAATCCCAGGATGTCCTGGTTCCCTCTGTGCCTTCAAACCTTGTACCAATGGTAAACACTTGTCACATGCACAAACACAGCTTTCTGCAAATCCTGCTTGTTTTTCTGTGAAAAATCCTCTACTTGGTCTAACAAACTACTCCCCTTCCCACTCTGTGGTATTTTGCAGCTAGAAAAAATTGTCAGGCTCTGGCTGTGTATATTTCTTGGGTGAGGGAGAAAGCAATCAGCACTCATGATTTTTTTCCTTTCTTTCTTGGGTAAATAGTTCTGGTTAAATCAACCTAAGCAAGGTGATTTGCAGTATGGATTTTTCCCATCTAAGTTATTAGAATAAGTTCAGTCAGCACATTCAAGCCTAGTCTCTAGTGGTCCATAAATTTAGAGCAACACTCAACTCCCCTTCAGTGTTTTTGGTGTACACTTGAGTTTTTCTTGGCACAGAAAGAAGTGGCAGGTGGAGTGATCAGAGACTTTTTTCCCGTCAAACTGAGATTAAGGGTTTTTTTAGGATCCTTTGTTCTGTAAAAGCCCTGGTCTAATTCACTACAAGCTATCTACAACTGAGAATGCTATTTCTTTGCTAATTTATATGTTTGGTTTAAAGCCGTTCACCAATCTCAGTGGATTTTCTCTATTTATAGTATGCTTCTAAGAACTTTTTACCAAAGGGTTTTATGGACAAGAAGGGAAGGTTTTACTGGGATTTCTTTATTTTTGCATTACACTATCAAAGGCAAACAGTTTCTTCTTTCTTTGCCCTAATAACTTTTCTCAGCAAGAGAAAGTGGGACACCCAGGCTAGCTTGAGGCAATGGAAACCCACTGGCATTTGCTCAGGACAGCACTGATTGACTTGAGCCAGGGCTAAGCTGGGTATGTAAAAGTTAAAATCCCCAGAGTGAGTGAGCAAGTGTGCTTGGGAAGGAGAAATAGGAGAAAGAGGATTTGCAATGAGCTGTCTTCTCCAGGAATATACTAAATAGAATTCACCTGGCAAAGAAAATCAGAGAAGGCACGCAGCTTTCTTGGCAGGTACAGAGGCAGCCTGTGACATGATTTAATGGTATTTTAAAAGGCAAGCACTAGAAACAAATGGGAGTGCACTGGGATGAATTAGATGGATTAAGATTCAATGTGATAACCTAATGACCTCTAGAATAACTAATGACCTACCCTAACAGAAATGTCTGCTGGGTAGGGAACAAGGCAAACCTGTTCACTTCAATG
>NW_005054360.1:2799489-2821808 GCF_000277835.1 Geospiza fortis | reverse complement strand
AGTATTGGCTGAAGTCCTCAATTTGTGCAAATTGTCTTGGTGCCTTTGGCATTGGATATGTGACCCTCTGCCCTGCTGAAGCATCTGCCTCATTCTGGTAACAAGATAGAAATCAATGCAAGCCTAAATGTGAATGATATATTGATGGCTGCTGAGACACTCTGGTTTATAGAAATGCTTTCATAGTACCAGGAACAGGACAGCTTTAATTTACACCCAGATGTGCTAGGGACTACCCCAAACGTTTTATGTGTGAAGAAGTGACAGCAATAGTTAAAACATCTGAAAGGGTGACTGTGGTGTACAGGCATTGGTCTGGCACCCAGCAAGACTCCCTTCCCCTGTAAAAGTGAAGCTTTGCTCCTGTGACATTAGAAATAAGAAATGAATGATAGTGTACCCAAACCTCTCCTTAAAATTAGCACTTTGCCTCAACTTCTTTTCAGTCTGATAATTATTTTCACTGCATCAGTTCAATAGGAAAATTATCATGATCTTGGCTGAACAAACTAAAAAATCTCCTGGTGAATCAATCAAGAGATTGTGTAGAACATTGCAATTAATTTGTTTAATTGAAGTCCCTACTTCTTAGCAGTGGCAGGCTGATTTACTGCCTTGAAGGACACAGACACTCTTCAGAAATGAAGAGAATGCGCTGGTCACTGGAATGGAAATCCCCTTTCTGCAGCCATTTATGAGATGAGAACACCAAGACAAGTGTCCATAAATCTCAGCTTGGCCACTTGACTTGTCAGCAAGTGAGAGCTACAGAGAGCCACCTGAAGGCCTCAGTCTGTTAACTCTGCAGTGCATTCAGTGCAGCTCTGAGGGGCTCTGGGTGCCCTGTCTGGGGAAAACATGCACGTCTGCACATTCACACTGGATGGTGCATGTCACAATGGATGACATGGCCTAACTCTCAGCTTTCCATGGGATTAGAGCAGCTCTGAGAAGGCTTTGAGAAGCAGTAGACAGCACCACACCCAAAGGACCGTGCAATTATTCCAAATTCAGGTGGGATGGGGTGAGATCAGTTCCTTTCTTTTCTTATGTTCTTGCCATGTATATGTTCTGTATCAGCGCTGGCTCATATTCCCTTGCACAACTTGTTCTTTCTCATTGGAAAAGGTGTTACTGAGCAATGAAGAGCTGCACAGCCATGAAGCCCTTGAGGGTGAAACAGCACATACATGTGGGTGTGCGTGTGTGTGTGTGGCCAGCTGACTGCAAAGTGTTACCGTGTGCAGCACATGTAATTCAACCCAGTTGGAAGTTCAGAGCCTGACCTTCACAATGGCTACATAAAAATGCTTCCCATGATCAAACTCAGCTCATGATTTCATCTGTGGCACCTCTGGGCACTGCCCTGGGTGTGGAAGATGTCTCTGTCCACCGCAAGGCCCTGGGGGACGTTGCACTCCAACAGCTGTTATCAGCTCCTTTAATTACTAACAGGTATGTTAGAAAGCATCCAAATTGTAATCAGACTGAAATAGAGTTACAACGATATCTGATCTGGGAATTTAGTCCAAAGCTTTCCTTTTCCATGATGGTTTTCATTTCCTGTAATTTAGAGCTGGAAGCATTTATGGAATATCACATGGTTTTAGTTTACACAGGAAATCAGCTGCAGTTGTGGGAAGATACTGACTTAGGGCTTTTAGGGTTTGTTTTGTTGGTTTTTTTAAGAAACGAAGATTGCTTCAGAAGAAAACATTGCAGACTTCTACCTCTGCTGTTTGAGGCCTGTGTTCTGCAAAGCTATCTATGATTATATAGGAACAAGCAGTTTATTTCTGTTACATGATGATCTCTTAATGTGAATGGAGCAATAAATGCCTTTCCTTTTTAGAGTGAAGAGAAAAACCAAATACAGGACAAGATATGGAGGAGGGTGAGGGAAAAAGATGCTAGGCAGCTGCAGCAAGAAAAACCTTTGAAGCAGAAGTATCAAATAGAATCTGCTTGAAAAGTCCAAGCTGACCAAAACACATTAAAATGGGAAAAAGTGGTTATGTTTCCTGAGTCACAGCCTGCCCATTTAATTACTGTCTGTGTGGCTCCTGAGGAGGGGATGTGGAATAACACTGCATGATGCCGCACCACCCAGACCATGCCACTAAAGCTTTCTCCACTCCTAGTTGTGAAAAACTGGTTCTTCCAATGGTGCTGGACATGCTTCTCTTTTGGACTGAGGCGCAAGAGCTGAATTTTCAGTGTAGGAAGGGAAAAATCCCTTTTGAACTGCATTTCCACTGGTAACACTTCTGAACAAACTACTCCTCTGAAAGTGCCAGCAGAGCAGCTTGGTGTGCTCTGGCTAGAAGGCCTGGACAGGGTGGGCTGACATCCCTCAGGAGGCAGGCTGTGAAATCCCAGTTGGGAAATATCAAAGTGTAAGAAAGATGTCAGGAAGGGGGGTGGAAGCCAGCAAAGTGCAATAAAAATTCATCTCTTCCCAACGGCAACCCTGTCTGCTCTATGGGTTCCTTTGGTGCCAGAGCAGAGGGAGAGGGCAGACTGTGAGAAGAAAGAGATGGACTGTGTAAGTCAATAGTGACTAATGAACCATGTTGGAAACGCTGTCACAAGCAAAGGGCTGGATTTGCAGGACAGCAAGAGCAGAGCAGTGCTGGCTGCTTGCTTTTAGCACACAGAGGTATATTATGATTTTAAATGAATCCAGAACAGCTGAGGCATTTGTGGACTAAAAGCCAACATAACCATGACCATCTTAATCATCCCCTTGTAAAACGAGCAGCCATATGCATGAAATCAGCTCATACATTTTATGGAATATCTCTTGTATGCTGGACAAGTACTTGGACTGAGGTTTATTTTCTCAGGACTTCAACTCCTGAAATATTCACTATGTAACCTTTCTCTTCATAAAACCAGAATTCAGAGAGGGGAGGGGGAATTCCCCTAAGCTGCGCACTGCATGGCACTGCCTCTCATGTTGCTGCATTTGAGTGTGCTACTGTGGATGCTATAAACAAGGATTCCTTTAGCATCTTGCATGAACAGCCCTTGTCATGACAAAGAAAGGCATTTAAACAAAGGTGACATGGCTTACAATATTTGTTAGTGAGATATCAAAACATTCGTGGGGACAGTATTTCTTTGCTACACTTCTCAAAATGCTGAGGTTAATCAAAAGGAACCTGTTCCTTGTCTTAAGCAAAATCTTATCCCAAGATATCTGCTCCTTAATCCCCAGAAAGGAATATTGTATTTCCTTACTGATTGCTTCCCAGCCAGTTCAACATCAGAGGCATTGTTGCGCTGCATTAGGACTGCTCAGGGCAGGAAAGCTCCTCCTTGACCATACCTCTCCTGGGCTCTGGCTTTGCAAGGTTTTGTGCATGTGTTCAGCCATCTGCACCAGAGTAATTCCTCAGCCCTCAGCAAGACCATCCACATACATAGTCTTGCACATACATTGGTCTTTGCAGGACTGTATTTTATGTTGTATTTTATGTTGCATCATATCCTGTATTTTATGTTGCATCATATCCTGTAATGTATTACATTGTCACTGGCTTACATTTTACACCTTTCTTCAGCTCCTGGAGCAAACAGGATGGTTCATGATGGCCAGAGAGCATTACTTGTGTTCATGCTCTCATTTTGGACTTTTCCACTCATTTCTCTTTAATCTTCTTTTATGATTCTTTAGTATTTCTGAAGACTCCAGGCTCATTTTCCTGTCTTCTCCTCTCTGAGATCTGTATAAAAGCACCAGGGAGAATTCCATAGCCTGTCATCCATTGTCCCAGCTGCTGTGTTTATAGCTGCCAGCTATAAGCAAGACAGCCCTAGAGGTCTGCACAAGATGGAGGCCAGGGTGATGTGTGGGAGGTCAGAGTGAGGTGGGGTCAGTCTCTTCTCCCAGGTAAGAAGTGACAGAATGAGAAGAAATGTCCTCAGGTTGTCCCAGAGAAGGTTTACATTAGATATTAGGAATTTTTTTTCACAGAAAGTTTTGTAACACATTGGAACAGACTGCTTAGAGAAGTGGTGGAACATATCCAAGGCAGTGTTCAAACAACATGCAGATATGGCACTTTAGGATGTGGTTCAGTGGTGAGCCTGGTGGTGATGCCAGGTTGATGGTTGGATGCGATGGTCTTATAGTTCTTTTGAACCTTACTGATTCCATGATTCAGGGCTTCAGATGTGGGCAGAAGAGAGGAAGGAAAAGAAAGGAAAGGAAAGGAAAGGAAAAGAAAGGAAAGGAAAGGAAAGGAAAAGAAAGGAAAGGAAAGGAAAGGAAAAGAAAGGAAAGGAAAGGAAAGGAAAAGAAAGGAAAGGAAAGGAAAGGAAAAGAAAGGAAAGGAAAGGAAAGGAAAAGAAAGGAAAGGAAAGGAAAGGAAAAGAAAGGAAAGGAAAGGAAAGGAAAGGAGAAAGAAAGAATACTTAGGCAGGAAAATCAGTTTGTCTTCTTTATGGTTTTTGGCTGAAAACCCAGAGGACTCCCCAGTGCTCCAGTTTTGCTAGTTGTCTTCTGGAGCACATAAAAATCTCTGCTTCCAGCTGTATGGAACCATAGGCTATTTTCCCATGACTGCAAAGAATGAAGTGAAGCAAGTTGGAGTTTTCTGACCACTTTCCTGACCTGCTTGTGAAGTTGTCTAAAAGCATGCACAGCCCAGAGCTGGGACAAGCAGGATTCTTTCACTGTGTGAAGGAAGGTCAGCCCAGCAAGTGTAGTCCTGAGAGAGGAATGAGGCAAAATGCAGTCTACACCATCCCATGAATTGTACTGGAAGGGAAATGTAGCCAGAGGGGAGCTCACAGTGCCTGTGTGGGAGAAGATGGGATTCAGCACCAGTTATTTGGAGAAAGGGTTGTTTTTGTCACAGTAGCTATGAGCAGCTGTCTACATGGGAACAGGACTTGGGGAGCAGGCTGATTTAGGAGAACAGGTGCTGACTCTGGTAATCAGGAGAGGAATGATTTCAAACTTGTGGATGGTGAAAGCAGGCAGCCAGGAGGGCAAGGAAGCCACCGACAGACCCAGCTGCCCCTTCCAGAGAAGAGATCTTTGCTCTTAGAGAGGTCAGCAAAAAAAATCCTGCTGAAACGAAGATTTACTTTTGGGCAATAAGCAGAAAATTATTTGATCAAGAGAGAAAAGAGCTGACCCAGATATTATGTAACTTAACTATTGGGGGATTTTTGAGATGTTGGGGCCTCTAGAGCATCCCTCACTGAACTTTTGTGCTGGATACATGCTTGCAGCAGCAGCTGCCTGTAGCACGGGGTATTCCTTGCCTGCAAGGAAGAGCCTGGGGACAGAGTCTCTGCACGAACAGGGTATGCTGGGGAACAGGACATGGACCCAGGATGGAGATCAATATTATTTCGTGGCTGATCTCAATTTCAGTTTTTCTTTATCTAAGGGAGATTTCCTGGATGCTGCAAATAAAGATAGACTCATGGGAAGTTTAATCACAACTTCTAAAGCATGAATTAGTTCCAAGTTTGGTCCTCTCTTCCCCTCCTCTTGGAATCAACCTGAAAGCTGGAGCCAGGAGTACAGGCAGGACCTCTGTGCTCTTGCCTCTTCAGGTCCTTTCAGAGCACCTTATCTTAAAACAGTCTGCGTGCAAACAGTGTCTGTTGAAACATGATGAATTTGTGCAGATGTATTTACCATCCTGAACCAGATTTTAAACAAATTGACATTTTAATATGCATTTATTCCTGTCGCATTAGAAGAACCTGCTGGTATTATGCCAGAATGTGATATATAATGATGCTGTTTAGCAGCAACTCTGTCATTTGCTGTTGTTGACAGTAAAATAAATTAACATAATAAACATAATTTGTTCAAAAACAGCTAAGTAAAAACAGATGGTTAAAATATTTTGGCAGGACCCGTTAGCCCAGGTTTGCATGTGTGTTTAGACATTAGTTCTGTTTGCAACATATGTTACATATTTTCTTGATCCCATTTAATATGCAAATACACACCCTCTTCCACAGTTGTGTAAACAGGTCCTTTACAGTGTGAGCGATGGGGAGGGTGGGGGGAATAAGAGGTTTTTCTTTTTTTTTCTGTGTCAGGACCAACTCTCAGCTACGTCAGTGGGACAGGAAAGTAGCCATAGTACTGTAAGAAACAAACAGGACAGAAGGTGGAGCATAACAACATATTTGTGTACTGACACAATGGCTCTGTTAGCGGCTCCTGAGACCTCCTTGTGTAAGATGCTGCTTTGTTGCCTGTGCTCCTGACCCCGCCAGAACGTGCTGTCCCCACCGGGCTCCACAGCCTCCTGCTTACCTAATTGTCACTGCACTGGCCTGAACCCCAGCAGGATTAATGGTCACATCTAGTCCCATCCTTCCCTCCCTCCTGTTTGTGAGGGCAAATGTGGGAAAAAAAAGAAAAAGAGAGAGAAAGCACACTCCGCTTTTAAAGAGAACCTGGCATTGGAATGGAACAAGCTGGGATGAAGTTCATTTTTTTAACTATTTCTAAGCTGTGGCTGGACTGCTATAGGAATGTGAATACTAAGAAATTCTTGTTAAGAATTGCTTTTGTTAGTGCTCATGCTTAACATTTATATTAATATTAATGTTTATTCCTAAAGGTTACATGTCTGTGAGTCATTTTCAAGGTATAGGGACATGGTTTAGTGGTCACCTTGGCAGTGCTGCATTAACAGTTGGACTCAGTGATCATAGAGGTTTTTTCAACCTAAATGATTCTATGATTCTATAGAAATAAAAGTAATCTTTGTGTTACAAGAGAAACTAAGAACATCATACCTACAACCAGCTGCATATTTTATATAAATTGTATTTACATGTGCATATGTACTTAATATGCCTGTAAGATGCACTTTTTAAACCACAGCTCCAGAACAGAAGCAGCACAAGACACACAGGAGAAAGAGGGACCATCAGTGCCTCTCAGTGCAGAGCTGCTTCTGGAGAGCCTCGAGCCAGCATGTGCTCATACCAGACTGCACCAGCCACACGAGGTGAGTTTTGTTAATATGTGGACTAGAGAAAGAGATGGCAGGGCAGGAAGTGCCAGTGGTGTGAGCTCTCTCCTGGAAGCCAGTAGAAAACTGTGTACACTTTGGGGTTAGGTGCATATGCACACCTCAATGCTAAGTGGCCTCAAGTTGTCCATCTCCCCAGCTTAGTAACCCTCTTTCTCACACACCTCACACTTCCAGAGGGAGAATGGCTGTTCATATCCCTTTCTCTGCTCATTGTCCCCCACACCTTCTGTACCCCTCTGGAGATCTTCCTCTACCCATCCGCTCCAAACTCCAGAAAATGTCAGTGTTTGTTTTTCTCTCCCCACACTGGCAGCTATCCCCTCCTGCCCCACATCCCTGCTGGCTGCAGCACTTTCCAGCACCCTGGAGGGCAATGCTGGGGAGGGCCTGGGACAGCTTTGTGCCCCTAGGGCAGAAGGGCACGAGGGAGAGTGGGAATAATGCCATTACCTCACATACTGTTCATGCTGCGCCTTAAAGCAGTGAATTACAGCATCCACATCATAAGCGCCCAGGGCCTCATCATGCAGGGATGTCCAGGAAGCATGGGATGCTCTCCAGGGACGTATGCAGTCCATTACTGCAGAAATACGCGGCACAAGGGAGCATTTCCAGAAGGTCCTCAAAATGTCACTGTCCCTTCCTTGCCTGGCTCTACAACATATCTAATATAAAATATTATTTGTGAAACTTCCTTTTAATTGCTGTTTAATGGCTTCTAATATATTTTGAATAGGCATCTGCAAGTTCATTTTGACATTTATTAGAAGCCATTAGATATCCATTTAATGGTGATTTTATGACAAATGTCTGACATAGTTAAAAATGTGATGGTTGATAAATTATAATGTGATGTGCTTTTGAGCATCAGGAAATTAGACTGCTTCCAAATGTGACTGTTTTTGATGTTGTAAATTAAATTTTATTTCTAAGTGAATTATGTTTGTGGGCTCTGAAAGTGAAGATAATCAGTAGTTGAAGAGGTAGCAGGGAAGCAGATTCTGATGACAGAAAGTGTGGTCAGTCAAATCAGTGCAAGTCCTGATCACTTGATTTGGGTAAAGGAAGATGATATTTGGAATAACTTGCTTTTTAGAGGAATTACTTGATCTTTCTTACCAAGGTTCTAGCAAGAACTTCCCCCTGCATTAGTCTGTTTATTTGTTTATCACTTTTATTACTGTCTCATAGAACATCACTCATTGTGGACCATCGTCCCCTTGCACCAAAGACAGAACAAGTGTTTGTTTTGTCCACGCAGTTTACAGCACAGGCAGGCCTGGGTCTGAGGGAACTGAGAGAGAATTAGCATTATAAACAGCAAAGAGTACTTTCTAGAAGGCTTCTCCTTGGCAGCATGGCAGAAGAGAGTTTTAGACACAACAGACAAATGTTTATGGGAGAATGAGATGGTGAGTGGTAGAGGAAAGATCTGTGCAAACGAACAATGAGCGATACAGGCTGCCAGGAGAGCACTAAGCTACAGGGTTAAGGCAGATCATGGCTATGGTTACCAAAGGAAATCTCTGTCTCAAGTTTCATGGAATTCCCACATTCACATGAATATGTGCACAAAGCAGAGGAAAAGAACCATAGGTATATCTCAGATTTCAAAGTGAGTACAAAACATGCAGATGTGAGAAGAGATGCTTTCTCACAGACAGCCTCTGGCTTTAAGGAGAGAAAAAATTGCTAAGACCAATCTGCATGCCTTGATGGAAAGCAGGACTTTTTGGAGATGAAGATACAAGTCAAAGGACATGGTGTCAGGCAAGGTCACCTCATTCTCCAGAGGCAATAAAGAATCTGGTTATGGTGGAGGAGAGGGTGTCTTTGGAATTTGTGGTGTTTGGGATCAAAAACATGAAGCAGACCTGGGCTCTGATGCAACTCTGGGGTCTCCTGGCCTCCCCCACCTCCTAAAGTAGAGTCAAATGCTGACAATCCTGAACTACTCTGCTGCTGGAGGGCTGAACCATCTCTGTCTGATGGCCTTGTGCTTAGGGCACTCATCCTGTCTGTCTAGTGATCGTGCCCATTGCCAAGTCCATTACACCCTCATGCAGTGGCACAGCTACCACGAAGAGCTGCCTAAAAGAAGCACCTGGGAGCTGACAGATTACATTTCAGTCTGTGTTTGGGAAGAATGAAGAATGCCCTGAAAAGAGACTCATCTGAGGGCCAAACTCCTTGGAGAGCTTAACTTTTGTCTGGCATGGTCCAACAGCTTGAGAGCCTGGTAGGACCGCCAGGCATATCTGAGTGAGTAAAAGTGCTGATGGTATGACAGCATCTGGTTTGTCACCTGTGTCTGCAGCCACTTGGGGATGCTTGATATGGTCCTGGGGAGCTATGCCTTGTTGAAGGCCACGGCACATCTTCAGTGGTGCCTGTCTGTGTCTGCCAGATGAAGGCAGCTTTTCACATTGCCACCATCAGACCACGGTCTGTCTGACAGCTCTGCACAGAGCATGCCATGGCTTCCATCAGGACATCAGGCATGGCCTCATTTAATTCCTCATGTGTGGCTGAAGACGATGGTCACATCACTTTGCAAGGCAGGGGAAGACGAGCAGGGTGTGGCATCCACTGATCCCAAATCAGCTATACTGCCTGCTCCTGCACAGGCTCACTGCTCCTAGAGGATATAGCCCTGCAGCCGTTTGGGGCGAGGGGGCTCATCAGATCCTTCCCTGCACTGTGGAGACAGTCATTTTCCAAGCCTGGGATGTGAGCTCTGCCCAGCTACTTCACAGCACAGTGCATGGTGTACTTGCATTTTAGTTCTTCTTACACAGGCCTGGAGTCAAAAAACCAGTGTCCTCAGTAAAACTGTGCATCTTCCCAGCTCTAACATTTGGCCACTGGCTGCAAGCATGAACTAGAAGAGCTCTGTGAAGTAATTATACAGGGTCAAAACGTCTCCTAAATTTTTTCAAATCTTCCTAGATGGTTTTTTTCTAACACACTGAATGGGATCTATTTTTCAAGTCTTCAAAGTTTTTGAAGTCTTTCTATGAATAAATGTCATTTTGCCATTGCCATAAGGGCCAGGGTACTTAATACAGGTCATTCTGGAATGACAAAGGCTTAAAAAAAGAATACTTGCATTTCTACCACCACAGTGCACGTGAGGGTCTTCAGGTTTGATAAAGCTGAGCTTTGCTCTTTTTGCCTAAGGGCTCATGTCTGCCAGGACCATTGTATGAAGTACTAAGGTGGGACTTCACAGTATATTCATCATGCCACATATGGATGGAAAGCTGGACATGAGACAACAGTGTGCACCTGCAGGCCAGAAAGCCAAACCTGAGCTGCATTAAAAGAAGCATGGCCAGCAGGTCAAGAGAGGTGTTCTCCCCCTCTACTCTGCCCTTGTGTACCTGGATATACTGGAGCACACGGAGTACTGCACCCAGGTTTGGGGATGGATCCAGGTCCTCAGCAGAAGAAAGATGTGGACCTATTAGAGCAGATCCAGAGGAAGGCCATAAAGATGGTCAGAGGGCTGAAGCACTGTCTGGTTACAGGTAGGGTACAATTAATTTCTTCTCAGTAGCTGTTACAGTGCTGTTTGCAGCGTATTTTGGACTCAGAATGAGAATGGTGTTGGTCAGACACTGATGTTTTGGCTTTTGTTAAGTCCTATTTATCCTAAGCCAGACTTTTTTTTCCTCGATGTCTCATGCTCTGTCAGTGAGGAGGTATGCAAAAGAAACTGGGAAGGAGCATAGCCTGGACAGGTGACCTGAACCCACCTAGGAGTATTCCACACCACAGAACACCATGCCCAGTATTTAAACTGCTGGGAGTTACCTGGAAGGGGGATTAATCTGGGATCAGGAAGGGGGTCTGGCACTGGTCAACAAGCAGTGAGCAGTTGCACTGAGCATCACTTGTTACTTCCTTTTTATTACCATTATTTAGCATTATTATTGTATTTTATTTAATTTTCAATTCTTGAACTGTTCTTATCTCAACATACCAGTTTTACTTCAGTCCTCTTTGTTCCACTGGGGGAGGATGCAGAGAGAAGGGAGGGATGAATGAGTGTCTGAGTGGTGCTTAATTTTCATCTGGGTTTAAACCATGACAAAGCATCTTTCCTATAAAGAGGAGGCTGAAAAAGTTGGAACTTTTCAGCCCGAAGAAGGGAAAGCTTCAGGAAGACCTTATACAACTTCTAGTACCTAAAGAGTGTTTCTAAAATGGAGGGAGAGGGACTTTTTATATGGGCAGATAATGCCAAGACAAGGGACAAACAAAATTCAGTTTTAAATGAAAGAAGGCATGTCTAGATTAAATGTAAGAAAGAAATTCCTTACTCAGAGGGTGGTGAAGCACTGGAACAGAATCGCAAAATGGTCATGGATGCCCCATCCCTCCATCCCTGAAAGTGTTCCAGGCCAGGCTGGATGATGCTCCAAGCAACCTGATCTAGTGAGTGGCATCCCTGCCCATGGCAGCAGGTTAAGTCCCTTACAACCCAAACAATTCTATGATTCCATATATCCATGATACTGTCACAAACTACCTGTAAGCAAGAGGTCTAAGAGCACATTTGGAATAGCCACTCACGAGTGCTCTGCCTTGCATTTGGACTGACCTGGGGAGTTAGCTCAAGGCAGCTGGCCTTGTTAATGTTAAACTTGCACTGTAAAACACCCTGCCAAAGTTCCCCCCAGTCTGGTAGACAAGCCCTTAAGTGTTAAATGGCTTACTTGCAGAACAGAGAGAAAGTAGAAGCAGACCCAAGCTGACCCCAAATTCCATCACCAAGCCCTCTTATTGTGTGGCTGGGTGAAGCCCAGCCCCGTCAACCTGATCTGCTGGTCTGCCTGCTGGTCTGCCTGCTGTTCCACCAGGCACAGAGCACCTCACAGTCCTCCACAGGCTCCTGTGCCTCTTCCTTGCCTTATATGGAGATCCTCTGCTCAAGGGAACCTGCCTTGGCTGTGCTTCTCTGGTCTTTTTCTCTCTATCTGACTTCTCAGAGAGAGATGCTGGCCAAAGTCGAACACACTATTCCAGGAGAGGAAATTCCATTATACTGGCATCATGAGCAAGAGGGATCCTAGTGCTGCATTAAAATGAAGCATGAGCCTGGGTACATCTGGGTTGTGTTCTCAGTCATGCTCCAGGTTTTCTCTGAAGTTTGGCCTAGTTAATCAGAGGCTCTATGCCACAGCCTCTCTCCCTGTGAAAATGGCTGTAATATTTTCCCTGCATCTTAAAACTATTGGGGTTGTGAAAGACTTGGATTTTTAAGTGCAGACATAATTAAAAATGCAAGATAGGGTGGATTAATTATACCCCAAGCTTCTGGTAAGAAAAGCCAAGTATCTTGTTCTATGTTTTTATAAGGAAGAAATATGTGTTTGAACCAGGCTGTGTATCAGAGTCTGCTCCCCAGTGCTGATGCAAGGGGGCTGAAGCAGGGCTGGAGCTGGGAAAGCCATGCCGGGGAGAGCAGGAATGGGAGCTCCCCACAGCCTGTGCTGGGGCTGCTGGTGCTGCTGCTGTGATTTAGTTAAACATGAGGGTCTGTTTTGTCAAGATGCTGAATGCTGGAGCTAGAACCAGCTCAGCACCAAACACCCTGCTCTGGTGTATGGGGCAGGTTTGGTTTTTTGTTATATAGCCATACACAGCAATCATGTTCTCTCCATGCATGGATGAGTCTGCATGACTGCAACATGCATGCCCTTCTTGGCCTTGGGGGGGAAGGATGAACCCAACTGCAGATTTGATATGCTGGGGTTAACCTCTGACTCACTGGCAGATGATGCAGCTCCAACCCTATTTGTTGTTTTGAGTAAAGAGAACAGAAAAAAAATTAGCCCTGTTTGATTTGTTTCTGTAGTAGCAGCTGATCTGGATTGGACTTTATCCAAGTCTTCATGTTATTATACAGCCCAATCCCCACAAAGCTATTAAAAAAAGATGAGACCCTTTAAAATATTGTAAAAACACTGTATAAAGGCCTGCTTAAAATGTCAGAAATATTGAACTTCTGCCAGGGATTTTGGTATTTGAGCAGAAATTCAGATCCCATTACAAAATTTGTTACATAATTGAGCAATTAAAGTATCCTTAGTTAAATAACCAAAAATCCCCCAGTTTTACTGTTTTGCTAGTGAGTTGTCAAGCAAAAATAAAACAAAATATGCCAGTGTATGAGCAGCTGAGCAGAGTTCCTGCAGGAGGGAAAAGCCCACAAGCAGACTGATGGTGGTGGTGTATCTTTCTCATAGTAACGTGACCATGTAGAGAAAGGAGAGGATGGGGGAGCTTGTGGTGTGTGTAAGAATTGGCTAAGCAGCAAAACCCTTATTTTCTCTGGATAATTTTTTCCTAAGTGAGCAAATGCCTGCTATAGAAATGTCAAATATTTTCCAAGCAAGGTTCCAGGTAGAGAGTGTTCACTTGCATATCTGAGAAATCATTTAAACTTCAAACTTCACAAACAGATGTCAGTGTTTTGAAGCTGCTTGACATTATTAAAGATGCAGGTGGCCCATTGGCACTACTGACCTAACTTTGGGCAGTGATGGGCGTTGCCTGGAGGTGCAGTATCTCATCACTCTTCCCAAAACTCTGGTCACGCTCAATGAGAAAAACCAGGCTAAGATGAACTATAAATCCCAAAATACATATTTTTAGTAAAAATTACGTGTGAAGTCCGATTAAAAAAATTATAATAATATTGATGTTACTGGAGTGTATGTCATTTTTCATGTGTAACAGGAAACACAGCAGATCTTTCATGTCAACTTAGACCAAATCCAGCAGACTGTGAAACTCTAGAGAAGAAAGGGATTTAAAAATTGCAATTTTGTCTCCAGCCTCCTGTTTTCCTGCTGCTCTCAGATTTCCCCAGGTGTCTTCTCATTTTCATCAGCTTCCAGCCGCTAGGACCTTGACATCTAATATGTTTTTAGAGTGCATTGCATCCAAATGACCAGCACTCAATGACCAAAACATGCCTGATCAAGACTGCCTTGCAGGGTGCAGGGTCATGTTTCTATGCCTGGTCCAATCCTGCAATGTGTCCAGCACCCTCAGTTCCCCTCCCACTGGCACTCTGCTGCAGTGGCTGTAAGAATCACAGCACAATTTGGGTTGGAAGGACCTTTGGAGATCAACTAGTCCAATCCTCCTGCCATAGGCAGGGACATCTTTCTCTAGATTAAGTTGCTCAAAGCCTCATCCAACCTCACCTTGTACACTCCCAGGGACAGGGCATCTACAACTTCTCTGGACAACCTGTTCCACCCTCATCATAAAAATTTTCATCCTGATGTCCAGCCTAAACCCTCCCTCTCACTGTTCAAAACTGTTGCCTCTTGGGCTGTCACTACGGGTCCCTCTTCTTTTTTTTTGGCTGCCACTCCACAATACTGGGAAAAGGAGCATGATGGAACATAATGCCCAAAGGAGCATTAATTCCCTTCCCCTGGGCCTCTGGAGCACCTACCCATGAGGGTGCACTCCTGCTCCCCCAACCAGGGATGCTCTGACAGAGTGCTGGGGGAGAAAGTCTTTACAATTCCTACACCCATGGTTACACTTAACTCCTGGTGTGTCTAAAATCAGACTTGGTGGGGTGATGGGTTTGTTTGAATTTTTTTGGTTTCCTTATGGATTTTTTTTAAGTGTGAGTCCTTTATGTCCCAGGTACAAATGTCTGCAGGGGCAGCAGAAGCTGTAGTGGCACCATGCCTTGTGTCTAGCTGATATCAGGTGAGGTAGATACCTGCTTGCCCTCTGCTGCCTGCACAGGACACTGCTGCTTGGCCTGCAAGTGAAGGTGGCCCAAAAGAGAGAAATGAGTGGCTGTGTGCTGGGTCAGCTTCACTCCAAGTGACAGCTAAGGGGCTGGAACTTAATCTGACTAGGGAGGCACTTTCCTTAGAATTTATTTTGTCAGGCTTTTGGGCCAATGGAACTGGAAGGGATTGTTACAGGAATAATGCCAGGAGAAGCTCTGGAAAGCAGAGTCAGGTCCCATAGATTTAATGTGAACCTTCTCAAACTGTGCGAATTTGGCAAGTCGAATTTCCAAGTTCATCTGGCTGAGATGCTGATGAATCAAAGAGAGAAATCTCCATTTCACTTGGGTCCAGGTGGAGCAAGGGAACTTGTTCTGGCAGAATTCAGTGTCCCAGAAATCTGCAATGATGTATGCTGAAGTGTGTGCCCCTACCCTATGGGCAGAGTGCAGTATCTGCAATAAACTTGTACAGCCTAAACCATGTCCAGAACAAGACAGTGCTTTTCAAAAGAAGCTGGCAAGTTCTTACCATAACCTTCAGCAGTTGCAGTTCAGCCAGCTGATTTAATAAAGGACTTCAATCTATGTTCTGCTTCCAAAAAACCAGATTTCCCTTTACTGTCCAAGAAACAACAGTCGATTTAGGGGGAAAAAAAAGTTTGCAAATATGAGTGTTTCCTTCAAACTGTGTGTTAGGCTGCTTTCCTGCTCAGCTGGCACTGCTTTGAAATGCACATGTGATTATTTAACATGCTAATTAAATGTCTTGTGTCACACATGCACTACCTCTTTTACCACTTATTTGACAGCTCTCTAAGGACTTTGTGTCCATGCCTGCACTGGAGCAGCACTGCTGCCCATGCCAGCCCCAGCCTCACATATGTCTCTGGTGCAGCAGAAAATGAGAAATGAAGTAGAAACATTACCACTTTGCTTTTCTTCTGGGAAAACACTGCTCTTTGGCAGTACCCTGGAAAAGTAGTTCATGTTTGGGATACACAGAAATGCTGAGCAGCTCTTTCGCACACAGTAAAATATTAAAATGATTTATTATATCAGAAATATTTTGACTGTGTTTCATGAGCTTCTATTATATTGGTTTATTAGGAGAGAGACAGTCCTCATTAAAATAATTTCCAGAATTAAACTAGAAACATTATTAGACATATTTGGGGCCATCAAAGTTTCATCTAGGGGCAAGGCATGTATTGTTCCAAATGCGAAAGTACAAAAATCCTTTTAAATGTGAGGAAGGTGACAGAGCACAAGAGTACAGTTTTCCAAACTGTGATTTGGCTCTTATCAAATCTTATTTTCAGGCTGTGCATTATTTCTGTGAGCAGTCTTACATATAGAAATACCTTAGATAAGGTTTGGAAGCAACTAGGTAAAAAACAACAGAGTTTGCGGTAGCTGCTTACTCAATTCTGCAGTCTGAAAATAAGGGAAGGAAGGATTTTATCCCAGAGAAGCTGAGTGACAGCTTTGTTGTGCTTGGCTTTCAGTTCACCTCAGGCTTCTCTCAGAACGATTTATTTTCCACTTTACTGTGTATTTATTAAATGGTTTGTGTGATGCATTATAAAACCTGGAAACACAGCAGCAAAATCCATTTTACTCATGTTTTACCCATCACCAACAACACAAAAGCTTTGGCACAGCTCATCAGCAGAGCACAGGTGAGTGTCAGACACATTTTCTTCCCAAGTCACACAAGAAAACTTCCTGAAATGTTGTGTGCTTGTGTTAGACTGGACAGCCTGACAAGTCTGCTTAATGACACTAGAGGAGTTTTAACATAATTTAAAGCTACTTTGATCAGTAATCTCACCATAAAGAAAGTTGTGGGCTTTTTCTACTTCCCCAACTCCCACCAATTTCATTGCCCATTGATGTCAATAGGAATGAGCATCCTGGGTGTGCAGTGGCAAGTCTGACATTTTAATGAGCCAAAATACAGGATCTGAACAGCACTGAATACCCTGGCCTCTATAGATTACACAGATTTAGAGGAAGAGAGAGACAGAGTGGGAAAAAAAGGCCCTTTTCTGCCTAGCTTTCTACTGACTGGAATGGAGAGAGCAATTGGCAGGTGATAGGATTGCATCCAAGTCCTGATTTTTTTCCTTTAAAATGCCTGTACAAGAGAGAGCCTCCAAGGGTTCTGAATAAACATGAGGTAAAAAATTATGCCTCACTTCTACTGTGAAGAAATATTAAGTGTAGAACAGGAATGACCCTTCCCTGGTTTGATTTTCACTGCAATCCCAGGAAGTAATTACAGCTTGGCCACCAGATACCTGGCCAACAAACACTCCCAGTATGTTGTAGGTTAATTTCCATGGAGAATGTGGTGTGGGATGAAGTCACCTCAGCACTGCCAGCATGCTGCCAGTGACATAGGTGATAGCTGAGAGCAGTTAACTATCCCTTTTTATGTCCTCTGGGCCATCCTCCACAAAACCCACACAAAGCAGGATGTCACACCTCCTTCGTTGTGCAAGCAAGGAAAGTTCCAGATTATGATGAGCAATGTTCTTCACCACTTCAGAAAAAGAGTCTTGATACCTATTTTTGTACTCAGCTTGGTTCTGGTAGGGATTTTAAGCAATATGATGAACATAAGTTTTTCTTTTCTACAGAACAAGCCTCACAGCAAAAGAACCTGAAGGTAAAGGCTACCTTATCCACTTCTTCTTTGCTGAACTATCCCAGCAGCACATGGCCTTGTTTCCTTTTTCTACCTGGAGCAGTTTTGTGTACACCAATCAGACTTCTCCTTTGGGAAACCACCCTCTATTAATTTGTACCTCTGTCCTTGCATAGAACACATTTTACCCTGTTCATACATTTATCCCATTACATCTAATCTTATCCCACATGAGCCTCACTTGGTGTTTATAGCCTTCAAATACTTGCAGAGGGTTATTAGATCCTCCTCCTTTAGTCACTATTTAGAAAGTTGTTTATGCCAAATTCTTTCAGGCTTTCCTCATCCAGCTGTTCCCTCCCACCTTTCATGTGATGTGGTGCTCTCTGAAAGCCTTCAGCCTGTCTGCATCACCCCTGGCATGGGGTGCACAGTAACGATGGCAGCAGCCCTGCTGCAGCCCCAACACACCCCACTGCACTAAGATACCTCAGTGGGCAGCCCCAAATCACATGGATCTGTCCTGGGCCATAGTGCAGCAGTGTCTGCTTATTGATGTTCCTGCTTTCCAGATTTCTCTGTCCTGTTGAGCAGTAGAGTTTCAGACTATTTTCCTTATTTCAGACTATATCAACTTTGGTTTTCCCAGGTATCATCTAATTCAATTATTTCCTGCACATATTTCCAACATCTCCAGCTTGCCCCATATTATTGCTACATCCTCCCTCATTTGCTTTTCACTGCTTGGGCCAAATTACAGTGAAAGCAGATATGAGCCAGGATGTGTATCCAGGCTCTCTGCCAGGTATTTTGCAAAGAAATCACCCAGGCCACAAGATCTCACCTCTCACAAGTCACAGTGACAAACTGTGAGTTACCAAATAGCTTTGTTTTTTCCAGCTCACCTGCTTACGTGGGCAGCACCAGCAGCAGTCACCAGCTGACCCATGCACTCACAGGGGCTTGAAGGTTTCCATCTCCTACAGTGACTTGCAAGGTGCCCTTAGGTCCTCAGGGGAGATCATCAGTTATTATTTCCAAGCAATTATTTGAGGTTAGATACAAAAATGAACGTGTCCTGATTTTCAGATGCCAAGTGTTTATAGTTTCAATTAGGGGTTTTGGCCACTGTGCTACCTAAGGAATGAAGTTCTGGGCATCATGTGACCAAGAGTGGAAAGGTTCACCACCTTTGAAATTGCTTTTGTGTTGGTGAATGAATCTTAGCAATTTGGGAATTGCTTGCATGTGTGAGTGCACGTGTGTGTGTGTATTTTAGCTTTGGAAGCAGAGATCAGGCAGAGGAGCATTATTATTCCCAGAGAGCACAGGGCCTGAAGGAGCGATGACAAGTCACTGAAAGTCTGTGGCCTTACTTGGGAGTGGGGTGGCCTGTGCTTTAGCCAGGAAGCTGTTGCATATTTTCCCTCTTCAGAAATAGCCTGAATCATCTCACACCTACATAAGTTGCTTTCCAGGAGGTGACCTGCTTTCCCGAATCCAACCATATAATCAAACCGGGCTTTATTTCTTTTTTAGTTCTTTATGTAAAGTTACCCCTGGTTCATGAACACTTTCAGCAGCTGTTCGTGGCCTTTTATCATTGCACTGCTCAAATTCCTTGGGACTTTTTCCCACTTAATGACTGAGGCATTGTGTCTGCTGGGGCAAAGTGAGTGTTCTAACTTCACCACCCCAGCTTTTAGAAAAGGGGCTCTTTAGCAGGAACCTGCTTACATTTCACTAGATCACACATGACTCTGGAAACTAATATTTACTAAGTCAGACTCCATCCATGCAGCACTCCTGATACCCAGCTGCCTGATACTGGGCAGGCACGGAGTGGCTGATGGGATGTGGCCCACAGACCACTAACACACAGCACTGAAGTGCCTGATAAGTGACACAGGAGTCACCTGCCCAACTCCCCCTGCATGAGCCCGGTTCCCTCCAGTGTCCCCCTGCCCCAGCAGACTGACACCAGATGGTCAGGAAGATGACTGGAAGATAACAACTCTGTAGCCTGTCAGTTCAGACATCACCCCCAAATCTCTCCTTAGCTGCAATAACAGTGTTAAAGGGCAAAGGCAAGAGAGTGCTGCCTCCACCAGCCTAATCACAGCCAGGTCTGATGCTACTTGTGCAGAGGACATTAGTGGGGACCCCTGTGCCTTGGGGTCCCTCATGGAGGGCAGGAGGATATCCTGCACAGCTCTAGGCAGGAATCTGAGGAGTCCTGCTGCAATGGCAAGGGCTTAGGGTAGACATCAGTGCAGAGCCCTGGGTTACTGAGAAAACTTAAACACCTGTGGAATCCAATGATGGCATTCCTCTCCCCTCACTCTCAAGTGGAGCCATGGGCTCCTTTATTTAGCGGTGTAAGGGAAAAACCTTTTGGATACAATTCACCAGATTAAATGCATGCTGTCTTTTGGATGAGGTGACTCCAGCAGCTGAAACAAACAGAGCTAGTTCTGCTGACATTTCATGTGTGATCTGAGCAGAGGTGATTGATTTCCCAGACCTTCCCTTAGCCACTGTGTGGAGCCATGAGATGGATCCAGGTGCAAGATGCCCTGCAAGTGTGATGGCTGAAAATGGATAAAAGGAAGAGTGGGCAGACAGGGCACTGCAGTGGGCACAGTGACAAAGCCATTTATAGCCGCTCCCGTGCCCTCCCTTAGCTTGCTCATTCCTGTCCATCTCCTCTTGAGATGGAGGCAGGAGCAAAAGCTGAAGAACTGCTGGGGCTTCAGCCTTAGTAAGTATTGCAAAAAGTAAGGAAGGGGGACTTTGAATGACGTAACTTTCTTGGCCCTTAAATTGTCTGTGCTTACCCAGAACCAGAATCAGGAAAAACAGCCCAGAGGCACCCCAGCTGGTGGGCTGGGAACCAGTGCAGGTCCCCTGATGTCAGTGCAATGCTGTGCCCAAGCTAACAAACCCAAGGCTTATTAGCTCAGGTGCAATGCCAGGCAGATGTGTCAGTACTGCCATCAGACCCACTGCTAAGCCTGTGTGACAGCAGGCTGCACCTTGTGTTGTTACCAGCTCTCTGCACATGGGCAGCCCTCGGCTGCTGCCTGGCTTGGGGTGTGCAGGGCTCATAACCACTACCTTGCTTCAGGCCAAATGTACTGGACCCACCTCCCTTTCCATGAAAAAGTCATAGAAGTGAAAGGGAGGAAAGTTCAAGCTTGTTTTGGTCATTCATTTGGATCTATGCTTTGGAAATAAGCAAGGAAATTGTCAACAATCATCTGTCACAAGTAGTTCACCCTTACTCCATTAGTTCCTATGCCTTGGAAAAATGTCCTTTCCTTCCCACTTGATGTTAAAGACTGCCTGACTCCTCCTAGGTATCCAAATGTGTCTTACAGGTTGAAAATTTGTGGTCCCAAAATGCTTTCAAGAGACATGATGTATGCAGGTAACTAACACATTCTGTCACTGCGCAGTGGGACAAGAAGTCTGCTGTTGGTTAGTCTGTTTAGCCTATCCTAACAGTGTTCCCATTGTAAGGTAAAACACACTTGAGCATTCAGCACATAAAGTGCTTAAAAAGAATATGGTTTTTTGGGGACAGTGGTGGTGTTGAGGATGGGAGAGGTGGTCTCTCTGCAAACTGCTGCACTGTGATCTGGCTGAATATTTCAGCAGCTGAAGAAAAGCCCCCCTCCAACTCTTCTGCATCCAGGCACCCAAATAAGGGCGTATGTATTCAGCACAAGCACAGCTCTAAACCCCAGCCCCAAACATGAGCAGGTGCTTCTGCCTCTCTTTTCATCATCTGAGCACAGCTGATGTCTCCTGCCAATTTCAAAGGCAAGTGAATACAATGGGGAAGGGTGTGAAGCAGCTGGGGGGTGGCAGGAAGGGGGCTCTGCTTGGCAAGGTGAGCGGTGCCTGCTGGGGTGGTGGGCAGTCCTGCCAGCTCTCTTTGTGCAGCTCTGTGAGAAAAGGGGGGAAGGAAGAGGCGACAACAAGGGAGCAAGTTCAAAGTCACTGAGGCCAGCGAGTCATGGCTGATCTGTGCCAGCTGCAAGCTGCTGCTTCTCTAGTCTGTGCCAACTATTTTGCTGGAGTAGGGAAGAACCACTAGAAGTGTGTGGGTTTGTGGTTGGTGGAGCTGGAGGAGGAGCGATGTGGATCTTCCTTACTGACACACAGCAATCACAAATTCCCTAGCACCTGGCACTAAGGATGTGCCTCAGTGCACAGCCACAGCCTGGGTCCTCAGGGAGAAGGAAAGAGCAGCTATGCTTTTCACAATTACTCTAGAGCAAGAAATGCCACAAAACCCTGGTGTGCCAGGAAGTCATTCCTGGAGCTGCCACATGAAACAGGACCTCAGCACCGGGCTTGCTTTGACCAGCTACCAGATAATCAGCTGTCAGGAAAAATGCTTGTCCTTAAAATTGCCCCCGCTGAAGTGCTGGTGACAGCCTGGATTCAGGCCTCTTCCCTCTCCTTTGTGCCCTGTGCCACGGTCCCCAAAGGGCCACTACAGTTCTCGCAGCCAAAATACAGTTTTGCCTTTTCATGTGCTTCTGGACGGAGCAATGTGATTCATGCCAACCACAGCTCTCCTCCCCAGGCTGGGATACGCCTGCATGGGGAGAAGGTTTGGTCAAGGTAGGTCTGACACCCCGGTGGAATGTCAGAGGGGCAAATGGGGCGGCTAAAGGCTTTTGGTCGGCGCTGTCACACCAAGCTCACCCGGGGCCGTGTGGCGATGGCCGGGGCTGGTCACACCAAGCTCTCCCCGGGCCGTGTGGCGACGGCCGGGGTTGGTCACACCAAGCTCGCCCGGGGCTCTGTGGCGATGGCCGGGGCTGGTCACACCAAGCTCGCCCGGGGCTGTGTGGCGATG
>NW_005054360.1:2766541-2798910 GCF_000277835.1 Geospiza fortis | reverse complement strand
GTGCAGCAGCCGCTCGTCCGCACAGCCAGGCACCTGCTCCCGCAGGATCCCACGGCTGTGACTCATGTGATGCAGCATGAACACGGGTCAAGGACAAGCTCCCATTAAATTCAAAGAAGGCTGGCAGCCTTCAGCCACTCCGTAATACAAAATGAAAGTACTTTTAATCACTCTGTTCTGGCACTTTTCCAATGGTTTTTCCTCATCTCTTCCCTCCTAAGAAGGCTCAATCATTATCCCATCTACCAGGACAGTTTCCTCATTAGCATACATCCTCTTACCAGCCTTTCCTGGGCTCTGGCTGCTTTCCCACACACAGCTCAGTCCCTTCTTTGGAAAATGGTGCTTTAAAGGTTTTCTAACTCTTCTGGAAGAGTTTGGCTAAAAACAGGGAGGGCTTCGGAAAGAACCAACCCATAAGAGATCCCTCCATGACAGTGGGGAGGCCACATGCGCATGTGTTTCCAGAAGCTCCACTTTCACACTTGGTGTTTGATAAGGACCATCTCATTCTAGAGACAGAACATGGAAACAAATCTGTTGCTACCAGTCTTTCACAGACCACTGCCTCTTCTCTGTCATCAGAAATGAGGTAGATGTGGTAAGATCCTCAAAATACAAAACCACATATTATTCTAGCACTTGGTCCTATGATGAATGAACATCAGCAAGTGAGGTGTGTCGGGACAGGTGGTATCTTGTTTGTCCAACCAATATGAGCTCTTTATAAACCTCACCTTATGAAGTTTTTGCATATATTTTAAAGACAAACTGTAGATATTCTACAGTGACATCTGTCCAAACTGGTACCAAGACTGGCAGTGGTTCCAGAGGATCTCATCTTCACAGGTCATTCCTGAAGGGCTCCAGGTTGTCCCTCTATTGCTCAGACTCAGGATTTTCAAAGTTCATTCCTGTTGCTGCCCTGTGTAATTTTAGTTGGACCTTCTATGCTTCATGTCACTTCCAGCCTTCAGTCCTACATCGGTTGCTGCAGAGACTTGTCTTGGAAGTCTTTGCTTATCCAGCAGCCATGTCTTGGCAGAATGCATAGCTCTATTGAAAACAAAAAGCATTGCAAAAATTAAGTCTGTTTTGCTGGAAATTTTAGTAGTAAACCGGAGGCTTCTGGATGAAGTCAAAACCTCAAACTCTTTCTGGTAGTTTTCCTTTTGTGAAATGTTCAACCTTCCTTAGTATTTATTGCACTGGTGTGGTGCAGTATGGTTCTGCTTCTGGTTTGCAGGCAAATTTTGAAAATCTTTTGTGAAATAGAGAATAATATTTCCAAGATCATTAATAAACCACTTGGAAAGAACTGAGGTGGTGGTGGGGTGGGATGTAGGGGGAAATACACTCCCTACAACTATACAGAAAGGTACCAGCAATCATATTCCTCGAATATGAAAGTTAGAATTGTTTAAAAAAACACCCACATATTTAAATTTTAAAACTTCAGTGAAATGAGGGTAGCAGTCAGAGTTGGAAAAAGAAAAAGCATGAGAACCAGCAGAGATTTTACTTGAAAATGACTTGAGTTCAAAAACAGCTTTCAAAGTGAAACGAAAAATATTGCCTGGGCCCCTGTAGATAAACCAAGCCAAATCAATTACTTTTCTGTCTATAAGTCATGACCACTTTATAAAGTATAGAGTGAGCAAACAGAGGCACTAATAATAAAGTGTTACCACTTCAACAACATTATTATATACAGCATCTGATTTTGGAAGTAGGAAGCAGGTGCCTTTCCTCACAGGCAGTTGCCATGACCAAGGGTAGTGATTGTATTGAGGTTATATGTTTACTGGCTGCTTAAAGACAATTAATAGCCACATGTGCAAACAGTTAACAGTTTAGACAGCGTATTTCTAAATTAAAGGAATTAAACATCAGTGTTCTGCTATGAAGCACAAGTGGCTCAGCAATTGCCAGTGTGAAATGAATGTGCTGGTTAGCACAGCCTGGAACACACGGGCTGCAGAGGGAGATAGGGGAGTGTAAAATTGAAGTTGAGCAGGTATCAGTTAGTAAAATAGCAAATGGGGTCATTACAGATTGCTTTCTCCTGACTTCCCTTGCTCTTTCAGCAGTGCATGCATGCACTCTAAGACTTTTCTCTGGTTCAGTAACTTGGCAATTCCATGGGCAAGTACCTGCAGAGGAGAGAGCAGAACTTTGGGGTGGTTTAGGTAACATTTGCAGCTGTGGTGCAGGCAGCCCCTCAAGGCCCCATCCAGCTTGGCTGGCTTGATAGAGCCAGAAGTGTAGAAATGCACAGCTGCAAGGGTTTGCCAGCACTGGGCCTGGACTGTGTGTGCAGCATATAGAGCAGAGCCAAGGACCTCAGGTGCACAATCAGTACCTTTTACCATGAATCTCTAAAACTGAATCTGTCTTCTGTTTGAATAGATAAAGGAGAGTTTTATTCACATACCCCAGTTCCTTACTGCAATGAGAAAGCAGAAAATGAATGTTTCTTTTACATAAATATCATATATTTTAGCAACAGAATGTAAGAAATTTGCCCAGAGTCTGGTCCTTGCTGTGAAAATATATTCTGTGCTAGTACAAGAGGCTACACTGAGCAGGAGTGATTTACAAAGCTTTATAAAAGTGGCACTCTGTTGCCAAGAGGGAACTGTCAGTGGAACAGGACTGCATGTGAATATGTCATAAGGCTGCCCTTGTGAGAGTTGCTGTAGAAACGGGATGGGGGCATCTTTGCCCCTTGGGTTGTACATCTTTGTGAAGATCACAAGATTTGACATGAAAATGTGGAGATGCAGTCCCTGCTGCTGATCTCATGTGCCTGCTGCCTGGGCACTCGGGCACACTGCACCAATTCTCCAAGGAATAAAGGACAGGGAGCACCCAAAGGCAAAGTACCAGCTGCAGAAAACATGGTGGTGTGCGGAGTGTATGGTACCCCCTCTTTTTCACCATTCCTCTGAAATATGCTGCACTTTAGGCAGAACACAGAGATGATGATTTACTTAGCTTCAGCTCTAGAGCATGCAGCATTATGGGCTGGTTGGGTTTGCTTCTTCAGTGGCTTTCCAGCTCTTGGAATAGTCCCCACATGACTGGCTGCCAGCCCACACTGCTCTCAGTGACCCCAGAGCACAGAGACACGTGGAAGAGGACTGTCCTACCCATGGGAAAGGGCTGCCAGGTGAATGGCTGGTGAAACCCTGCCATATAGCTGTGCATTTCCCACATCTACCCCCGAGTCTCACAAACTGGAAAATCCCACATGAAACATCCTTAATACAGAGCAGGGTTTGGGGCTGCCAAAAAGAGTTTAAGGCAACCTGTGAGTCACAAAACAAGTGGCTGCATCCCTTTTCTGCTGGGATTGGTTGTACTTACCACTCAGTTATTTGGGGTGTGCCTTTGCTCAGGGACAAGTTTTGCACTTGTTCATCTCCAAGATCAGAAATAAGTGCCCATAAAAATATTGCTAGCAAGAAGCCAGTACAACACACACAGAGCTTAATGTGAAAGAAGAAATATTATTAAAATATTTTATGATTATTATAGGACCAGGATCATTGAATTAAGATAGAGGAAAACTAACACCTGTGACAGCACCATCCCACAGTTACTGGTTTCAACAAAACTTATTCACAGAGCCAGTATGAGTGAGGAAACTGCACTGACTCTCTAGGCTGTTCTTTGGGCAGTTTTAGCTACTACCTCACTTTGATAGGAGCAGGAGTTAAAATTAGCTGTTACTGTCAGATTAGCTGTTCTTCCAGGTTCTCCTCTTACCCCACCAATCAAATTGCATGAAAACAACCCAAATCAGCATTAATCTTACAGGGTATATACATATGAGAGCAGAGGAGAGAAAACAAACCTGGCATTTCAAGCACTGCACCCCAAAACCCTTCATCCCCATCAATTCAACAGTCCAATCTCAGGAGGAAAGCTAAAAGTGTTCATCTACCTGGGGCAGCATCTCAGGCTTGTGTGGTCAACCCCATGCTGCTGCCCTGTGAGAAAGAAAGTGTCCTCAGAGCCAGCACTGACTGGCTGAGCACAGTCCTTACTTACCCTGTGCCCAAAAGGGAATTCCCTGCAGCATCAGCTGTTGGTGACCACATCATACTGGGAGGGAACTGGAGCCTCAGTGGAAAGCGGGCACTTTGGAGAATGTTATTGAGCTATTTCTCCTCATCTACTACCTGATCCAAAAGGGAAACATTGACTGGGAGTTAGAAGCAGAGACTGGTCAAACTGTTCTTCCCCATAGTGCAGCCAAGCAGGGTTGTGGGGAACCTGTCCCACCAGCCGAAACCTCTATCCCAGCAGGGCTGTGCAAACAGTGGACTCACCACAGCAACCTGCCACTGCCCCTTTCCACAAAAGCACCACAGGCTTTCAGAGAAGCTCAGAATCAGCTTTCACTAGTTCTGCACATGGGTCCACAGCTCCTCCTGAGCTAAGTACCTGTTTGGGAGACTGGTGGGACAGTGGTAGGCAAAGAAAGTTCTCCCAAATGATTAAAGATTAGTTTTGGTTTTTTTCTCCTTTTACCTATCTCCCATTTTCTCTCCTCTTCTGGCTGCCGCATACAGGTAGCAGATTTTTCAGACATAATGTTTTATTTGCTGTTTTGGCATACTAATGTATTCACGTTTCCAGCCCATTTCACTGCTAACAAATCCTTATGTGGGCAGGAATAACTGTGTAATCAGAGAACAATACTTTTAAGAGTCAGGATGGGACAGTTTAAAACCATAGGAAATAAAATCATGACTCAATGCCTGAAAGCTATGGGATTGACAGAAAACACAGAATGCCATGTTCAGTGTACTACCTTTTTCATGTGCAGACTCCCCACACCAGAAACTTTGCCTAAACATGGAGTTCTTGGGTGTCTATTTGAAACAAGCAGAGAACACCAGGTAACTCAGGCAAGCAACCAAACTAACCCTGTCCCCCTAACCATACAGGACATGTTTCAGCTCTATTTCCCATGCAGGGCTCTAAAACCAGTTCAAGAATATTTTAATTGCCCTTTGTAATTTCCAACCATAAATGGCATCCCTATAGTGGAGAGGGAAAGTTAAAGCATAATCTACAGGTCTGTCTAAGGCCTTACACTGATTTGCTTTCTGTTGTCAGCTTCACATTTCAGGAAAGCATTTTGATAAGTAACAAGTATATAATGGATAATAAAGTATTTTCTGCAAAACCTTAAAGCTTTCTTAGGCAATGTTTTGATCAAAGCACCCAGGTAGAAAGTTGGGTTCTGTGTCCTGATTCATGGAACTGGGCCATTAGATACGAAAAAGTGTAAAATTTACAGGAACTCTGAGATCTGACAACAGAGAATTGTTTCAGTGCCTGCAGCCCCCTTGCTGGCTCTTCTTGTCTTTCAGCTGAGATTCTAAAGGCTTTAGAGGTGGGTGAATGTTGCCCTTCAGCAGCACTTGAAGGGCTGACAATGTTTTCAAGAAACAAAAGCAAATGATACTACCCTGTGCCAGAGGGAAAAACAAGGTCAATCATGCTATGCAAATCAGCTCTCTGTTGGAGAGAAAAATCAAAACAGAGGAACCTGCTACCCTCATGGTACAGACTGAACATGAATAATCAAAACCTAATTCCTGCTTGATTTTATCACCAGGGAGGATGAAAGAGAATATATGGGTGCAAAAATGCTTAGATGAATAGAGCAGTGACTTTAGAAACCTCTCAGTGATTGAAAAAGAAACTTGTCACTATAAAGCCCTGCATTTTCAAACTAACAGTGTATCACATGCAGCTGAGGACCTCTGAGGAACTGGCATCTAAACAGCTTTTTGCTGGCACGTATGTAAGAAGCATTCTGGCTCTGAATACTGCTCCTAACATTTTCTTGGGTTATTTCGTTTCAGTTCTTGACAGAAACCCATACATGAAAGGAAATACTCCACTGCTGAAAATTCACCTGTAATATCTCACATCAGGTGAATAGTACTTGCGTATTTCTACATATTTAATTCATTTACTTAAGGGCTTGGTTACAACTTACCAGCCCATCTGTCAAAACAAGATTCACTTTAACTCTGAAGCAATACTTATTGCAGATCTTGCAGAAATCCACACCTCACACATTCAAAAATCCCACTTCAAGTCCCTTGGCCTAGGAGAATAACAAGAGCAGCAACAGGCACCACCCCAAGTAAGGCTAAAACCTGAGATATCACCACGAGAAGCTCTAAATGGTTGCAAGGCAGAAGGAAAGCTATGCAGACAGGAATGAAAATGTGAAACCCACTAGGATACAGAGAAGAACCACATAGCTTATTATAGAAATGCCAAATGCCTGAAAAACATTTCAAATCATAAGCAAATATTTACTTGAAGATTCTATTCAATGTCCTAATTAACGGAGTAAAAACAATTTTATCTTCAGTGCTTATTGAAAGAATAGACACAACGCTCATTTTCAATTCAAATTTTACTCCCAATTGCACAAAGGTTGAAAAGATTTTTTCAAATTTTGAAAACCAGCATAATAATTTTGGTTTCATATATAAAACAGGGAAACCCAAAGAATACAGAGTTGTGTGACTGACAGGTTCCAACATTCAGCATTAAAGTTTTCCCAACTTTATCTCATACATTGATTATTTTCTACATTATCTGCTTCTCAAATTATAACTCTGTACAATACCCACAGACATCAAAGGTTAAAATATTTTGAGAAAATACTATGTTATGGGAGGTTCCAATGCTAGTACAGATTACAGTACAAATTAATGACAAGTCAGAGCATAGCTAAGAGTTTATTCAGAAGCTTTTACTTTCGGTTCTTATATCACAAAAGACATGTTCAATGTTTACAACAAGGATTAGAAACTGAGATGTTTTTATTTCTACTATTATAAAAGTAACATAGGAGACCGTTCTAAGCCATCTTCAAAATGCAGACCAATTTTTTTTTTTTGTATATAAACTGTACACAAAAAACAAGGCACTATACATTTTTGGATAATAAAGTATAAAGGTTGATTCGCATAGTTTCTCAAGAAATCCATGCTATAAATACAAATGCTTTGTTCAGTTTAGCACCTGAAGCAGCACTGAGAACAATTCATTAACTATTGCAAAGAGAAACTTTTCAGAATGCAAAGGAGATACATATTGGTGGTATAGCTAATTCAGTACAAGCAACTGCCATCAGCTACTTTTCTGTAGTTTTGACATGGAAGTCTTGAAAGTGAATACATATTGCATTGTTAAATACATACTTGTTCTATGTGTTTATATAAATATAAATTCTTTGTAATCCACAAACTAACAAAATAACACTTTACAAAGAGAACTTCTTTAAAAACAAAAATGGCAAGTATTGGATATAGCCAAAGGACACCTGCAGCAGTAGCTCAAGAAAACTACTGTTTAAGTGCATAGGAGAATGGAGCTTAAAAACATTACCTTTAAGAGTCAAAACTGAATTCCATTTTCAAAGAGTTCTCTTGGCCTTTTATTATAATATTACACACCTCCAGATAGGTAGTCACTAATAACTTCGGATTATTTTTATTTGTTCTGTAAATGGGTACAATTCTTCTAAAGGACACAGAAAGTGAGAATGGACATCCCTTTAGTGCTCACTTCCACAAACACAGCTTAGAAAAGTCCTTTTGCCTTTTTCAGGTTAACTTGCTTCCACGATGGCAGTGCATTGTACTCCTCTCTTGTCATCTCTAATGCAACCTGCATTTAAAATGAAAGGATGTACTATTAGCAAAAACAACTGATGAGTAGCACAACCAGCAAATTACTTTCTTGCATGGTTAGGCATAGATGCACAGAGTAACAGTGCACCTATTCTCTCCTTACCTCAAAGTCCTCATCTGAAAGGTAAATTTCAAGCTTCAGTGGATCAACTCCCTCAGGCAGAGGCCTAGCTAAGAGATCTGCTAATGGATACACTGTTTTACACAGCTTGGCCAGCACGTCCTCTACAAGTATTATCTGATTAGAAACCTCAGCGTCCTGAAAGGAGAAAACAGAGAACAGGATCACAATGCTGAAAGCATCAGCTGTGCCCATGGCCATCTGCAGCTGGCATGGGATAACATGCCCTGCCTGAGCACAAAGCTCTATGTCCAGGTGTGCACACAGGCCAACACATCTGCCCTACAACAATTTCACAGCTAAAACAGGTCTGCACTTAGCAGAAGGACATCCTGTACACGCAGAATCTCAGTTTAAGGCTGAAATCTGTTTTTAGTCATGAAGCCAGCATTTTCTGCTGAGGATATCTGCAGAAGACTTACAAAACAGAAAATGTCATTTGTGTTGAGATGCCCTTTGACTTAAAGAGTTAAAGCAGCCACATGTAATTTGGCTGTGACTCTGAATCCCAGGTGAGGAAATCAGTAACAAAGCCCTTGGACCCAGCTGATCCTTTGAAAGGTGCTTTGTTCCCCTGCATTTCAAATCTGGGGAACAGACCAGGACTGCACATTGCTGCATGACTGAAACAGCTATTCTGTTAAGCTCAAAGTCCAGCACATCTCTTTCTGAGAGATGATTCAGGTAACGCTTTCCTTCTGTTTTAGCAAAAAAAAGAATATGAGAAGTTACATGAAAAATAAAAAAGCAATGCCTCTGATAGACACATTCCCAGTCAGAATTTAGCTGTGGTGTTGGTTCTTTTTTTTTTTTTCCCTATGCAGACTCCTGAACTGTGTTTTCTAAGTTTATCCTCTGGATCTTGGGGCTTGACAGTGTAAACAATTCTGTAATTGTTACTGACAACACAAGGCACAATTACTAGCAATAGGAAACGGATTATGCAATGAAAAGATTTACCATTTCTGTGATCTCTGCGATGTCTTCCCTGTGCTCCCAACTTGGGAACATATTAGTGAATGTCAGAGGCTCTAGGCCAGCATGAATTAGATAGGATTTGGGGGGCTTCTTTACATTTTTTCCTAAAAACAGTCAAAATACAAAAAAAAGGATGGAGAAATTACAAAAGGTACAGTATTTTGCAATCTCACCCACTATTCAAAGTTACCTCCTAAGGGTATTTAATTTTTCCTGAAAAGCTGAAGCAGCTTAAGGCAGAAAGAATAAAGTCTCCAGAATTTCTTTTTAATTAATATGGAACCTTTTAACATGTTTTTCAGTATTTTTACACCCGTCTTTTACTGTATCTGACTGCAAAGATTAAAACATATATGCTGAAAATCCCCAACAGCTACTTCTAACCCAAATCCATTCTTATCTTACAAAAGCAGACTTAGAATAGAGTAAGCAGAGTGTGATGGTCTGAAATTACCCAAATTCAGGTAAATGAAACCTTCTGGTATGCTCAGCAGAAGTGTCCTGCCAAGAACCAACTAAGCTTAAGCTTGGAGGCTTAAGTGAGAATGTTTAAACTGTTAACTTGTGATTCTGAGGTGTAACACAATAAATAAGACCTTTCCACTGAGAGCAGAGTCAGTAGAATATCTTGGCAATTTGGGAACAACGCTGTTACTAGACAAATGGTTTGCTAAGAAAGAGTGGGGATTGTATCTTCAAATGAACTGATGTTTATTGATAACATTGAGGGAGCACCTTTCAGCTCAGGACAGAAGGCATGGACAGGTGTGACACACTCAGAGCAGGCACAGCAGTCTGTTACCTTTGCAGTACCGCAGCACCGTCTCCATGGCGCATTTCCTGTCTGTAGCCCACCTGATTCGAGCTGATCCAGTGATTTTGTTCTCCACAGGCCACCAGCCTTGCCACAGGTACACTTCATGGTGATTGTCAACAAGGAAGAGTGCTACACAGTCAGAAAATAACAAATCCATCATTAGCCACTTACTAGTTTTTGTAATCCCCTGAAGAACCCCAGTCTTATGTGCTTGCCAGCATCACAACAGGATCATTTCACATCTTACCAATTCCTTTGTTAATTATCCAGCTAAACTTCAGCTGGACTTTGATTCTCTGATATAAGCAATGTATTTTTACAGCAAGTTTCTGGCATACATACATACACTTGATTATTTCTCAGCATCTTCATCATGGAAAAATTACTGTTACTGCTTAGTACTGTATAAGCATCACATGCACACATTTGCCTGTGATATATCAAGTTAGAAGTGCTTACAATTACTAAGACATTGCCCAATGCAGGATACAGTCATCTGTTTTCTTGTTACTTAAGTATTTTAAAGCACATACCTGGCTGTGGGGCAGTGTAAAGATCCTCTTGCAAGAATGGCATGGAATTGATGACAGCAGGGTCTCTTGAAGGGTAAACATACTCAGTGGCTGAGAATTCTCCTGATGAACTACTGAGGCTGAACAGGCGGGGTGTGAAATTAAACTTTCCAGGATCTTTAAAGAACAAAAATTAAGAAGAGTCACAACAAAAAATGTTAAGACTTAATTGTAAAAACCAACAATTCACTTTAAAAATGACTGTAAATTTCCTGGGTTTTGAATAATCAGGAAAGACAACCAGACGTCTTGAGGGACTAGCAACAGCTGTAAAAAGTCGAGCTGAGGGGCTGGCTGCCATCAGTCTGAATCTGATCCTGGTTAGTTACTATCAGCCATTGCATGACCCGCTGTTCTGCAGCTTAAGTGAGGCAAGCCCATCGCAGAGTTAGCTGACAAATTTTCCACTTGGTAAATCAATTCCCCTGCTACCTTTGTTGGCAGTTTCAAAGCAAAGGCTGGATGGGAATGTGAGCAGAACTGCCTCTTAAATCCCTTCAGAAGAGAAGCAAAATATATTTGTAACAGTGTTAACTATTGCTATGTGCTGCCTGAATACAGAGGGGCAGCAGAAGCAGGGGAGAACAAAATGAAACACTTGGTTTTTCCAGTACTTTCCTTCTAGAAGTATTAAGTAAGATTTTTGGAAGCATTTCTCTGAAGAACTCAACTACCAAAAAATTCTTCAAAAACTTTACATTAAGTCTGACGACACCGTAGACGAGTAGAGTAAAATGTGAGTGCCAAATCCAGGAAGGCAGATCTACCTTGCAACATGCAGTCATAGGCCTTCCGATCTCTCCTCCCCAAAGCGTCCCAGAATCCCAGGGGCTCTGACCCTTCATCACATTCATGAATCGTCACCTTGCTGCTGCTGTGCAGCCCTGCCTCCAGTGGACACCTATAACACACAAAGAAAGAGTGGACTCATATTGTTCCTGCCCCAAACACAACAAACACAAACCTGCTGGCCACCCGCATTAGTGGACCCCAAAAGTACCCTATAGGCTTGTTGCACACTTCAGGCCAACACAAGCACTTTGAAAAAATTATCCAAAAACAAGACAGGGAATTTCAACAGCTAATCTTGTAGCATTTGGATCCCATTCCCAGAGTGAAAGGGATGCTCACAGGAGTTCTCAGTAGGGATTGTCGCTGCCTGCTTTTGTAATGGCTGCTGTCCTCCTTGCATGCTTTCCCAAGTTAATTTCCCCTTCCTTACTCACAAGGCTGGATTCTAATCCTCCTATCAAATGCCCTTTAATTTGCTATTCAGATGTTTAACATCTCACTCAAAATGGAAAATGACTTTGTTTTTATTGTAATTAGTACAGTAGGAAGAATGTGGGTGCCCAGTCCCTGGAAGGGTTCAAGGCCAGGTTGCATGGGGCTTTGAGCTATCTGGTCTAGTGGAAGGTATCTCTGCCCATGGCAGGGCGATTGGAGTTAGGTGATTTTTAAGGTCCCTTCCAACCATTTTATGAGTTTATTAATAAATGCATTTGACCTCCAGTGAAAGCAATTACAGGATATGAGTTTTCTCCACTCCACCAAACCAACCAACCTTCACTCCTCCTCTTGACAAGGCATGCACACGCTGCATCTGTACTTAGAAGACAACTTTATTTATTTCAAATTTTCTTTGCGTAAGACTACTTCAAGTAAATTGGTAGTCTGTATAATCATCTCCAAAACATAGATCAGACACTCACTGTTCTTTTATTTTATTGGCTGCTGTTCTTCCTACATCCTTGGTGTGAGCCTGTGCTTTGCAGCCATGCCACAGGTAGATGAGAGCTTTGTTGATATTGAGGACAATCATGGATGTCCTGGAACGCAGGCTGCTGCAGTGACATGCTACTTCAAGTAAGTTTCCTTCATTGGGAACTTCTCCTCGCACACAATAAAGCCTCCAATCACCTGGAGCAGACAGGAACAGAGCAGCACTATTATAAAATCACATGGGACTGAAAATTAAAAACCTCTGCTCTGGAACAGTTGTTCTCATACTGGATGAATTTCACCTACTGCATGCCTACATTGTGACAGAATGAACTAGCTAAGCACCGGGTTTGGCTAAAATTACTTCAGAAACCCTGTGCAGAAAGATGCCTTCTAAAACCTTGCTACAAGAGCACAAGTACTGAGAGCTTAAGAGCTTAACAGAGCAGAAGAGTCAAGTTCTGCTGTTTCATATGGTGAAGAAGGGAAACAAACACAGTATTCCTCCTATTCAGCTCCTCTTCCCCTCTGCACCTTAGGAACATAAGGTCACCGTCAAGTGAAAACTGAAGCATCTCCAAGCTACACTTCCACTGAAATTCTCCTTCTGCATTCAAGGAATATGTTACAAAAAGCAATGATTGGTAATAAAAGCTTAGAGCTTTCTTTGGAGCAGAAGAACTACTCATAAAGACACTCTTCTTCCCCAGACTGTGTAGAAAAGAACACACTTTAAAGCAAATGGGCACTTGGCTTAAGTAAAATCAAACTAAAAAAAATTATATGTGCATCAATACAATCAAGTCAACATGCTCTAGGGTGACAAAATCCATTCCCTGCTCAAAGAAGAAAAAGGCTACCTTGAAACAAAGCATTGCAAAGCTGTCTCAAGAGTTTCATGGCATTCATTTTTCTTTTCTACAGAGTAGGGTAGTTGAGACTGAATACAAAGCTCTCCACAACAGCTAAAAAAGGATTTGGGGGCAGAAACTCTTAACTAACAATAATTTACTTTGTGCATTTTCTTCTTCCTCTTCCCTTCTTCCAGCATGCACAATCATTCCTCCTTGGAAACACTGTAAGAAGCATGGTGGCTCCTTCCCTTGAAGCACTTGTACCTGGAAATTGAAAGCACCACTCTTCATTAAAAAAATAAAGGAACTATACAGACTCAGGAAAACTGGTCTCCATGGATTATTAAAAATTATATAGTTATGGCCACCCACAAAGATGGCTTTCCTTCTACTTTACAACTGCTGACTATTGTTTAAATTACCATATATCAGCATGCAATGGGTTCCATATGTGGCCTGCATATTAAAAGACTCTAGCTGGAATCCAACAACTGAGTTTCAGAGGATAATAGAATACCAAATGAACTTTAATTTAAATTGGTTTAAACTCACCATTTTTTGAATTTTATGAATATTTACAAAACCTGTCCATCTTGACCAATGTTCACCGAAACCATTATGGAGACAACATAGGAACTGAAGTAGGTTCAAAATTTGCTATAAAACTGGTTTCTGTGATAACATGCATGTTCTTTGTTCACTAAACATTGCATAAGGAGTATGAAACTGATATAGCCAATTCCTAAATCAGCTATGTTGCAGAGACTCTCACACTCTTGATCAAGGGCCCTTCTATTTCTCTCCTCTATGAAGTCCTGTCTTGCTGGTCATTTCTATGCTGCTGTTAAAAAACTAATTAAAGCAGGATCAAGGTAGAGAAACTAACTTTAAACCATCCATCTTGCATGATGGTAACAGTGAAGCCATAGCAAAGCCCAAGTCTGCCTAAAGACAAAGCAAATTAGCCTGTCCTCTCAGCTTCAAACTGCATTTGCTAGAATGTCTGCAAACAATGCAATTAAGATGTAATTACAGAGTAAGCAAATTCAAAATTTCCGAAGTATTTTTTTGCCTTGGCCTGCAAAAAGTGCTTCTCCTTAGCACTAGGAAGACAGTCCTGCTATCTGAACATGCACTTGAAAGGATGGCATGAATCTGTGCAATTATGCTTCATCTATTCCTGCAGGGAAGGCAGAAAAGACCTTCTCCTTCAGCCTTTTTCAGAAATATCCTTAGAAGCAGTATTTGGAAATGACAATCCATAAAGGAGCTTACGTGTCTCTGGCAATTGGAATAATGTCAAAAGTAATTCTGAGGTCTGACTATGTGTAATGGCAAGAACACGTTTACAGAAAGGGAGGAGGCAAAGATGATTCTTGTTTACTGTTCATGGCTACCCAGACAGGCAGATCTTACCAGGTTGGCCATCTAGGAAGCTCACCTGTGCTCCTCTCTCTTCATCAAGTTCCACTGTCATGAGTGCTGATGTTCCTTTCTCACTCACTGTGGAGTGCCTTCCTTGCCAAAAGAAATACACACATTTCTCTTTTCCAACAGCCCGTACTTGTTGCTCTCCTTTTTGTCTGCTTCCAACTGTGAAACAGAGAGCACATGCTGAAGAAAATATTCTGGCTATAGGTTTAAACAGCACATGGTTTCATCTCATCTGCCAGCTCAGCACTATCCCATCCAGAACCGGAAAGAAAAAATGTGCAATTGGAGGAACATTAAGTCTCCAAGCCAGAGTGTTCCCATGCAGAGCTGGCATTGTCTCCTCAGGTGGATGTAAGCCCACAGGCAGAGATGCCTGTGTTGGCTGGAGAAAGAGATGTAGAAAGACCTGTTACTATCTGGAGAAACATAACTGACAGCATTTGAGCCAATTTGCATGTGAAATGGCATGTCCAGTAATGTTAGCAGAAGAGTGCATTATGGCTGATTTTCCACATTACACACTGTTCTTTGGCAGCAGGAGAGGAGCTGCTTTCTTTTTCTCCTTAAGAGTCGGCATTTACTTGTTATGATAAGCAAATAATGTTTACAGCAAGTGAAATTCACAACACAACCACTTACAAAATATTGCAGTCTTTACAGTGAATAGAGAATAAACAGTTAGAATGAAATCAAAGATTTTAAAAAACCCAAGAGTTTTAAAACAGATTTGAAAAAAACATGTTAAAACATCTGCCTTGATTCCAGCAGTACTGAGCAGCATCCAAGTGAAACACTTAGGAGAAAGCATCCTGTTTTTTTCAAGTTGAGAATACTCAAAACACTACTTACTTTAAAATTTATGGGTTTCATTCTTATCTGTACATTCAGCCCATAAAAGTACTGCCTCCTACATAAAAATTTATTTTGTTTTGGAGTGATGGAATATGTTTTCATCCATTTGGATTAGAAGTCTGTTTACAGTTCAGTACTAGTGTTACCCACTTCTCCCAAGACTTACAAGCTTTCGTATTTTTCTTGGATTTGCCAGTATCTGATCTCAATGATCCTGACTAAGACCTACCTACATTTTTTTGGCTAAAAGCCTGAAGCTGTATAACTGTTATGTGCTTTCAACTGACTTTAATAAACTCTATTTGGAACAATCAGTTTTAGACTATTTGTTTTTAACTTACCACAAAAACCACCTATTCTTAATTTAGTGCCAGAAGGGAGAGTTCCAGTGGGCTTATTGAGCTGACTGGTTCTCAGGCTTTGCCTGCTGCTCTCAAGCTCTTTGTCAGAAAGAACACTGCTGAGCTCAAATCCAGATCAAAGGGTTTCCAGCAACAGCAGAAGGGATAGCAAGGGCAATGAGCTGGCAAGAGCTTTTCCTGTCATTGTTACTGATCTCCATAACTAGCAAAGGTTTTTCTTGTTGCTAAGCCTACCTCTTCTGCGAGACATTCAGACCACTGCCATTAGTCCAGCTGCCTAACTATTTTGGTGTTAAGCTATGGGCTTAATGAACTGTCCTGTGAACATGTACACCACCAATGGTGGGTAAAAGCAGAGATGGAAGCATTACATCTGGTGTACCAAAAATAACTACAACTTCTTTATTTTCTACTGCTTTCTTTTAAACAAAATACTAAACTTTACATTTTAATGACCTAGAAAGGCGAAATTAGCATCCCTAACCTTTCAAACTGTCTCACATCCATGGAAATCTAGGTCTGGATGCCACCACTAACAGCAGAGTTTCAGCTGCATTTCTGCATGTTTCAGCAAGATGAAATGGAATTGTTCACTAACCTGTAGTGCTCACCATGTACTTCCACTTCACCACATATGTGTCTCCCTCGTGGAACTGCCCTATGCTTTGCTTAGGCAGTCTACTATAGTCGAATTCCAGGATATGCCAGACATCCACAGAGGCAGTGATAATTTCAAACTGCCTTCCATCTTCTCCTTCTACCAGTCCATAACCCCGGCCAATATTCATTCCATCCAAGACTGTGCCCACAGTTGTTTGAGGCACAGCTACCATTAGCATGACATCATATGGTTTAGAGTCAGATCTGGATTCTTCCTGTCAGAAAACACAGAGAAGGGATTTCTTTGAGCACAGCATTTTTTTCTCCTTGCCCCACAGTTCCAGTCAAACATTTTGACTTCTGCATATTTCAGTACTTTAGTATCTTGTCATCATTTGAAGCCCTGTCAGAGCCACCTCAGCAGTATTCACTGAGCTGCCTGGCTCACATATTAATAGTAGTAGTAGTAGTAATAATAATAATAATAAAATATAATATATAAACAACACATAAGATATAGTTATATTGTAATCTATAAATAACAATAATATAAAACAACTCTGTGGGTTCACTGTAGGAGGTGATGTTCTGACCCTAGGTCAAAGCCCACAAGATAAAAAATGCCCTCTTGATCCTTGAGCACGAGCTTCCCTGGCTACCATCCCAACTAAGCCATCTAGTTTGAAATACCTAGCATGCTTATTATATGCACCTTCTGGTGAAGGGATTCACTAGAATTCTTCTCATTGAGTTTCTTCAGTTCTGTCCAATCAAGAAATTTTTCTTTGAACAGTATTGTTTCGTTATGTTCTGTGAGTCTGCCAAATACAGCCCAGTCTGGGCGTCCTTGTCCCTTTCTGTGCAAGGGAAGAAAAGATACAGAATCAAAATAAACACTGTGAAAAGAGGGCAAGAAAACTATGTATCTGCAATGAGACTAATTTGAGTTACAATACCTGGGTATGAGGGGATTGCATTCTCCGGGGTCCAGAGGATTTATATCACAATTGGAGTAGTCAAAGGTGCCATTCCACAAGTGTTTTGCCAGCTGGAATGCCACTTTTCTTTGTGCTAAAGTAACTTCTTTTCCATGCCATACATATACTTCACTGCCAAAATCAAACACCAGCACCTAAAATCAAAACCAAACAACAAAAAAAATCGACCTACTATTAGGTTAGGTGATACCCTGATCCTCCAGTTTCCTTGTGCTGAACAGAAACTCCTCCAAATATGAGTTTCTGCAGTGACAGTAACAAGGAGCACTGCAATGCAAGTAAGGACAGGCCAGTGGTCTGCATTGTGATGTCCAGTTTTTGACGATGACTGGAAGCAAGCAGGGGGAATGCTCTGAGGTACATTAGGTGGCTGAAGTCACTAGCAGATTAGAGAGCTCTTACTGCTAAAAATCTGGTTCTTTTGAATGAATGATAGCTGTCCAGTTTCAGCAGCTTTCTCTGACATTTAGACCTATGCCTTGTCCTACAGCCAGGGAAGGCTAACAGAACTTACAATATAGGCAAAAAGGCAGTGACTTCAATACTTTCAAGAAAATGCATCATGTCCTCATTTTAGAAACCTGAAATGGTTGTTGGAAAAGTCAGCTAGGGATAGAAATAAAAGCAGGTTTTATTTTGTTTTGTTTTTCCAAAGTGCTACTTGTTTTGTGCTTCATGACTCTGGGGTAAGGCACTGTTGACAGAAAATATTTACACTTCCTAAAATTGTATTTTACTTTGAAGATAATGTGAATAATAATTTCTTGAGACCTTGCAGCACACTCTAGACGGCAAAGTGTGCAGAAACCTTTCAGAAACACAGAGGACACAGTTTTCAGCGATCCTCTCCACAAGCATTTGCAGTTACTGCAAGGCGTTACCAGTTGCATGTTCCTGCACTTACCACAGGAACAGTTAGTGGCACAATACCTCTTTTGGTTGTAGCAGGGTACATTTTGGCACCTTTCCCCAGTAGTCATCCTCAGGAATGAGTTTATCCTCTACGAGGCGGTAAATGCAATTTGTTTCTATTATTGCGGCTTCGTACATTTCGTCTTCTTCAGGACTTCCAGCAGCTTAAGGGAAAGATTGTTAAAAATAACAACAAAAAAAAATTAACTCCATCTATCTTTACTAAAGAGAACCAACTCTACTATTTTATTGTGGTAGAGCATCAGATACTGTAACTATAACAATGCTTACACTGGTAATTTGTCTGTCCACCAAGGAGTTTCCAGAAGTCTTTGGCTGCGTGGGTATGGGTATTTATTCCTTCTTCTATAGTCTGTATATAAGAAGCTCTACAGCCAAGTTCCCTCTTTGTCTGAATTAAAGTTGCAAGTTCTGAAGCCTAAGAGATTAACAGTTATCTGAACAGGATTGCTTAAGTCTTTGGAATACTTGTGCAATATTCTTGCTCAGTGAGAAGGCAAATGAGATATAATACAGCAAATAGCATAAGAAATTGTTATTATTTATTGCACTAAATAAATAGACACTAGAAAAAAATTTTACATAAATGCATTCATTCTTTCATTTGCCTTAAAGCAAGACTGATCTCAGTGGACATGGGGATGAAAAGGACATCCTGCAATTCAGACTAATTTTTTTTTTAGGTTAGTCTGTATCCTGAGGATATCCTTTTTTCTCTTGCAGCTTCACAAACTACACACTCCTTCACAAATGCCAGCTTTCATTCAGTGCACGACCTAAAACATATTTTCAGGAATCCTGCATATCTCTCTGTCACAGACTATCAGTTACATGCCACTTTTTGAGAGAATTGGCACTAAGGCTCAATTTTATCAGAGACATATACTGCAAAGGTTCTAAAAATAAATAATAAATAAAACCTCACAACAGTACTGACCTTTGCTTTTTCTATGACATTTGCAAACTCTCCTACCCACAAGAAACATAAATGTGGAGTTAACAACAGGAAACAGTCTCCGCTGTTCAGTGATGAGGCTCTTGGTTCAACTAATCTTGTTTGAACATGTCTTCTTCCTAATGAGAAAACAAAGCTAATTATATTCCTTCAGCTACTACTATCAAATGCCACGATCTAATTTGTTTTGAATGAAACACAAACAATCCCAGCACATTTAGCAAAATATGTGGAAACAGACTGTTTAAGAATAATTCAAAGACTACTACTGTGGAAAAAAGTTTACTCACAGGAAACAAAATAAATGTTGTCTCCTATCAACTAATATTTCTATTATTTCCTGTTCTTGCTTTAACAACTCTGTGTCCTTCTGGAAAGAAATGAATTAAGTAAATGGCAGACAGCAGCAAAATTCCAGAACCTTTTACATTTGCTTAAGTGAAGTCATAGCACAATTTCCGTAGGCAGTAAAAAGTTTTAAAAATTTAAGAATTTTAAAAATTTTGCTTTCCAAAACCTAGCTATTTGCAGAATCAGATATGTTACTATGCACTGTAAGGGGAAGTGGAGCAAGAGCACTGTCACATCATTTCCAAATTATATTGAGCACTGGAAGAACAGGACAGTTAAAAAATTTCCACAGGGGATAGACAGAATTTATATTGAAATATTCTGAAATATTCTGCATATTGAAATATTCTGTTTTCTCTTTAGGAAACACAGACCAGTGGACCAATGCAAACTCATTTGTAAGGTTTAACTTTTTTTACACAATTACCGCTTATTTTTTCAGGTTTTGGGATCCTGAAGATTTTGAACATGCTAAGCATCTAAATGTGGTAGCAACTCCCACATGTTACATTCAGCCTATTATTTATGTAAAGTAAAAGCAGTTCCAGCATACCTTTAATTTGCAGGAGCATTAGCTTCTTGTATGGCACAGCACTGTTGTTAGAGTTTTGCTCTGTTAGATTAACACTCCGCAGGCTAATGTTGCTGAAGTTCTCTTTGCTTGCCAGGCCAGCAAGTGCTACTTCTGAGAAATTTGAATTTGTAGACACTTGTACATAAAAAGAAATTGGAGGAAAGACAGACAGATGTAAAAAAAAAAAAAAAATATATATATATATTAGTTGTTGCATTAAGAAAATAATTTCTGCCCATTATTTCCAGTTTTTCTTCTTCTCCATAGCAACAGTAAAGGCAGACTAACAACTACCCCAAAGATTTGTGGGTTTAGGATTATCTTAATTTCTAGATATCCAAGAGTACACTGTCAGTGTCAGAATTATGCTATTTGGTATGAATACCAGCTTTGCTAGGAACCATCCTACCCAATGTTTTGTGAAGTACTGTGCAGATCTTCAATGCCTTTTAAGTAATTAATAATAAAGGACATCACAGAGACAAAGCTAATTAACTGTAATTGCCTTAAAATTTGGCTGAGACAGTGTGATGCAACATCCATTTACATTTCAAAGTCCTAGCCATGTTTTATTGTAAACTTACAGCCCTGTTTCTTGGTTACTTTTGTTTATTGCTCAACCAAAGACAAGACACTTTTTGAATTTATAACTCATGGAAATCCTTCTCATGAGATGGCAACAAAGTATTACATATATAGTTAGTGTTTTCATCAATATAATCAATAGTTAAAGATGATCTTCCTTTACTCAAGTGTAGTAAGGAAAACTGGTACCCCAAAATGTAGGAGTGGTTGGACAAATCTTTGAATAAATTTTACAATGATGTCTTTGCTGTCCGTCTGGTTGTCAGGAAAAAGCAAATTCACAAGTAAAACACCTTGTAAGCCCTGCCACAAAGCACTGATCCTTTATGGAAATTAATCAGAAGGAGTCAAAGAAGGTTAATTCCACTTTCTGAGAGAAAATTAGGACCCAAAATTGAGGCCAGTGGATCTGAACAAAAATTCATCTACTCTTGCCAGCTCTCACCCCAGCATGACGAGGTTGGATCTGCTTTCCTTGATCTCCTGTCCTCACCCTGCTCACCCTGCAGGCATTGTGGCTCTCTCTGCACAAAGTGACTGTGCTAAAAATAAATAATTAAATCTGTGTACAGGATGTGGCTATAGGTAGCTTTCCTTGAGGAAATCACACCCTTCTCTCCAGGTCTCCTATGCAGTCTACATTTCACTTTACACTTCAATTAATTTACTGCCACTCAGAGAATCCATTCCATTCCTTCAGTTCCATTTTTTTGCATTGGGATTTTTTTTTCTTTTTTAATTACAAAGGCAAGATGGTGTCTTGTACAAATCATCCTGCTAGCTTACTTTTTTCTACTTTCATTCTCTTTGACTCCATGAAGGCAACATTCAGTCTTTGTTCAGTATATTCATGAAGAATATCTTGTCTTGCTGCAAGCATTTTCAGGGGGTTTCTTGAGGACTGGACTCTGCGTGTGGGCCTAACTGCACGTTTGTGCTCTGCTACAGAAGATGTCAACCTGAAAAACAAGTAGTGTTTATAATCATCAGGTAATTTTTCTAGTCAGAATCATCTAACGACAAGAAATCAGGATCAGTTCCTCAATTCAGGCAGGAGCATGATTTCAGAAGAGATGGATGTGCCCAGTACTAAGATACCTACAAGAGGACTTAGAGCTGAACATTTTGAACAGTGCCCTTGTGTCAGCATTCAAAACAATGGGGAAAAGGTAATTCTTACTTTGGTGCATAAGGATCAAAGATGGCATCAAAGTCCTCATCAAGGTCCAAAGGCACTGAGGAGGAAGGGAAATCCACATGGCGATAAAATTTGGAAAATGTTTCATCATCATCCAGCTTCATCACCTCTTTCACAGATCTTCCTGTAACTGTCAGCACTGTCTCTTGCATCCCAGCAACTGCAGGAAGAAAACGTCTCACCCAGTAAATAACCATACTAGAGTTTATGGCTCTAGAAAAGGTAAACATGGCTTGTTTGGTAGTTGCCTGGGTAATTTTTTTTTTGTTTGGTGGTAGTAGTTTGGTTTTTGTTTGGGTTTTTTTCCCTGTTAGTCTTTTTTTAATTGATGGTAGCAAAGTGTGTTGATAAAGAATATTAAAACAGTGTAACTGCAACTCATATGCAATAATCGTTATACAAAAGGGTAGGGAAATAAGGCTAAATGAAAACTTGGGCACTATAAATAAGTTGCTATAGTAGATGATGTAAGCATTTTAGGGTTTTGTATATTCCATCTTGCCTCCAACTGTGTAATTCCTGCCTTTGAGAAGATCTAGAATCACAAGGGGAAAAGTCACTACATCAGACTAGTGAGTGTGGCACAGTTATTATCCTATGCTAGTGTCTCCTGTACTGAAATGTGAATACATTTGTTTATGGTATCTGTTACACTACAAATAACATAAAGATGTAATAAAGATTTTTGTCTTACAAATGGAGGACAGACATATGAGATGGAAACATCAGACAACTCTAGAGAGCTTCTTAAGTAGCCAACAGGCTGTGCAGGGAAGATGATGAGCTGCTACAGAGAGTCAATTTTCAAAAAAGCAGGAAAATGAATGAATTGTGCTTGGGAGCAGCTTAGTATCCTATTTTGATTTTAATAGGACTCAACTACATTTAAAGATGTTTCACTGTATACGGCAATATGGTTCAGACTGGCTGTGTGCTCTTAGGAAATTCTGCCCTACAGAAGGATGTCCACATCCTTGTTCCTAGAGAATTAAGAAAGTTATTTAGGCATATGTGATTTATTCTACTGTACACTTGTAAGACAATTGCAAAAGCCTTTTCTTAAAATTTAGCAAAGACTGAATCACAAAAATAAAATTATCAGTAACTGCAGTCTGAGCAGTTACTGAGGTTTCTGCTACCAGATATTTCAACTAAGGGGCACTTTAATCAATTTACTAAAGTCAGAGGGTGGATATGCTGTCACCCTTCATAACTCTACCAACCTTTGTTATTCAGCCTTCCCAAGAATGACTCCAACTTGTCAAGCTTCATATCTGATTCCAACTGCATATCAGGCCTGGCTTCAATTTCTAAGCAAAGCAGAAAGCAAAACCTGTTAATTGACAGGAAGTAAATAAGCCTGAACATATTGCAGCCATTTTTCTTCCTTACCTTCCAAGGGCTTTGTAACTGGAGTGGTAGACTTCTGCCGGAAAGGGGATGCTGCTGGTGTCAGTGCACTTGGAGAAGCCAGGCCTGCACAGGGACACAGAACATAGGAAATGCAGCCATGAGTCAGCCTGCCCTTCCAACAGTGACGACAGAGAAGCTATTTGGGGAAGGCAGATGAGCCTGGCTACTTCCTACAGGCCAGCACACTTCCCCAGCCATTGTATTAGAGAAGGCAGAGGGCCCTGCCTGCTCCTTGAATCAGCAGTAGCCTCAGAAACCACCCCATTCACAAGAACAAAGCTTCATTTCCGAGTGTTTCTTAGCAAGCTAACACAAGATATAGACTGTCTCTGGAATATATTAATTTTGCTCCTTTTCAAGGTAGCAGCATTTCATTTGGTCTACATTTTGGGCTTCAGTTGTACCACAAGCTACATTTTATAAACATTGAAGTGTTCTGAAAAAAAAGATAAGTTTAGCAGGGAAGTCACCATGATCTTGCTAGGCACCTTCACCTCTACCACTCTGTTACTCCCTTTTTAAAATTTAAGAACATCTCTATGAATACATGTAACAGGGTGCATCTGACTTGTGAATGCTGTCCCTGGATTTCACAGTAGCTCTTGGGCCCTGTTGGGTTTTTAAGTACACATGGAAATTGAATTAGAAATGGAAGTTAGAATCTCTACCACATCAAGCACTATGCTCTCCTTTTGTTGTACTCTCCTCCATCCTTTTCAGTAACTATCATAAAGCAATTAATTCTGGACCCAATGGGTAAAATGAGGATGAATTTTTTAGTTTCAGTTTTCATGTGAATCTACACTGCTCTAGTAAGAGAACTGCACTCTATAGAAGTTGTGGGTTTTATTAGGTAGAAAAGCATACTGAGGCAAACAATTGCACCTATTAACTTTTGCTGCCTAGACTTTCAGTAAATAGAGAAACAGACATTTACACTGTTCTCTATTATCTATTTTCCACTTAGCCATAGTTTACTTATTACTGAACCATGTAAGTTTAAGCCTTTAATTATTTTGATCAGATTAAACCAATACTGTGCTGGGGGAACATATACTAAACATGTTTCCATTATCTTTACTGCATGTTGTAGCAATATAATTGTCATAATCGTTAAACTCCAAGTTAAATTTGGAATATTAGTAGGTAGCTTTTCCAAAAGCAATTTTTTTCCTCTGTTACCTAAGAGACTCAAAATTCCAGCAGGTTTTAAGTCAGTGGGTTAAGCCTTCCTCGAGACACACTCAAGAGGTCACGGCTCCTAAGCAGCTCTACCAGCACATAATCCACAAAACCACACGGAGAACTGCTTAGGAAAGGATCACCTTCCAATTAGGACTGGATAATTTTCAGCCATAAGAAGCAATTAAAATACAGCATCTGTGCACATGTATATAACAAAGATGTTATTTTGCATTGCTTTCTCATAATCTCTTAAATTAAAAACTCATAATGATAATTTATTCTTTCAGGATATAAATCAGTACACATCTAACTAAAATCCCACTTGGGCTACTTTTATTGATTTCACTGTCATTGCATTACCTTGCTTCTTCAAAAGAATCATCATAGCACCTAAAGAGATCCTTTCAAGATAATTATTTTTCTTATTAAGAAGAGCAAATGCTCTTTTTTCCTTCTATTCTTTTACAAAGACAAATCCATTTGCAAAAAAAAAAAAAAAACCAAACAAAAAAAAACCAAACAAAAAAACAACAACAAAAAAAACCCACCTAAAAACAAAACAAAAAACCAAAAACCCAAAACTCAAAGAGCAGGTCTGTGGACAACTAAAAAGTTTTTTTTAGTGACCCTCCAAAAAGGGTTACTCTTTTACTCTTTAAATAGTGACCAACTGTCATTTCTAGCAGTAAAACTATGTAAAATGTAAGCAGCAGCTAAAATACGTTACTAACAGAGGTAATTCCTAATACTGTTTATCTGTTTGTCTGCCAACAGATTGTGGCTTGGATTGCAAGCATTAACTCCTGTTGAAGTACTGCCCTTGCCCTACAATGATTTTTTAAAATGGTTGTAATTTAATTCAAGGCTCATTGTTGTTGCATTTAATAACCAAGTCCTTGTAACAACCCAAAACCTAGTAGTCATTAAGCACAAAAGATCAGTTTAGGTGCCTTCTTCCCAAAGCTATCATCTTCCCAGGCATGCTGTGTGAACAGCTGCATTCCTACCATGTGCAGCCTTCAGAGACTCCTGTCCACTTCAGAAGAATGATTAGATCTGGAAACAGTGACTGAATTCAAGAGATCCCAAAAAAGTCAACATTGCTCCCTTGTCATTCCTACTCTGTGGTTTTATGCAGAAACAGGGAATCTTCAGCCAAACATAACACTTCAAGCTGTTGTCCAAGACAGCATCCATAAAAACAATACTTGTTTGCTAAATATTCCCAGTGATCCTAGGAGTGGGGGAAATGCCAGCAACAGAAACAACTCGATTTCACAACTATTCTCTAGACAGTGCAGCTGGGTTTTCAAAGGAAGTAAAAAAGAATAATCTAACTATGTCCTGTGGGTTGTATTAGAAGGAAAACCAAAACATATATCCCTGTACAAATGGTAGATTTCCACTAGCCAGACAGAGCCCAGTGATAAGTGGATGGAAGTGCAACAGTGCAGAACAAAATGGATCAATACCACGCCCACAAGAAACTAAACTGAACAGCCTCATGACACAATTATTCAGTTGAAGATAAACAGTCTTCCTCTTGCTAAATACAGATGCTGCTTCTGCATTGCTTTAGTTTGACTTTATTTTGACTAGACAGATAAGAGGTGTCTTATTTATATTGGGATAATTTCATCACTGACCTTTTTTTACCATTCGGCCAGCCACAGTGAACTGTGTGGAGTCATTGGCTGCTCCTTTTCCCTTGGACTTCCAGGCTTCTTCTCGAGCTGTAATCAGGTGTTTCCTCTCCTCAATGGTCATCTGACTCTCCTGGTTATCTGCCATTCTTTGCTTTTTGGGGGAAAGAAAGAAAGAGATGTTTAAAAAACCTGCTAGAGATATAGCTAAAGACTGGTGGAACATTTCAGCTGCCAGATGCAGTTGAAGGGAGCAGGGAACAAGCTGCTGCAGCGAAGTCACACTCACTTAGTGACCCTGAAGTGCTTCACTGTCTTGCTGCCCCATTACACTGTGAGCACAAGGTTTTGGTCTGTGCTCTTTTACCTCTTCTTGAGACTACCAGCCAGGGCAGATGGCACTCCTCTACTCAAAGCAAACTATTCACTCTGTGTATGAAATAATTTTCCAGGCCGTATTCTTTTGAACCATGACTTGCTACACAGGTGACATCGCTACTGACTATGAGCAGTTGTTTCCAGGTGTGCAAATCTGCAGGTGGCACAGGGAAAAACAGAGAAGTGGTGTAACTTCAGTGGGTGATTCCTAATCAGTCTCTTACAGTAACTCAGCTCCCCAGGCAGGATTAGCAGTGTCTCCAGAGGCTGCTCGTTTTAGATCTTAAGTCAGCTTGCTCTACTAAATATTTTTCCAAGGACTGATCATCTCTACCACTCCCTCTTTCCCCCCCCAGGTCACCCTTAGCTTTCCTTTCTTGCTTTAGAGGTTGGCAGCCAACAGCTGGAGGGATTAGAAGCAGAAGGTGCACTGTCTCAGTGCCCTTCTCACACAGACAGATTGCTGATGGTACTTTAGGTAGGGAAGAAACTGAATTTACATACTCTGCTGTAGCTAGGTCAGGCCAAAGGACTGTTACTTTAATATAGTTATCTTTAAAAACAATCAACATTTCAGGGATTACACTGCATAGAAGTCAAACATAGAAGTATTTTTAGTGCATGGAACTGTCAGCTCTGGAATTACTTTCAAGTTGATTCTATTCATAATTTTTCTTTACAACCTAGCTGCTAGAATTGAAAAAAACAAATTAAAATCTCAAGCTTTAATACCATTCTAGGTCAGAGAACCTCAGAAGGAAAATGCAAAAGTATGCACCAGCTTGTGAACATAAACATTCTTCTCCTTTCAATAAGATATTGGTTTTTTTTTATTTTCTTAAAAATCAATCAGACTAAATAAATAATTCATTTTATATAAAAACTATTGTGACTGCAGGGGACACTCTAATATAGAGATTTTGTAGCTTTCAGCATTTACCAGGATCAGCAGACATCAGCCAGAAGAACGAAGACAAGCCAAGAAAAGGTTTGTACAAGGACTAGGACCATGACAGCCCCCCACTACTTCCCTCTAGTTCCATCTATTTCTGCAGCCTTCTGCAGTAACACTTGCTCTCCATTTATCAGGAAAAGAGCTGGACAGCCAGACAACAGGACTGCAAGCCATGATAATCAAGACTAAATACTCTGAGTTTTCCCTAGAACTCCAAAATGTTCAGTAGAAATAACAACATAAAAGTCTATTCAGTACCATTTCCTCATCTGTCAAAGTCTCTGAATGCTCTAAAGAAAAACACTTGAAGAAGTCTCTTTCATTTCTTCCATTCTCTACCCATTGTCAGCACAGCCACCTCTGGGATGAAAAGTTCGTAGAAAATACCACAACAACATATTAAAGGAGACCTGGGCAGGAAATTAATAAATACCTAATGAAGCCACAAGTAAAATTTAATACACAAAACAAATATTTTTAACTTAGTAAGGATGCTGACTTCCATTATGATTATGAGGGAAGTGAGCGAGAGGCAGAAAGAAATAAAATAATGTGGATTTGGTTTTGGGTTTTTAACCTTAGAGGAGTCTTAATTTTGGATTTTGTCTCCAGCAAATACCTAGATCTTCAGAGTCTACAGAGCTACTGAAAATTCTGAAGATGCAGACCTACAAAGTATGTGAGTTAATCACTACACACATGAATTGCCAGAAAGATTGTCAGTAATTCTGGAGCTGTGTCAAAGGATAAAAAGGATAAAAGAAAACAGCTGTCAGACAGGAGAAACAGACTTTTTTTTTTCTTTTTTTTTTTTTTTTTTAAATGAAAAAATTTAATTTGTTCCTTATAACAAAACATTTTTGGATTTCCTAACAAAAAAAAAAAAAAAAAAAAAAAAAAAAAAAATCAGACTGGGTACATATGTTACACAATTTGGAGAAATTCCATACTAGATCTCTTCCTAATGCATGAGGACTCCTACCTTAATCTACTAATGAACAAATAAACTAAAAAATTATAAACTAAATAGACACCAAGAAATTCCCCATCAACTTAATTTCCCTTAACAGTTCTGCTGAAAACCAGAACTATATGCCATGATTAAATAAATAATAATTTTATATAGCCAGAAAGCTAATATGAGCCAATGCAACTGTCAAAAGAAATTTCAGAAAAAAACCACCTGCTAGTTGGGAACAGTTTAGAAAGCTTTCAGAATTGCCACATGGAGCATTTGTGGAGGAATTAACTGGTCAAAGCACATTCTAATTGGGAGAACATATGTTAAGAAAGCTAAAACTCAAGAAGCTTCTAAGTTCAAATTTTATTTCTAAGTTTAAAAACCCAAATTATGATATGAAAGAAGAACCTCAAATTTGCATCTGCAAAAAAGTCAAATCAGAAATTAGTATATCAAGAATAAATAAAAATAACATATAAAAACTTAGGAATAAAACAGCTCTAATGCGATTTTTTTAATGAAAAAGTGGTTACTTTAATGAAATATTCTAATTTATTGTGTAAAATAGATGGATGTGTTCATTGACACCTTAGACAAAAAACTGGAAAAGGAGATGCCCCAAAACACAAGAACAAATTTCAAAAAAAAGCCTTTGAAAAGAGGAAAATAAATAGGATAAAAGCTCAGATGTGGACAATATTTAGAAGTAAAACTAAAGCATGTAGGAACAGGGCACACAAGCTGTTGGTTCTTCCAGACACCCATGGAAAGGCTGCTGCAAAGACAATCAATGAAGAATCAAATCACCAGCATGTAATTAATGCCATTCCACATGGCATTATGGAAAACAGGTTTAATCAAAAGGCTAAGTTTGATGAGCTCAAGTGTGATTAAATGTATTAACACTGTTACCTCTGATTTCTTTAATATATTTGAGTTAATCACAGATGACATTCTGGGGCAGTTTTTTTTGAGGAATATAAAAATATCAGAGCAGCTTACAGGCTGTAAACTGGTTAACTGACCAAACAGGGAAGAGCCATGCAGTGATCTGATTCATCCCAAATTTGATCAAAATGCGTTCATGAACATGGAAAACAAAGGATGCAGTCTCATCTCCTGAGAAGACCCTCATGATGACACCAACATAGAGAAGAACGATGAAGATAAAGAAGAGATAATCACATAGATGGTTGGAAAAAAAAAAAAAGCTATATCAGAAAAGTCTGGTAAACCAGGTTTTTAAGAGAAATGTTATTAAAAAAAACTCCAACCCAGCCAATTGGGAAGACAGAAAAAGAAGAGAGACAAAAACTCTCATGGAAAGTTGTTTGGAACAGATAATCTGTACTGGAATAACTCATCCATTTCCAGACTCCATGCTTCTACCCAGGGTGATGACAATTTTGAAAGGTTTGAATTTTTTTTTAATTAACATCAGATTATATCAGATAAGTATGTATTTTCACTGAAGAAAGGGTTAAGAGTTACATTTAACACAGCAAGAATAATAACATATGAAGAACTACTTAATATTGCCAAGAATTTTCTGTAGGCTGACAGTTTAGAATTCAGACTGTGTGTTTTTCTAAAAGATTCTGGTTTTAGTCTGGGAAGGATTTACAGACTCAATGCAAGAACAGTTAGAAACAGGGATTACTTTCTCCCACAGAAACCTTGGCTAGGTTGGATGATGATATTGGTCTTTTCCAGCACATTTCTTGAGGGTATGGCAGGCACTCCCCTGTTTATGCTAAGGAAGGGGCCACATTGTAATGGCAATGCTCCTACAATTTTGCAGTCCAAGTAAGGTCCCCTTTAGGTCACAAGAACTGAGAAAGAGTGGTCTGTTAGCATGCTGATGTGCTGTTTGGTTTTGTTGTTTTTGTTGGTTGTTTTTTAATACAAGAAATAAGATAATTCATGTTTTTCTATGTAGAAGATCAAGACTGCCACTACCTGGGGGAATCCAAACTAAGAATGAACACAAAAAAACCCCATCTGTTTTTCAAATGGGGGTTCTATAAAACAAATACTATAAATTACATAAAAGAAGGATTCAAAAAGTATCTATTTGTTTTTTAATACAAGTAACTTCTGTAGTGTAAGCTCCTAAGACAAAAAAGCATAAGGAGAATCCAACAGTTGTTCAAGTATGGTAAAAAGTCTCCGTGTTGTTTTGCTCTGCAACTTTATATGGGCCTTCATGTAAGACAACATGGAGGAAAAACTCCATGCAAAAATATGCCTTTCTGTTCAGAACTGCTTTGAGAAAAACAGAACACACTCAACTCATGTTTGGTGCAAATAACAAAGTGATCAACTGTGCCAGAAAAAAAACCCAAACAAATCTGCATGTACCTTGACACTGTGCTAGAAGGAAGCAGCTTGCTAAGAGAGAAGGATGTAGCTCACCAGAGTCAATGGAAAGATGACCACTATTTTTGCTGTTTTCCTTTTAAGACAGATGGAATGAACAGCTCATTAAAAGGCCTCCTGTCATTACTGGAGGGTTATTATTAAGTTAGAATATATTGTTCTCTTCTAGATACATAAAGCTGGTGAACTCTGTCACAGCCAAAGTAAATAAGCTATATTAAATCCACAGCTTATAGGAAAGAGGTAGCACTAACAAATTTCAAAATAGTCTAAAATTTAATGTTTAATTTAAAAAACTTACAGTAAAAGATCATATTCAAAACCAGCTATAAAAGTGAATGTGGAAATGGTAAATATGAGTCGCCTAAATGTTTCTAATATATCCAGTAGGCTCTTCTGTATTCATCATCCCAGCCCAGCAGTATCTGCTCCTTGAACTCACTGCCATTACCCATGCTGGTCAGAAAGCTCCCTGCATGCTGCAGCTCGTTTCTTTGCCCATTTCTACCTTTGCACTTTTTACCTCTGATCACATGAACCAGGTCTAGTTTGCTCAGATCAAGGTCTAGTACTCTACTGCTCAAAGAGAACTTTGTTATGTTGCTCTGGGTATAGGAAGTTTATATTTCTCATTATTTTTTTTTCAAGAAAACATTCCAAAATGTTTTCTTGAGTTTTTCTGCAGCTCGTTTCTTTGCCCATTTCTACCTTTGCACTTTTTACCTCTGATCACATGAACCAGGTCTAGTTTGCTCAGATCAAGGTCTAGTACTCTACTGCTCAAAGAGAACTTTGTTATGTTGCTCTGGGTATAGGAAGTTTATATTTCTCATTATCTATTAATTCTTCAAATTGTCTAAGATGGAATTGCAGAGGTACAGACGTTGAAGAACACTTCACAAGGAAGCTTCTCTAATATTTACTGCAGGAGCAGCAGAACTCTTCCCAAGCAAACACAAATCAGGAATGTTCATCATCAATCTGAGTGTAATTTTCTGTCTCACTCCTCCCTCCAAAAATGAAATAGAAATTTTATATAGCATTTCACCTTCCATCTCCAAGGATGACGGTCATCAGAAATCAGAGAGCTTGATTCTTTCAAACTAGTACTACAGACCTTAAAGGAAGAAAGAGAGAGAAGCAGGAAGATGGGATAGTCAGAGAATAGAAGCAGGACATGCAAGACAAAAAGTCCTTTACACAGGAACTAGGGAAAAGCACTATGGGAAAGTCACCTCTGAGCAAAAGCAGTTCTTTTACAGTCAGTAAATTAGATGATGTTATGTCTCACACTGAACATGCACATTACTTAAAAGGAGGTCAGGGTACACAGCAAAATTCTACAATAAATGCTGTGTAGTTCCATACTACTCCTTTTATACACCCTTTTAAGCAACTTACAAGTTTTCAGTATTATAATGAATGCAATAATGTTTTCTTCCTTTACTTTCTCACCAATACAGTCTGAAACAGATACAGAACTTTCAGAAAAGCAACCATAAGAGAAATAGTAGCACAATGTATATTGAGGAAGAGTACACACGATAGTGGCATAACATTATGTTCTTTTAAAGCTACATTTACTGAGCTGGTTAATCAGTTAAGAGGATTATTAATTTTGTACATTAAAAAACACTGGTAAAATGTCCTTACTTGAAATTGTTGAGCATTTAAATTGCGCAGACTTTTGCTCACCTGATTAATAGGTAGAAAAGGATGAAATTTATGGAGAGCAGGTATAACAGGAGAGTAAGTAGAAGCATATACAGGTTCCTATGACAAGGACAGAAGCAGAGCAAAGGAATTAGAAAAG
>NW_005054360.1:2748890-2766485 GCF_000277835.1 Geospiza fortis | reverse complement strand
TTTTGATCTAGAAATGTTTTCACTGTTGGAAAGCAGAGATCAAAAATGCTGTCATAATACAACAGCATGTTTACCAAAGCCATTCCATGCAGGAATTATCCAAGTTAGTAACAATATCACTACAACCCAACACAGAACAAAACAGCGCAGCTGGGAGACGCACTTTTTGTATGCTGATAATTTTTATATGTCTCTGTTTTCATGCACCATTAAATTGATGAACCATGTCAACCACAATGTGAATAACTCTGCTGCAAGTTTAATCAGACCCTGCTAAACAGCAAATCATCTATTCTCTGGATGAAAGGAAAGAATGCTTGCTGAAACTGGGAGACTCAAAAGCCATCTGGAAGGATTTGCTAAGCCCAGAGTACTCAGTGAAGGTGAGTTCACCATTCCAAACGGAGCCTACAAATAAACCCTGCCCCAGAGCTGGGCTTATCCAAAGCTGATTAGACACAGCTTTATCAGCTTTAATTCTTCTCCCTTTCTGTAGGTTAAAGCAAATGGGGAACATGGCACAGTAGATGGATAAATGCAGCTTATTAGAGTGGCTCAAAATGCAGCCTAATAATGAGTTTCAGCTTTGATGAGAATGTGATACAAGCACTTGGTGGATGACATATATGAACTGGATAAAACTCTTACCACAGCAAAAAACTAATATTTTAGTGTCTAAAAGTCACTTTTCAAGGGCTTACCCTCTCTAAGATTTTTACACACTTCATCTCAGAGTAATTTTGAAATGACTGCTCAGCCCTAGCCTTTAACACCAGTGCTGAGCTGCAATTTAAACATAATGTAAGAATTAAGCGTTTCAAATGTCAGTCACTGCTTTAATGCAACTGCAGTGCAGCTGGTAATCACATTAATCAGGGACTCTGTTAAAAATGGTTCACTATAAACCAGAAATTTTTATTCCAATAAATCTTCCTATTTTGATATTATGAAAAGATTTTGAAATTAATTAATTTTTCTACTCATGAAGAAATCCAACAAACTGCAAGTGTTCCATCCAGCCTAAGATGATGAAAACAAAGATATGAAATCCAAAATATTTTTCCTCAATAAAAGAGATTTTTTTCCAGTAAGACATTCATCCAGCAAGACAGTTGTTCCCCTGATGTTAGAGCTATTCTTTGAATTGTCCAAATATGTTTTACCAAATATATATAAATAATTTAGGAAGTCTCACAGCTTCCACAAATTTTTCCTCCTGTGTGCAGCAATCATCAAAACAGATGCTGGACCTCCAAGTAAATCTCAGCTTCCCCCCTCATCTGTATCTGCTTGTGTTAATTCCTTAGTCTCTCTTTTTTTTTTTTCTTGTTTGAGGTTTCTCTGTCAGCTTTTCCATGAATTTTATGGTGTTTTTCTACAGTTTAGTCTACACACAAATAACTGTAACACATTTGGATAAATATTTCACCATGTAGACACCACGAAGAAGTATTTTGACTAGAAGTGATCAAACAGCACTATTTAATGTAGCTATTTTGTTAAGAGTATGAATCGTTCCACTTTTGTTGTTTATATGAAATCTAAATATACTCTATAAACTTCTAATTTCTGCAGCTATGCTTCAATAATCAAACCTCCAGAATAATTCAGGTAACCTTTTAAGAGAGACACACAAAAAAAACCTAAAAAGGTGTCTGACTACATTAATAGGAGCACCATACTGTAACTAAAAACATCAGGCATTGTTTTGAAGCAGCAGGGCATGACAGAAGTTTACACACCCATGCTGTTGATGCCATGGTGTTGATGACTGCCATGTGTGGAAATTATCTAACTAGCTCAAAATTCAGTAATCAATACAATTCCTCCATTTTTACTGTAATCCAGCAACAGAAAACACTTAAGATTCTCAAGTACAGCAGAGTCTCAAAGTTCCACAAACAGACTTCAATAGCACAGTGCTTCACGGTCCTCAAAGGATAACAGCCACCACACTGATTGCTTATCAAAACCAGTACTTCTAGATTTAAGGGCAGCTGACATGGTTGTCTTGTAAGTAGAGCACCCTCAGTAAGGGTTTACATATTTCTCATGTATCACATGAGAATCAGCATCCCAAACATCACTATAGTTCATGGAATGGTGTATCTTACACACCCGAGTTTTCATCCATAGGCAGACATGAAAATCCTTTGATTTAGGCTTAAATAGCCAAGAGCTAACATGAACTATCAGAGTGGGTGACCCAGTGTCACAGAAACTTCCCCTGCCAGCACTGTCACTTCAAAGCTTGTATCCCTCCAGCACTTCATGCTCCCTTACTTGCTTTAAAAGCCTGACTGTGCTTGCTGCACGTGGTAACGCAGCAGGGAGGGTATGGGTGCTGAGGGGTGAGGAGAGAGAACAAAGGGTTTGTCTCTGCCTAAATCTTGGCAGCTGTTTAAAGCTTTTTCTCAACCCCACTGTCTTTAGCTAGAGTACATTTGTTATCTGATCTCAACAGTTGTCATTTTGGAGACTAGCCTGTTAAAAATGTGACCACAATTTTGCTTTCCTCCCTGGAACTATTTTTGCTTTAGGACGTCTTTCAAACTAGCAGCTGGATTTTTGAACAAGTCCACAGAGCAAAACCAAAACAAACCCCATAAACCAAGCTGCAAAAATCAGCTTTATTCTTTTCTGTCCAGTTAACATGACTGATGACTCACGTGTTCAGGCACACATTTATCCTCAATAATGATAAACTGTGTCCTTACTTTTAATGCACTGATGGAACAGGAGACATTTTGTTACTGTTTGTCTATTCTATTTAGTAGAAGGAAACAACGAAATAATTGGATCCAAAGATTACCACCCCCACTAGCAAATTTTGTAACACAAATTTTATTTTCACCGGTCCTCTGTGAAGTACTCCTACAGAAATTAAAGGCTTTTGAGACAGCCTATTTCATCTGACTGAGAAGGGAAACCAGTCTCCATTGGTCCTGTACTCTGAGCCAGGGGACAGTCCATTTTGAAGCAAATCTCTTGGTCACCCTCACTTTCTGCACTTTGGTTCACATTGCAGACTGCACAGACTTTTGCATGAAACCAAGTCCTGAAGTGCACTCCAAGATCCTCATGTAGCACCTCTGCTGCTAAAGGCAGTCAGGCCACAGGTCCAAGCTAAATTTAGTCTGAAACAAAGATTTCACTGGACAAAAAACAAGTATGGCACAGGTAACACATCCAGCGACCATTACTGTATTGAGGTAATAATATATATATATATATATATATATAAAAGATTCGACCTTGCTGGGCAACCTAATTTACTCATGTATAGACATAATCAGAGTGTGCTAACAATCTGGATCTCCCTTTCCTCCACACCTTTCTACCCATCTCCCTCTTTATTCACTACCTGTTGTAAGACAGATAAAATATTGGTCCTGCCACTTCTGGCTATTCACAAATGGCAAAGATCATGCAAGATAACCAAAAGCCAAATGGCTCATGAATGCTCTTGTACCTGCATTACCACAGTAGCTCTAGGATCCAAAATAACTTGTCAAAACCCCAGTGTATGCACAGAGATAAAACAGTGCTAGGAAGGTGACATTTTTACAAACTCACCCATACATAAGAAAACATCAGAACTAAGTATTAAGGCAATTTCACTGTGGGGGCGTGGAAGGCGGAGAGGGAAGAGGGGCAGGAGAAAGAGCTTAAATCTTTATACCTGTACATGCTGCAGCAGCCTTAAAGACCCACTTACTAGTTCATTATCTTCTGATGTGAAGACACTGTAAGCACTATTACACATCCCAGGACAGTGAAGACCTCCTCATTTAATAATCTCTCATGTTGGGAGAATTGGTTTTTAAACAAGCCTGACAACAAGAGGAGCAGCAGGAGCTAGCGGCTAATATTAGGCATGCCTGTGTACTTGGATGCGTCTTCAAAAAGCAAAAGCATTTCAAGCAAGATGTTTTTCCCAAATAGGGACAGAGTTACCTTCTTCAACAGCTGCTCAACTTCTTGCATCTGCGCACTGCGATCAGTGACGGCCACTTTTGCATACTCCTGCTTTTTGCTGAGCCTGCTCTTCCAATCTTCTTCACCACTCTTCTTCAGCAATGCCAACCTACAAGGAAAAGCATGCCCACAGGCAGCTTTAAACACTGTCCTTCCCATTATCCTCAAAAGATAACCTTATTGTTTCACTAATGCTGCATTCAAGATAATCTGAAATTAGGTTTTCTAGCATTAACTAAGTTACTCACATTTCATACACATGTACAAAGCTCACAAACAAACACCAAGCCTTATACTGTACATGTTGAATGGCAATCATCTGTCAAAACACAGATATCCAGACCTGAGACAGACACTCCAGTTAATTTGTATCATCAGTGGAAATTGCCAATACAGTCAAGGGAGACCAAAGTACAACACAGATCCTCCTAAAGTAGGTGTATAAAAATGTCAGATTAATAACTGCTTTTTTCCCTCCACTCTGTCACTAAGGCACAGCAAGTGAGCAGCTTGGCTATGGATACTTATCCTGTAGATCTCCAAAGTTAAGAATATGTATCCTACCTTTGGTCTTCATTGTACTCATTAAAAAATACTCTTACAATTATTTTCTTTAAGCCCCAAGAAGAAAGAGGACTGTTCAGCAGGCACACAGCAATTAGGTCTCATCAGGCACATCAAAGGATAACTCTGCAGTTCCTGCTTTCACCCCAACTCCAGGGGCTGAGGTTACTTATCAGACTCCCTGGGATCACTTTGTATTCCCTTGCTTAGCCCAGACATTGCTGTGACACAAATCAGCAGCACCAGTGCACTAATAACCTGGTGCTAACTACCCTGCAGCTGTGACATCTATCAGCAACATTCAACTTGTTCAAAGGAGGTCTAACATTTAAAATGTGGATTACCATTAATCTCAGTAAGTGGGATCTTTTCACAGTGCTGTTTCCTAATCTTGAGCAAAATTCTGAATATAATACAAAGTGCTGACTGGCTGCAGTGGGGACAACATGTAGATTAGTTTTGCTAGAATTCTATTTGTCCATACAAACCCTGAGGTGACTACTTTTGGGAACAGGGGAAGTTAGTAAGGAATATGAGGTCTATACAGGCATGATGACCTTCAGTTTACCTTCCTCAGAAATCAACATTTATATGAGTTTTATACCCTTCAGAAATCATTCTCAGTAATCCATAAAATGTATATCTGCAGCACTTTTGCAGACAGTTGCAGTGATCTACTAAATAATTTTTTAGTTTAATTAAGTCTTATGACATACCTTTCTCAAATCTACAGCATTTCAGTAAGAATTACACAAAACCCTTAACCCTATAGATGTTTAACAGGTTGAGTAGTTAAACCTACTCTGACCACAAGACACGGAAATTCTTTTTCAGAGATGTGATTACTGTTATCCTCACAGCAAATCTTGTTTGGAAACTCTGAGGAGAAGGAAAGGGTAGAACCAAAGAGGTCTATCCAGAAGCCAAGTTTCAGGCAGCTGCCTCCTGCAAAAACCCACGGGGTGCAACCATGCTACTGACCTCTTTGGGGATGATCAATTGGGCCTAAGGCAGTCACTTGAGAAAAACTAAGAATGCAGAAAACAGTAAATCTACAGAATACAATGGCAGTAAGAATGTTAGTATTCAAGAAAGCAGTTATTTCCTCTCTTCCTGCCCAGGCAGGCAGTGCTGGCAGGCTTCACAGTGCCTGGTTGCTTCATACCTCACAGCAAGGGATGAGTAGGGGTGAGAAGGACTCACAACAAGGAGCTGAGGTCATGGTCATTGTTTGCAGAAAGGACACAAGATTTCACTGCCCAGAACTAATCTTCTGGAGTGCATCCATGCATGTGTAAAACTGTGGAGGAGACCAAGATGGGACTGAATTGCCACCATGCAATGAGTTATCTTCAGTAGCTATGTTCTCTCAAGTCAGTTTTGCTGAGAAATGATCGGTGATAACTGAAGCTGGAAGGCATATTGGTCAGCTTTGGTCTAAGCTGGGTTTGTTTTTGAAAATGTTTAGAGCTACTCAGCATAGCAGGCAGGGGGGGAAAAGTGGGTTTTTTTGTTTCTTGGTTTTTGGGTTTTTTTAAGCTAACATTACTGCAGGGTATTTGCTCTAGACCTTTGACCCAAGCAGCCTGCTTGATCAGGGAGAGAAAAATCTATAATTCTAAGAATACTTCTGTGTCTTTGGAGATTTTGTTTTCTTCTCTGCCACAAGGATGGTTTCATAGTAGCCCTCCATGGTTCACTGGTATATGTAATGAAACAACTGACTCCTACAGGTAAGAACACACATTTACCCATTTTGAGCAATGAAATCACCACTTAAAAGAAACATGTATGCTCTGTATGTCAATAAAAACTTCACTGCTGTGTCAAACCTAAAGCCATGCATTTCTTTTGAACAATGGAAGTGGCAGTAAAGTCAGACTGCCCCGACTCAGCAACAACTGAATGGAGGACACCCTTTAGGATGAATAAAGATGCAAGAACTACTGATTGGTTCTTATAAGTAAGCCCACCAGCTCAGCAGTACAGAGCAGTTGATTCTCTGGAAAATCTTAGAAAATAAGGCAAATATTAGGTCTAACCCTTAGATTTGTTTAAGGCCTGCTACTTACTGGTTTTATTGAATACGTCTAGTTTTCCAGTTTTTATAAATAATGAATAATCATTCATTAGTCACTTTCACAATGTAGACACACTACTTTTGCCTCCAAAAGTTCCTTTTCCAATATGAAGAAAATAAGTTCTACTCTTTTCTTGAAAGAAAAAGCTTTTAGTGTGTCTGCCCATCTTTGACAGCTTGCTCTGCATCCTTCTTTCACCTGCTACTGAGACAGACTATGTGACATCAAGACAGAATGATCCTCATCCCAGAGGTGTCAGGGTGGCCTCAAGGCAAAAGCTTTCAGAGCTGAAGGCAAAATGCAGGATAGTGAATACTGAAGGAAAACAGAAATGCAATGTGAACAATGGTTTTGCCTAAACAAAGAGAGTTGCATGACAGGCCTTGGCAAAAATCCTAGCAAAAAATCTCCAAAATGACACATCTTGCTTCTGTGGCAATATTTTAGTATCTTAGTTGCTAGTTGTCTCCTTGAGCTAGAATAAACTGGACATAGGTTTGGTTTTCACAAGTTCTCCCTTGGCTGCACTTGACCAGTTCTTTTTGGATCAATCATAAATCCTGGAGAGCAATATGAGATATATAATTACAGAAAGGAAGTTGACTGTTAAAAGACTGCATAAATTCAGTATAGTGGGAACCAGACTATGTAAGAAAGTATTGCTGAGATATCCGTACATCAAAAAAGGTTGAAAACTAAGCTTAGGCTAGATTTTTCCTGAGAAAGTGAGAATGATGGTAAGAGGTTCACCAGAAATTATTCAGATGTGGCTTTTTAAAATGGTGATCATGGCATGCACCTGGTTTCTACAGTGGAGCTGACAGGATGGCCTTTGGTGTCAATAAATGCGCAGAGGCAAGAGAAGAGAGTATGGGTGTCTTTCCTCCTTAAAAAATCATGATTTTCATTCTTCTATATAATACAGGCAGTTCTGAAAATGCCAGCCATACATTCACTCTACAAGGATAGTATTAGTTCAGTGAAGCAAGTCTTTGTGGAAAATCACTTTCATCCAGACCAGCATTCATGCATCCTGCCCAAATACTATTTCATGTGTGGAAAAGTTGTTCTTCCATAAGGTGAAAGAATGTCTGACACAGCCAGAAAAATCCACTGGATGGGAAGATGAAGTTAGTGAATGTAAAAGGAAAAAGAAATCCAAGCGTAATAGTTAATCTTTAGCAGAAATGTTCTTTGATGTTTATGAATACTTGGCATGAACTGTAGCCAAGCAAAAAAACCTTAGTGGTTGCAGTCTTTTAATTCTGGGACAAGAAGTAGACTACTGTGGTATTTTGGAAGGCTGAAACATTTTGATATGAGCTCAGTCATTTACAGATGTTTGTGGAATCAGGGTATACAGACTCCTGACAAGACAGCAGGTATTTCCTTTTGTCCGCTCTGGGACTGAGTAAACAGTCTTGGAGTCCTAACAAAAGTGGTTCCTGATTGTGTGACTGACAGGCTTCAGTTCCTCAAGATACCAACTCAGCTGAGGCATTGAAGTTAGGCCAGAAACAGCTACTAAAACTTGGATCTTCCCTCCAACCTCCTTCTCTCCACCAGGATCAGGGATGGCAGATCATTTACTGCCTATAAACCAGAAGTTATTGGTCTTAAACCTCATCTGCCAAGACAACTGACATATTTACAGGAGGGGATGGGGAAGGGGGATGAAAGTTGCTTTAAACAAAACAAGAGTAAACTGAAAAAGGTAAGTACAGCCTTCAGAAAGGGCACTAAGAGTGCACAGCTGCTATAGCTGCCCCTGCACTCCCTTGTGTAATGGGGTTGACAGGGAGTGGGGATGCTTGTAAATGAGAATGACTCACATGCCTCCTAGAGACACATGAATTTGGGAAGCAAACTTTGGAATTATGTTTAAAAGAAAAAAAAAGGTTCAGAATGCCTAATATCCCACTCCCCTCATTAAGTGAGGGAATACTTTTACACAGTGAAAGTTTAATCAGGCAGTTATTTTCATTTATTGGTTCTGCTTTCATGCAGAAAAACTAAGCAAAGATAGGCCAAATAATTGTAATTCATTCACTGGGCTGCTACCAGTTTGGGACTGAGTTTATACTCTCAAAGTTTTAACTAAGTTAGGAAAACTTTTACAAGTACTACAGCAGCTATTGGCACTTCAATCCCGAACTCCCACTCTCTGCACAAGTGCAGGACTTAACATTTTGCTTCAGATCAGAATGATCTTGGGTTGGAAAAAGTATTTCTAGTACTCCTATAAACCTGTCCAACTTACTATCCTTTTAAAATCCCTAGAGTAAGTTCCAAGAAGTCAAAATGGCAACCAGGTACTTCTGAAGTAGTGGGACAATATCAGAGTCTATCTGTGACTCCCTCTAGTCAGCTTATTTAGGGGACTCATGTAGACCAAGAAGAAATGCTTATTAAAATAAACCAGAATCACACTTTATCTGTTGTATAACTGAAAGCAGAACCTGGAGAAGTAGATTGAGTATATAAGTGTAATTAGAACATGTATATTTTACAACTTTAATTTTCTGAAATATTCATTGATTATTTAGGTGGCTCTTTCAAAATCAGGTTATTATGTTCTCTTGAATGGTAATTCTCATTCACCATCATCTGCTTTATAAGCATGACAGGCAGATTAGCCGCATGTTTCTGCTGTTAGTAACAATAAAGCCTAGTAATCACTACTTAGCTTTTTTAGAAACAGTTTTAAAGCTTTTTATACTATCATCAATATAATAACTATATTTATAGGGATCATTAAAAAACAAAAGAGAAATTTAAGTACCTTTCCTTAATTGACATCGTTTTGCTGGCATTATCAAGGACATCCTCAGCTGTTTGTGCTTTGCTCTCTCCCATGGAAAACATCTCACAGGAATTCTTATAAAATTTGCCTTCCAATTGTTCAGAGAGCTCCTGCAGTCTACAGGATGCTGCTGCTGCTGTTTGTGAAACTGTCCTCATGGCTGATGTGCTGGTGAGTTCAGAAGAAGGCTCAGCGTGGTCTGCCCATTCAAAAGAGAAGCGCTGAATTAGCTCTATTCTCAAAGACACTTTACATTACTAACACTGAAGAAGCAAATCTGTATTTTAAACATTCACATCACATATAATTCTCACAGGGAGAAACTTCTGGCTGAGCCAGAGCACAAAGATTAATTGTGCGGCATTACTTGCTGCCATTTGTGACTGATGCTCACAAGGAGTCACAGAACATCATGTTCAATACACAATTCCGAACTTCACATGGGTGAGGCACAAACTGCTGCTCCCCTCATCACACCAACAGGAAAAGGAACAGATGAAAGTGACAGGGAACAAAGAGCAGGGGAAGAGAAGCAGACAAAATCTAAACGAGAAAATTAACTATTTGGTAAAGCAGTTTAATGCTTGAGCAGCATACTAGGACATTTAATAGCTTAATAGAGGTGTTATTTTCTAGGAGGGTGTTGGGGGCTCTTTTGGGGTTGTTCTTTCAAGCAGCAATTAAACCACGGGAAAAAACTGCCTTGAAGAAAGATAAATGCACTATTACAGTTATCCTTAAAGAAATATAAGCGATCTTCATTTTTCTTTTTGAAATGTTATAAGCACAACACCCCTCTGATATATGGCTGCTCCTATTATAATCCAGTCTCCATGTCCCCTGCAGTCATCAAAGGCTAATTGGACAGAATGGATACTGCTTTAGAGGAATACAGGCAGAACTGTACCTTCCTATCTATGCCTGTGTGAAGACCATTAAATTCAAAATACATTAACTTCACAGGATGAACACAAAAATGCTTTTAGTGCTACAGGGTAGTGTGATGCTGTCAACCATCACAATAAAACAGAAAAGGAACACAACATCCTTCTAAATTGAGCAGAATAGAAGGACTTATGAAATGACCAAATTCACAGTTTATTTCCTAAATACTTTATTTAAAGATAGGCAAGTTTATTTTTTAAGTTTAAATTATGCTGTGCATATAAAAATTTAATTGCTCTGAGCATTTCCTGGTTTGTATTTCATCACCACATCAAAGAGAAAATAATACTAGTTTTGCAAAAGTAATTATCTGAAAATTATCCACTCCTAGTTATGATGTAGGTAATTCATAACTCTATATGCACAATAAGGCAAAAATTAAGGGCAGATAATTGACTCAAAGCAGCAAGTTTAATTTGTTCTGAATTTTGGAGGGCAGGAGAAAGGGCAAAACCAGAAAGAATAAATCTTAGCTTCAGCATATAATACTACTTCTTTCAAAGTAAATAAATCTGAATAAAACTGAGTCATCTTTAAAGACTGGAAAATAGAAAGAATTAAAAAAAAAAGCCCTCTATTTAAAAAACTTAACACTTCACAGATACTTCTGTACTTCTAAGCAGTGTTAGAAAAAGGAAACATAACCAGCCTTGATAAACCTTGAAACACCATTTGCTGAATGAGACCACACCAACAGCAAGCAATTACCACACCTCTTTGCCAAGTCTTGCTTTTCAAAACACTTTCCAAATCCACCTTTTCTTCAAAAGACTGGCCTTTTTTGTCTTCCCATTTACCTTGAATGCCAGTATCAATTTCCTTCTGTTCCAGAGGCTGAAAAAGTGCTTGTGAACCAAACAGTTCCAAGCTGCCCTTCCTCAGGAAGCTGTATGTTGTCTCTTTATGGTGGTCTCCTGTTTTTTCAGGAACAGGATGTGTGGTTTCATCCTCAAAGGAGCTGTACTTTTTAATTTCATTAGCTTCATGGGCTAGAAACCTCTTTCTTTCTTCTTCATGTTTCTTTGATGGTTTTCTGCTTTCTAGTGCTTCCATGGAGGGCTGCCACTGCTCTGACTTGTGTGTGTGTTTTCCTGAAGAGTCCAAGTTTTCTGCTGCAGGGTGGAACCTGGTGGCAGCGCTCCCTCTGCCATCAGTACCTGGTTTCCCAGGCAGGTCCCCAAACAAGGGAGCCAGGGCAGAGGCCATGGCTGAAATCGATGTTGCAACTGCAGATGACAGGGGAGCAATCTTTCCACTTTCACTCTGGACCTATGAAGGGAAAAAACAAACAAACAAAAAATCCAAACCAGCCAAATAGGACTTACAGGCTCTGAAATTATCAATTTCAAAAAGCAGCCTTATCACATCAGTTCATCCAAGGTATGTTTTCATGTAAATATTGTACTCTATCAGTACAGACTAGAACAGGTAAGGAAAGCAACAATGCCCCTGTAATTCATCTGCAGATGGGTTATTCCACTCAAGGTAAAAACAACTGCATGTGAGCAGCAACATCTTTAGTAACAAGGGGTGTGTGTGGAACATGCAACCTGACATTGTGTCGGGGCTCAGGACCTGCAGCAGTGCAGGAAGAATTAGCTCAGGTTCCAGATGCCAGCTGACATGCCATGTGCCCAGGCTAATCACCTCTGCATCTCAGCAGGACTCATTAGCTTTGGCACAGCTCTGCTCTTACACAGCTCTGCAGCTCCCAGCTCTGGTGACCACTGAGTGCCAGGGAGAGACTGTTCCATGCTGTCCTAAGCCAGGGCAGACATTCCTGATGCTCCCTCCACATAAATCACCTTCATGCAGGACTTTTTCAAATATAAACATTGGCTGTCATGACTAAAGTATTTGAGCCTAAGAAGCACCTTAAAAACACTTCCAAACTTATTCTGCCAGCCCCCATGGTGGAACAACTATCTTTTCTAGTCTTCTAACATAATAATTTTGTAAAATTTTCCTAGATGTACTTAAGATGCATTTTTTTTCCCCAACATGCAGAGCTTTGTCCTCTCCAAAGGAGAAGCTATGAAAGCTATGAAAGAGAGTGACAAACATGCCTCATACACATCTGGAGAGGGGTTTTTTCAGTTGTTTTCTTAAACTGCAGAGTTAGCAAACAGTGTGCAAAAGGACAGACAAGATCACACCACTGGGAAGAAATCGGCTCAGAACCTGAAAAGTGCATGCAGATTCCACAAAATTCAAACAGTCATTCACTAACAAAGCTGGGAAGCAGAGCAAAGACTATGTTAGCTCAAAGATTCCAAAACAAGATTAAGAAAATAGTTACCAGTTTATTTTTTTTCCATTGCATCTATCAGAATTAGAAATTTAGAGGAGATCAGAAAAGTGAATTCCGTTTTAGTTACAAGATATTTACATTTTCAAATATGCATTTTGGGAATATAACCTCTAGTTATCTATTTTGAGAGTTCTCTTTTGCTTCTTCCTAGAAAAACCATACCTGCATCTCCAAACCCCCCAACACCCCAATGAACAGTTCACTGTAGAAACTCTTTTTGAAATACATTCCCATTGAGCTTGCTTCAGAGTCAACTCTGATTTCATTTGCTAGGTTCAGATGACACAACATGCTTCCTGTGATTTTCCTTGCTTGAAAAGCATGTCTGCTCTGTAAGGCTGACAAAGTAACGTGACTGTCACTTCTTCCCCATCTCTTTCAGCCCTTTTCCATTCACCACTGGCCCCAAACAAGTTGGTGACACAACCATTAAAGAGGCCATGCTGTGACAGCGATTGGCACATGGAGAGTGGATGAAAAAAGGACTATGTAAGGTCTGGAAACCTTGTTTAAATAAATCTGTCAAGCATTTATTACTACTTCATGGGCAAGCAAAGTAGGCATAAAGTACAATTATAATCTGAACAGCCTTGCACCAATATGTTTAGAGAAATCCTGCTTTCTTACTATCCTGTTATTATAAAATATGGAAATTGTATAATCATGAATGAAGCATATAGAAAGAAAAGAGTAGGAACTTTCTAACACTCAGATTTATTCAAACACATTGAAATATGACATGCACAGGAGATGTGCTTCACTGTTAAAGTGATTTCTTTCAAAGCTATAGTGCAAAGGGACTGCTGTTTCTGCTATTGTGAAGAGATCTAAAAGACCACTTCTGGGCCACCTTATACTGAGGCTTTACTAAAAAGGCATTCCTTTGCAGTTCCAATTAGATGAAGTATTCCAGAACAGGAAGCCAGATTTCACTGCACATTAAATAATTTCTCTTTGACTTCCTGAATTTCAAAAGTATTCTGCTTTTAGGGAAAAAAATACAGATAAAAATCAATGCCTTCTCCCAGAGGAAAATGACAGGCTATGTCCTTACTAATAACAGAAATATATTGTGCTTTCAGGAAAGAGCCTGAAAACTGCATATGACAAATCTCCAAAATGCCCTGAAAATACAACTAAAGTAAAATTATGTGAGTCTCAGTTTTTTACACCTTTGATCAAGAATTTACTTTTAGACAACGTGTAATACTCTAGTGGAAGTGACACACACTGTGAAAGGTACAACTTGCACAAGGCAGGAAGTCAATATACTCTCAAATTACTTAAAAAAAGAAGAAAACCATACCAAAAAATTTGAACACTTCAGGGAATGTTCAATGTCAGAAGGCAGCTTCCTGATAAACTTATTCCTCTGTGTGTAGTTCAGAGCAAAGGAAAGGCCAGCCTTTATGGTATCTTACTGAAGCTGTTTTCTCCAATAAAAAGAAATGCAAAAGAGCTGTGATGGCACTTACCTGCTCAACCTCTCCAAGAGTGACTGGCTGAGTCTGGTAACGAGCATTCATCCTCCTGTGCCTCAGATCTCCCCGATTCCTTGTGGAAATGGCCCTGGATACTGGCTGAGACAGTTTGTTAAACAAAGCCATCTTTTCTGCCAAGCTTAAGGTGGAAGAATCTGGTTCCTCAGACTGATCTTGCCCCATCGCCTCTTTGGCTGCTCTTATCTCCTCTTTAGCTAAAATTTTTTGGTGTGCTGATGCCTGCAAGCTGAAGAAGCAGAACTGGAAATTAGTTTTGAAGAAGCCATTGTGCAGTTTTAAAATCTCAATCTGACAGAGGCAGAAGATCTGCACGTGAAGCACAATAGCCAATGTAATGTAGCAGCCTAAGTGGGTGTGCAGTGGTTCAACATTGGCATGATGAATTCTAATTCAACAGCTGAAGATTTAAAAAAAAGTTACATTTTCATTCATGAATTCATTTGATTAGGACACAACATTTTTTACGACGGAACTCAAGATCGAAGAGAGATTTTCCAGACAATCTCTTTATACAGAGCACAGAGCTATGGAGAGACATTTAAGATGCCTTTAAGGTCCTACAGTGCAATTTATATAAAGTTCAATTTTATTGAAAGCAATTTGTGGACCATATATGATAAAAACATTTAAAAGACAGACGTAAACTCCAAGTTTGTGCTGCTTTTAAGTTAGAATAAATTGCAATGACTCTTCTAATCTGAAGTGCAACAGATTTCAGACTGTCTTTTGTTTTGAATTATCTGGGACAAATCAACAGGAAAAATCGGTTTTGAAACATAGTCCTTTGATTTTGAAAATTGACCAATGCTGAAGGCAGACATATTGATTCATAAAAGCTGTAACTGCATTTGTCTCTACAATAATGTATTTTATTCATGTTTACTATAAAAGATTTTATTGTTCAATTTCTTTCACATTTATGGAATTAGTAGTATTCTCTAATTATTTTTTTTCTGTCATGGTCTCTGCTAAAATTCATTCAGAACAGTATTCTGCAACTTTACCTATAGGTGGTGCAATTTCTTATATTTCCTTTAATTTTGCAAGCTAAAAAAATACATGTAGAGACAGACAAAGGACACGTACTGCTTGTGAAATCAAGCACTCAGCTGTGCTATTTTCATCTTAGTATGATATTACCATACAAAAAATTACAAGAGCAAAGAGGGTTCTGCTATGTTTGCCCACATGCAAATTAATTTCTTTCAGAAGAAGAATAAGCTTCTACAACAGGTTGAGTGTGGTTAGAAGGGTCCTGAAAACAGACGCTTGACAAAAAAAAGCTGCATTGCTTTATCATGCAAACATAAATGAAGTTGACGAATGTTTTAAATATTCTTGAAACAAGTATTCACTTGACACATTGAAAAGGCATTCAAGACTTTAAAGATGCATCTGCTATTGAGGAATCTTGTGCTCCATGTAACATGCATGTTTACCCCCCCAGTACCTGGTAGGTTGTACAGTGCTCTTAACTACAGTGGGACTAGGTACTCTTGTCACTACTGTGTGGGTATTCACAGAACGTGAAGCAGGGGTAGTTTCACTTTAAAGAATTGCCAAGGAGGGAAAATTCACAGGGAGAGAGAAGAAAAAAGCATTAAGAAAAGCAATACATTAAGTGTTAACTACAGAAAAGACCAAACCAAAACAAAACAGAAAAAAAACCAAACAGCAATCATTTTTAATTAACTGAGTTATCTGCTGTGACATTTGCAAAGTAATTCCAAGTATCTTGAAAGAACTAAAGACCTAGAGGAGCAAACAGGCTGTCTCTTGAAGTTATTCTTAACCCATGAAGTAAGTTAACATCTGACCATTAGGTGAACATCCATTCAATTCTCCATTGCTTAATTTCCCCCCCCAAAATGATTTTCCCTTTTTCAGGAAAATGTCATTATATACGAGTACAGTGCAAGAAAAGCATTTCCAAAAAGTACCTTTGAGATTTCAGGGTGTAAAAAGTTTTCCCCAATACGTATACGTTCCATAAGAAATTGTGCAGATTTCCCTCAGCACAAACTATCTTATTCATTTGGGTTATGAAACAATGCTGTGATTAATCTCGTTTACCTAATCCATAGGCTCCTAAACTTCCTGCCAAATTACAGTTCATACAAGTTATGCTTTACTAGTCCCTCTACGTTTAAAAGGAATTTCAATATAGTTTCCCCCGTGGCTCTCAAGGCCCTTAGCAATAAATGTTTTCCTCGCTACAAAGTTATAAGCACTGGAGATATGGAGCTTATTCGCAGGTTTGAAAGCAGGAGCCAGGGGTAGAGCCAACAGCAGACTTACGTGGCTGCAATGACCACCTCCTCACTGGTGATGGGCTGGGTGTGAGACCTGTCCTGCAAGCGCCGCAGCCTCCTCTCCACTGCTGAACTTCTGCTAGGTGGTTTGGGAATATTTTTCATTTCAAACGATTTTTCCATTTCCTAACAGGACATATGTCATAATTAAAACCATGGAAGAAAAGTTCTGAAACAATACTTTATCCTTAGCTTTCTTGCATGCACAGCAGTGAAGTTCCCAAATGCCCACCTCTGAATTAGAAGCACGATGCAACTACATAGTATGCACTATGGAGTTAAAACTAACTACACACTTTTCCCTAAATGACACTCTTAAAGCAGGCAACAGGTCTGTGTAGGCAGGGAATGAAGTAAAAAACAGTTATGTAGCTGGAACTTGGTTAACTGCATTTTACTTCATTCTAATGCACTTTGGGTTCCTTCAGCATCTTCTATTTGAAGTGTTTAATTCAGTGCAATACTCACTCTAAAAAGGAGTCTCTTTGCAGCTACGCTTAGTTTAGCTCGGTCATCCAATTTTTCTTCATCTACACAAAGAGAAAAAAAGGAGGCTAAACATAATGAATCAATCTCATATTAAGAGCAATATTCTTTAATATGAATAATTACAAACCAGCAAATAAGCTGGCTGTTTCTCACATTTAACAAAAAACTTATTGTGAACACAGCTGTGTAAACTTCACCTGTTTTTACATGAATTGCATCAAATGAGCAATACAGTCTGACATGTAGTCTAACATGATTTGCAAACAAAAGACTTGTCTTTAGGACAGTTCAAGTCCTTTCAAACTATCTAAACAACATTTGATGAATAATCAAACTTGTTGCATCAGTCTGTGAGAACACATGGACTAAGAAAATAAAGACTGCCTTAAGGGTGAGTGAAGAGAACTGAACATCTGTCGTCTACTAGCTGGCCATTCTGATTATCACCTTGTGTCCACATTTCTCAGAGGCTAAATTGGTATCCTCAGGAGCTGAAATCAGCATCCTCCAGATCCAAGAGCCAGCATCTCAGAGCTGCAAGGAATATCAGCTTTCAAATAGCATAAGGCATTAAATCTAAATATAGCTACTCATGAGATTACCTACTTAA